>NC_057710.1:65793001-65921111 GCF_004010195.1 Chiloscyllium plagiosum
GGAATTGAGTTCTGGAGCCCTGAGGTCATGTTGCAGTTTTATAAGACTCTGGTGCAGCCTCATCTGGAGTATTGTGTGCAGTTTTGGTCGCCATATTATAGGAAGGATGTGGAGGCACTGGAACGGGTGCAGGGGAGGTTTACCAGGATGTTGCCTGGTATGGTAGGAAGATTGTATGAGGAAAGGCTGAGGCACTTGGGTTGTTTTCATTGGAGAAAAGAAGGTTTGGGGGTGACTTGATAGAGGTGTGCAAGATGATTAGGGGTTTAGATAGGGTTGACCATGAGAACCTTTTTCCACGTATGGAGTCAGCTATTACGAGGGGGCATAGCTTTAAATTAAGGGGTGGTAGGTATAGGACAGATGTTAGGGGTAGGTTCTTTACTCAGCGCGTCGTGAGTTCATGGAATGCCCTGCCAGTAGCAGTGGTGGACTTTCCCTCTTTATGGGCATTTAAGCGGGCATTGGATAGGCATATGGAGGATAGTGGGCTAGTGTAGGTTAGGTGGGCTTGGATCGGTGCAACATCGAGGGCCAAAGGGCCTGTACTGCGCTGTATTCTTCTATGTTCTATGTTCTATGTTCATTCTAATCTCGACTCTGGTTTCCAGCATCTGCAGTCCTCACTTTTGCCTAGGAAAAGTCTCCCTCAATCTTACTGACCTTCTTCCATGTACTTGCACCTTGTCTCTGCTTCGTAAAATCATAGAATCATTACAGCTCGCTGTCTCTGTGCTGTCTCTTTGGACGAGCGACTTATCTCATGCCACTTGTGTGCCCTTTTCCATAGTTGTGATTTTTTTTTTTCATTTCAGCTAATTATCTTCTCCTTTTAGAAAATCTCAACAGAATGTACCTCTGGCACACTCAGAGATAGTGCATCCCAGATCCTACCATGTGCTATGTAAAAATAGTATTCCTCATGTCATCATTGGTTGTTTTGGCAATTGCTTAAACTGGTGCCCTTCAGTCTTTATACTTTCAACAATGGTAAGAATTTCACTCTTTCCACTCTACTTAGACAATTTATGATTTTGAAAATTTCAATCAAATCTAATTCTAATCTTGTCTTATCGAAAGACAACAGTCAAGCTTCTATTAGTTGTCCATTTTTCCATCTATTTATCCATTCTTCATTCATAGAACTAACCTTGTCAAATGTTTCTGCACATTCACTATTTTGTTCACATCCTTAATCTCAAAGAAGCATTTTCTAAAAGTATACATTTAAGGCATGTGGGCATCATTGGCATTTATTGCCCAACTCTAATGGCCATAGAGAAGGTGCTAGTGAGCTGCCTTCTTGAACTGCTACAGTGGTTTGGATGTAAGAACTCCCAGAATCCCGTTAGTAAATGACTTTCAGTTTTTGACCCAACAACACTGAAGAAATGGCAATATATTTCCGAGTCAGGATCATGTGTGGCTCAGAAGGGAATTTGTCTGTGATTGAGTTCCCATGCATCTGCTACTCTTGTCTTCCAGACCATAAATATCTGGTGTTTGGAAGATGCTGCCGAAGGAGTTGCAGTGAGTTACTGTAGTGCATCTTGTGAATGGAACACACTACTGTCCATTGGTGTGAAGGGAATAATTGGTGATGCTTGTGGATAGATAACAGTCAAGCAGGCTGCTTTGTTCTATTGCTCTTTGAACACTGCTGGAATTGCACTCATTCAGACAAGTGGGATTATTCCATCACACCCCTGACTTGTGCCTTGTAGATGGTGGACCGGACTTGGGGAGACAGGAGATGAATTATTCATGTGTTGCATGTATGTACTTGCCACATTGTTCTAAGCCTAGATCTTGTCTAGGTATTACTGCACATAGACATGAAGATCTTCAGTATTTGAGGACCTTGTGAATGGGATAAGCATTGTGCAATCATCAACAAACTTCCCACTCTGGCATTACTTCAGAGTGAAGAAGCTGAAGATAGTTAGGCCGAGGATATTACCCTGCAGAGATATCCTGGGCTGACTTGAATCCCTCTAGCAACCACACACATGTTTATTTGTGGCAGGTACAGCTCCAGCTAGCAGAGAGTTTTCATCTTAATTCACATTGAATCCATATTTGCTTTTATCTTCCCCTATCAGTACTGCCAATCCACTTTGTTTTTTCACTGTCTTTACTGATAACTACGTATCTTCTAATTAAGAAGACCTTAACGCCAAAATCAGTTGAATGCTGCCTTAATGTCAATGGTAGTCCTTCTCACCTTTGCTATACAGAAGTAGTACATGTATATAAATCTTTCCCCATGGCGTATACAAACAGACTACTGCAAAATTAATTGTGTGGATCTGGACATTTTTTTCCAGCAGAAGGTGGGGCATGTATGGAATGAGCTGCCAGAGGAGATGGTGGAGACTGATACAGTTACAACATTTCAAAGATATCTGGATGGTTATATAAATAAGAAAGGTTTAGAGATATATGGGCCAAACACTGACAAATAAGATTAGATTAATGGAGAATATCTGGTCGGCATAGCTGAATTGGACCGAAGGGTCTGTTTCTGTACTGTACATCTCTGTGACTCTATAACATACTAATTAAAGCATAGAAACAGATTGTTTGGCTCAGCTATTCAATGTTGGTGTAAAAAAAATAGAAAATGCTGCAGTTGATTCACAATGTCCCCAGAGAAAGGTTTAATCCCCAGACCAATGGTAGTCCATATTGAGGTCTACTTCTATGTGAACAGAAATCTTAATGCCAGACTTCTGTCTCAACATCACTCTATTCCATTTTAATTCAACTCTCTGTCTAACTTATACTCAAAAGCTTACATGGTGTCTTTTCAATCACAAACTCAAGTAGTGCATTCCAAAGCCTGGCAAAGCTCCGTGTTAATCATTTTCTCCTACTGTCTGTTCTAAATCTGTTTCATTTAATTTGAAATTCTATATTATTTCACACTTATCACAAGTACTTAGATACCTTCCTTTTCCAAAATCCTATCCCGGACAATGGTATCCCTACTGTCCCCGATTCTGAAGGCTTTGGTTTTAAATTCCGATCCAAAGACTTGAAGGCAAACTTTCAACTGGAGCTCTGGTGCTGTACTCTTAAGGGATTGTGTTGTTAGAAAGTTGACTGTGACACCTTCTGACTGAGATGTAAACTTAAAGAGCCTGTTCAGATGGGCATACACGATCCTATGACACAGTTTGGAAGTGTCTTGTGAACATACCTCCCCTAACCAATATCACTGAATTGGATTATCCACGCAAGACTGCATACTCAGCCCCCTACTATACTCCTTATACACTAACATCTGTGTAACCAAATTCAATTGTAACTCATTTTTACAAGTTTGCTGATGACACCACCATGGTAGGTGGGATTTCAAACAACGATGCAATGAAGTTCAGGAAAGAGATTGAGAGGTTAGTGCCTTGGTGTAAAGCCAACAATCTCTCCATCAACATCAGCAAAATGAAGGAGCTGGTCATTGACTTCGGGAAGCGGCATGGAGAGCACATCCCCGTCTGCATCAAAGGTACTGAGTTGGAGATCATCGAAAGCGTCAAACTCCTGGGAGTGATGATCACCAACAGTTTGATCTGGTCTACCCATGTCAGCACAATGGTCAACAAAGCACAACAATGTCTCTACTTCCTCAGGAGGCAAGGGAAATTTAGCATGTCCACAAAGACTCTTACCAATTTTTATAGATGCACCACAGAAAGCATGCTATCCAGCTGCATCACGGAATGGTATGGCAAGGATTCTTCCCAAGATTGCAAGAAATTACAGAGTCATGAACAAAGCCCAATCCATCATGTAAGCCATCCTTTTACGTAATGACGGTAACTATATTTCCTGCTGCCTCAGGTAAGCAACCACCATAATCCAAGACCTTTCCCAGCCTGGTTATACTCTCTTCCACCCTCCTTCATCGGGCAGAAGATATAAAAGTCTGAATAGATACAAACAGATTCAAGAACAGTTTCTGCCCGCTGTTATCAGGCTTTTGAAATAATCTCTTAATGTTAATTCTGATCTTTTTCTCTGCTCCTTCTCTGCAGCTGTAGTACTGTATTCTGCACTTTGTTCTGCTACTTGATGCACTTTGCATGGTGTGATCAGCCTGTAGAGCACACAAGACAACAATTTTCACTGTATTTCAGTATGTATGACAGCAATAAATCAAATAAAATCAAAGTCATTATCACACCATGTATTTTAGAATTTGCTGCAAACAATTTGGCTGTTGTAATGTTATAAGAATTATTATACTTCAGAGTGGTCCATGGGCTGTAAGCTGCTTTGTGATTTCCTGAGGTCATGAAAGATGCCATATAAATTTAAGTCTTTTTTTTAACTCCTCTGCTGGCTTTTGTCCAAAGATTGGATTTATATTAGATATTTGCATCTAAGCATTTTACAGCAAAAATAAAGAGGTTTACATGATAATGCGAACTTGTGTGCATTTTTCACATTAGAAGGCAGATAACCCAGTCCAGCTTTGTCTAAGCAGTGCATGTGATCCCAGTAATATGCATTAAATGGCTTACCATTCTTTTCCTTCTTTCAAGCTGTTGTGTAATACAAAGTATGTGACATGCAGACAGGGAGCAAAGTACATTGTGAAGTGACATAAGTAGTAGATGAATAGTTGGGCTGCTTTACTGATGCATGGGTTAAATTTTGCAGAATCAACAGGAATGACCCATTCAATGTTGACTGCTACTGAATGTCAGAGAAGCCCCTTAACCTCCAGAGTAGGACATACGTGGCCAGCAAATACTGTTCAAGAGAGTTTGCAGCTACAAACAGAATGTAAGGAACTAACTTGATTTGGGGCTTATTGCACACCATTGCCATATTAATAATATTTTTAAAATTTGTAGTCCCAGGTTCCAGGAAAAAGGTTCTCAAAGTATGAATACACCCACATTTCAAAAGTAAATATTCATTTTTTTTAAACATGAGCCTTTTAAATTTCAAATATATTTTATGAAAAATCAATGAATTTAGCATGATTTTTCAGACTGTTAAATACCATTTTTAAAATGATAGCTAATGAAAATCACACATAAAAATATTTAGCTTTTTAATTTAGAAAAAAACACTTAATTTTAAATGTAGTAAAATTATGAATAAAGTTTTAATTTTGTGTAATTAATTATGTCATTTATCTAATGATTTTCCAATGCCTTTTACGACAGCAGCCAGCTTTTTTTTCATGCAGTAGGCTGGTTAGATGCAGGAAGAATATTTCCTCCGATGGTGGGGGAGGCCAGAACCAGGGATCAGATTTTATTTATCAAGAGCAAAACGTTTAGAACTGAGGTAAGGAGACATACCTCCACTCAGAGAGTAGTAACTCTGTTACATTCACCACCATAAAAAGTGATTAAGGACAAAACAATATGAGCTTTTAAAAAGAATGCAGATATAGCTGTTGCAGCTACAAGGATCAAGGGAAATGGAGGAGGATGGGATTAGGGTATTGAGCTCAGTGATCAGCCAGAGTCATAATGAATAGTGGAGCAGACTTGAAAAGTTGAATGGTTGACTCACGCTCCTATCTTCCATGTTTAATAGCTGTTAGCCATGAATGTAAATGCTGACTGTATTGTCCAACACAAGCTGAAATGGCTGGACAGTGTTGAAATCAATGCCATAC
Source organism: Chiloscyllium plagiosum (assembly GCF_004010195.1). Lineage (NCBI taxonomy): Eukaryota > Metazoa > Chordata > Chondrichthyes > Orectolobiformes > Hemiscylliidae > Chiloscyllium > Chiloscyllium plagiosum. The sequence continues at coordinate 65,798,646 of NC_057710.1, forward strand.
TGAAGTCCTCCTTCAAGGCAAACAAAATTCTTGTCACCTGAATTGAAGTCAATTTGAGTAGGCATTGATGTCAACTTTATCACTGCACTACAAAAACTGAGCAAGGTGATCATGAAATTCGTTCTGTACTACATTTTAATAACTATGTAATAGTTCCTATATTGTTTAAAGAAAAAAAATTAAACAGTTTTCTTTAGGTAATGATTCCATAGCTAACTGTTCCATATAATAAAATCAAAATACTGCAGATTCTAGAAATCTGAAATAAACACAGAGAATGCTGAAGGTACCCAGCAGGTCTGGCAGCATTTGTGGAGAGAGAAATAGAGTTAACATTTCGAGTCTGATATGACTATTGTTCAGAACTTCTGTTTTTTTCCTCAATCTTGGTTTCATTTGTTCTGTCCTTCTTGATTTCTGTTCAGTCAGACCGTGAAAACTAATTCATCGATCAAAGGGATCCATCATATTCTCCCCAATATCCACACTTAATTTCATGAGTTGCTGAATTGTGTATGCAATAATGTGAGACCTGTACAAGTTAACAGCAACATGTATTTAGCCTCTAATACAAATCCTTGTACTTCCCAATCTCTAAAGTATAATGAGGATAGTATGAGGATTCCTAGCCTCAAGCATGTCTTAGCTTTCAAAAGGACTACATAACTGGTATGGTATCCAATTAGAACTAGTTTCTTTGACGCCTACCTTAATTTCAACATACCAAAATTTGTGCTCGGATATCTACCATTAAGGAATTTAATGTTTTTGTTGTGGGCTTGTCACATCCCCCAGGAAGTGTTCATCCTGACACTTTACATGCCCTACTACTTGAAATAACTCCGCAGAAACAATATTCCATCACCAAGTCACCCTTTATTTATATGTGGAGTGTCCTAGGCACTGATCCAGGTCCCTCAGAGCCAGCTGTCGGAGTGAATGGGATGTCTGACACTTCTGTACTTATCTATCAACCAGGTCTCCCTGATTGGACCAGGTTAACAGCCCCAATCAGGGAACTTATATTCTTTGAGGTCCACATAGCTGACCTTACTACAATCAATAGCATATTGAAACTCTGTTGGCATTGAAACTATGGTCTGTATTTGAACTTCTGTGCTGTTGCTGCAGCCTCACCTCTGTCTCACTGTTTGCATTCCTGACTTTTGTAAAAGAAATTGCCAAGTTGGGTTTGTGCTGGGGGAATTTCTTTGTGACTGCAACCATGCACCGCTCATTCATGTACTAACCTGTGCATTTTCTGAGTGCTCAATCCTTCAGCATTTCCTGTAAGTACTTTAATTTTTCTCAGACGTTACTCACTGATAATAACTCAGTCTGCTTTGGGCCTTCTCTCACTTTTAAATGGCTTTGTTCAGATATATCTTGAAGTCCATCTTGAGCCCAGCTGCTACGCTGCTCAGCTTCATTTCTCTCAGCTCTGGGTTAGGATCACTGCCTGATTTCATAGCTTACTATCACTAGACTTCACAGAATCACATTATCACAGAATTGTTCTGGTGCAGAAGAAGGCTATTCAGCCCATTACACCTATACTGGTTCTATAACCTGGTGCCAATCTCCTGCCTTTTCACCATTGACCTGAACACCATTTCTGTCCAAAGGTCTCCAAAGTCCTCCTGAATGCCTAAAATGAACCTGCTTCTACAACATTTCCAATCAGTCCATTCCAGACCTTAACAAATTGCTGTAAGAAAAGGTTTTTTTCTCATATCACTCTTACTTGAGTTGCACATCACTTAAAATCTATGCCCTTTCCTTTTTTTGTACCCATTATGACCAAGAACAGCTTCTTTCTATTTACTCTGTCCAGCCTGATAAAGATTTTGAAACCTTTATCTAATCTCCGATCAACCGATCTCTCCAAGGAGAACAGTCTCAATTTCTTCAACCTATCCTCAAATCTGAAGTTTCTCATTCCTGAAAACATTCTTGTAAATCACTTCTGCACTGTTTCTAATCACATTCATATATTTCCTTTAATGTGGCACGTACAACTGTACTCCAGCTGAGACCCAGTAAGTGCCTTGTATAAATCCACCAGTGTCTCCCGCTCTTGTATTCTATGCCCCAGTTAATAAAGCCTCAAAGTGTATGCTTTGTTAATTTCTGTCTCCACCTGTCCTGCTACCTTCAATGATATGTGCACATGTAAACTGAAATTCCTCTACTCCTACTTTCAAATTGTAGCCCCTATTTTATAATATCTTCCACTGTTCTTCCTTCAATATCTTACACTTCTCTACATTGAACATCATCTACCACCTATCTACCCACTCCACTGATTTGTCAATATCCTTTTGGAGTTCTATACTGTTCACCTCATAAATTACAATCTTCCAAGTTCAGTGTCATCTGCAAAGTTTGAAATTGTCTCCTTTACACCAAGATCTTGATCATTGTTTTGTATCAGGAAAAGCAAATACTAATCCGTGGGACAGCTAATTTTCCCTATAGCTTTTCCGCTATATGAGCCTCTGAAGACAGTGTGTGAGAGCTACCTCTGAAACCTGAAATCAATGCTGCAACTGGTGTGCTGACGGCGATCACTGGGCACTCTTGGAATAGTTGTGTGAAGGGCGCGCTGCTTAGAGGGAATGTTGTCCTTGGAAACTCCACTGCAAACCTTCCTTCGTTTGAAAAATATCTATTGGCTACTTCCCTCTGTTTCCTGTCACTCAACCAATTTTGTATCCATGTTGCTACTATTCCTTTTATACCATGATCAAAACTCTAACCCTGTTGTGCAGTACTATATCAAATACTTTCCATATTAACCACACCAATCATGTAACTCTCATTGACTCTTTCTGTTACCTGTTCAAAAAAACCCCAGCAAGTTGGTTAAACAAAATTTCCCCTTTAGAAATCCATGGCAAGTCTTCCTAATCAACCCACTTTTTTCCATGTGGCTATTAATTCTATCTTGAATAATATTTTCTAGAGGTTTCCCCACCATTGAAGTTAAACTGTCTGCTCTGTAATTGCTGGGTTTGTCCTTACAAACTTCCATGAGCAAAGCCAGAATGTTTGCAACTCTCCAATCTTCTGACATTCCCCTGGGTCTAGATATTTTGGGCTCTTCCTGCCTGCTTCCAGTTCTGTCAGTTAGTTTACTGTTGCCAACGTGTAGTGAGATTTGGACTCTCATGTCGGTGAACAGCAATAGGCTATATTGGACATAACTATATACAGAGGATGGTGACAGATAACATAATTACTGGGGGGCTTACAGACCCTGGCACTAGATTTGTGTGTCAGATGTCACTGATGTAGCTCCTTTTGTACATGTTGAGTGGTTACATTTAAAGAAATGGTGCAATTCACTTTACTCTCCATTAGACGGGAATGGAAATCCTGATTGCTTTTTCAATATTTAAAAGCAGGGCATGGATTGGAAATCCTGGTTGCTTTTTCGATATTTAAAAGCAGGGCACTAAAGTTAGTCGTGGCACCTCCAGCTGCCACAGCAGCTGATACCAACTCAGTCACCAGATATCTCTCTGAGCAAGTTTAACAAACAAATCATTTCAAGCCCTTTACAGGAAAACAATAAGGTAACAGTCAGAAATGTCTGCTTTAGTATTTCACACTTTAAGAATAACTTCCTTCAGGCTTAGTTTTCTGTTATGTTTGTACATAATAGCAGTTGGTTTGCCAGTGTTATTTATTGTTGCTTTGGTTAACTGCCGAACTCCTGTTTCATGAAGAATGACCTGCAGGTCCAGTGTCTGAAGTAATAAGGTGAATGCTTCCTGTCACAATGAGCTGACAGGATTCACTTCCACGCTAATAAAATGAAACCCAGTTTAATAAAGCACTCTTTCTACATTGACCTTATCAGTACTTGTTCCTGGCAATGTAGGGTCAAAGGAAGATCAAGTCATGGCTGTGGTAAATCAACCTCTCAGAACAAATCACTGGACACTAAAATCAGAACAGTTGCATGGAGGGACCTCTGTGACCCCTGCTTTCCCAGCCAGAAACATGTGACCTGGCAGTGAAATTTATCACAGCATTTCAATTAAACCCTGGCAGCCATATAGTCAGCACTCTGCCCAGCTTTGCTCTGACCTCGTTCTGCTAAAGGGGGTCAGGTGCTTTTATTACTGACTGTCCTAGTACTGGAAGAAGTAGGTCTTCCTATTGCTTTGCAGTAATCTTCATTCAGGTTTAATGAAGTGGACCTCCAAGTTCCTGAAAGAATGAGGGCGATCTCTACTTGGAAAGCAAACCAATGTACTTGGAGTATATGTTCCTAGCCTTGTTATTTTCAAAGTAATTGTGTAGTTCAAACTTCTGAATATTTCTGAAGCTGAGTGGTTTATGTTAATAACAAATTATTAAAGTATCCACAAGTTTTTGATGAATGTTAATTGAGTTTTCCTGTATTTAATATTTCTATTACTTTTAGCTTAAATGCAATTATGAACACAGAAGGTCAAAACTCAGTCAAATAACACATAACTGAGCTGAAAATGTGTTGCTGGAAAAGCGCAGCAGGTCAGGCAGCATCCAAGGAGCAGGAGAATCAACATTTCGGGCATGAGCCCTTCGATTCTCCTGCTCCTTGGGTGCTGCCTGACCTGCTGCGCTTTTCCAGCAACACATTTTCAGTTCTGATCTCTAGCAGTCCTCACTTTCTCCTAAATAACACATAATGCAAACAAAATTCAGAAGCAACATAACTCTTCATAATCACTGCAAATACAAATGGAAAAATATACTTATTTATAAACTTAATTAGCCTCATGCAGATAAGATTCATTATATCAAAGTTGTTGATTTCCCTTCATTATTGAAGATGGCAATTTCTGACATCCATAACGTTGGATGGAGGTTTGCTCACTGAGTTGGAAGTTTCATTTTCACATTGAAAATGAACCTTCCAGCTCAGCGAGCAAACCTATATCCAGAACTTCAACATGAGCTACAAATCTTATCAAAACTTGCTGATCCATAAAGCTATGTGTTCTGTATTCTAAAGTAACTATGGAACACAATTATAGATCCTCATGACTTTCCACAGTGTGGACAAAGATGAGCTGTCAGATTTTGTTGGGACCGCTTTGTCTTTTTAACTCACCTTTTGTCCATTTCCGTTCAAAGGGAACAACACACTGCCAGATTCCTTACCAGATAACTGTTTTTGTGCATTTTTCTTCCAGTCTGTGATGCACATTTCCTGATGTTCACTTTTAATCTCAGCCCAGTTCATAACCAATGCCTAAGTTGTAAATGCGCAACCACAATTCCATCAGACCTGTATCCTGATGATGAGTGTTTCACTTTCCAGACTTTTCTGCTTTGTGAAGTACCTCGGCCTTAGGAATGTCGGCATCACTTTTGATGTCCAAGATGTTCCAAATGCATCACAAGTGCAATCTGCCCAGCTGTTTAACATGTCTCATGTAGGTACTAAATCACAGGCATGAAGGAGAACCTGTAATATCATATCTTTGCCAACCAATGAGCACTTTCCTCTTGTGCAGTATCAATTTGGTTTTCTCCTTGAATTAGTAATTATATGAATTGTGATGAGTGCAAAATGGTAAGCTTCAAAAACATCTCTTTTTCCAGCAATATTTAGCTAATTATATTTAATCTGAATTGATCCTTGCACATTGTTCTTAATAATCTAAACCTTATTATGCAATGATCATTGTCACTAAGTTGATTTGATTTTTAGTCGCAAAGTGAGTTTGATAATTTGTGTAATCATAAATAAATGAGCAAGCATAGGAATTAGGAACAGAAATAGACTATTCAGCTGTTTAAGCCCAAAACCCTTGATTCCCTCACTAATTATAAATTTGTCAACCTCAGCCTTGGATATACTTAAAATCCAGCCTCTATAGCCTCCTGAGAGAAACAAACTCCCCACAGACCTTTGCCTTAAAAATATTTAATGACATCACCTCCACCATTTTCAAAGGCAGACAGTTCTAAGCTGCATAACTCTGTGTGGAATTATTTCTCCTTATCTCTGTGCTAAACTGTTTTCTAATAAACTTGCCCAGAGATGTTATGACATTCCTTTGGAGTTGGTGGGGGTTGAACCTGCAGCCAACTGGCTCTGAAGTAGGGACACTACCACAGGACCACAACAGCATCCAGCTCTGTACCAAAAGGATGATCCCTAATTTATAATCTGTGCCCCCCTCATTTTGCATTTATGACTTCATTGAACTTCCAAAATGCTTAAAGGGATAAGCAAGATAGATGCTGGTAAGATGCTTCCCCTAATTGAGGAGACTAGCATCGGGATCACAAATTAAAAATAACTAGGATTCCACTTAGGTCTGAGATGAGGAGAATTTGTTTTTACTTAGAGAATAATGGATCTTTGGAATTCCCTCCCCAAAGGGCTGTGGATATACAGTCTTTGAGTATATTTAAAATAGAGATTGTAAGTTTTTGATTATCAGTGGCACAAAGACATTGAAGTGTTCACTCAAGCATGATGATATTAAATGACAGATCAATGTCATGTGTAAATAGTCTTTTCCTGTTTCAGTATTTGCCGGGACTTTTAAAAACTCTCTTTAAAACTAGTAGGCTTTCTTTCTTGTCCCTCTGAATAATGGAATTTAGCCCTGATAGGTATGAGGTGGAAGAAGTAACAAAACAAGGGAGTACTCAATGAGTGGTAGGAACAGAGGAAAGACCTTGGAGTGCATGGCCACAAATCCCTGAAAGTGACAGGACAGGTTAATAGGGTCGTTAAGAAAGCAAGCAAGACATTTGCCTTTATCAGTTGTGGTTTATATTAAGGGGAGGTTATGTAATAGAACTTTGGTTAGGCCACAACTGGAATACTATGTGTAGTTCTGGTCACCATACCATAGGATGGATGTGATTGCATTGGAGACAGTCCAAAGGAAATTCACTAGGACTTACCTAGTTATAACTATGAAGAGAGGCTGGATAAGCTTGGGTTGTTTTCTTTGGAGATAGTGAGGACTGCAGATGCTGGGAAGTCAGAGTGGATATAGAATGGAGGTGGAAAAAGCACAGTTGATCAAGCAGCATCAGAGGAGCAGAGGAGTAGACGTTTCAGGTTGGAACCTTTCAACATCTTGATTTCTTTGGAGCTGTATAAGATAATGACGGCAATGGATAAGGTGGATAGAAAGCAGCTGTTTCCCTTAGTTGAAGGATCAGTAGAAAGGGGCACATGTTTAAGGTGGAAGACAGGAGTTATAAAAGGAATTTGTGGAAAGTTTTTTCACTTAGCAGACAATGGTGGCTTGGAATGTACTACCTGAGATATTAGTCGAGGCGGGTATGTCACAATCTTTAAAAAGTAATTGAGTGAGCACTAAGAATGTCATAAATGGGCTGTGGGCCTAATGCTAGAAAGTGGAACTAGTGGAAATTTAACATAGTTTTGCTGGTACAGACTCAATGGGCTGAAGGGTCTGTTTGGTACCATATGATTCTGTGAATGTTTGAAAGCAATTTGCATTAATTCCTCTTTCACTTTTGGAGAGAGTAGTTTGTTGCTCTGAAACTATACTGTGCACAACCTGGACTGAGGATACAAGTAGGTCAGGACATATAACTACAGTCTACACATACAACCACAGTGAAAATATCTTTCCAGTAGATGAATAGGAGTTAACATTATGACTCTTTAAATAATCAGCTATGCTGCATTTTTTTTTAATTCTAAGCTGTTGAATGGATACTTAACTAAATTTCAGCAGTCACTTATCCTTAGCTGCTGTATTGCTCTATGCATTTTGTTCCTAATGTAAAAAGCCAAATGAAACAAACCCTGTACTGCAAAATAATTAATGCTGACTCATCACGAATCAGGAAAAAACAACCATTGTGCCAACAAATTCCCACACCCTCTGTTGTCTTGACAGAGCCAAAAAACAAAACAAAATGTTCCACCTACACATTAATTTAGTGTAGGTTTTGTGCTGCTGATAAAATCTGATGTGCGGAATTGGAGCTTCCTTCTTTTTAACCTACAGCTTGCTCTCCCTGTTTAAAAAAAATAAACAGGTACAGCTCACAACAGTGTGAAACCTAAAACCTTGTTATGTTGAACTAAGCAAGGTGCTGCTGTGTGTCTAAACAAATAAAGGAAGTTGGTGTCCTCAGCACAGGCAACCGTATGGTGCAATATCAGACTTTGAGTCCTATTTTCAGATGGGTCAGGAACTTTCATGCCATGTCAGTACCCTGAGTCAGGCTTGGACACTTCCTTTTTCACTAACCAGATCCTTTTCTGTCATCGGGCATGGGGACATTCCCATGGTTCTATGATAGAGAACTTGTGATATCTAGAGGGAGATAGCGTTCACCAGTGATTTCATGTTTCAAAATATTGTATTCTATCACAAAGACTTTCTAAAGATGCTGAAAGACAGAATGCTATTCTATTTTTATCCACAGCGTGTTCCCAGACAGTGGGTAAGAAATGATTATTTACAAAAGTCTGTACATGTAATGTGGAAGTAAGTCAGCATATTGTTTTATTCTTGCTGATATTTGTAATAATCACATCTTCAATAAAAGAATGTGCATTTCAAGAATTTCACAAGAATGTAACTTAAAACAAATTGCAGTTGAAAATGAAATAAGGTGAGCAGTGGGTAAAGCAAATTTTTAAATAAATCTTTTATTCATGTTGTCATCTGGGTGATGCTTGGAAGGCCATCATGTATTGTTATCCTTATTTTTTGAGAGAGCATGTGGTGAGCAGCATACTTCGAATTGCTGCAGTCTTTGGGCAAATGCAGAATCATGGAATCATGCAGTACAAAAGAGTCCCTTTGGCCCATCCAGTCCACACCAATAAAAACCACATTAAATCTGCACTAGTACCACTTTCCACTTAGCCCGTTGCCTTGAAGTTTATGACATTTCAACTGCTCATCCAGTCCTTTAAACAAGATGTGAGATTTACCCAGTCAGTACATTCCAGGCTTTCCACTACCCTCCCGTGTGAAAAGAAATTTTCTCAAATCCCCTCTAAAACTCCTATCTATCACCTAAAAATTGTGCCCCCTCACTATTGAACCTTCAACTAGACAAACAGCTGTTTTTTAACCACTTTGTCCATGCCCTCATAACCTTACACACTTCGGTCAGGTCCTGTCTCAGTCTTCTCGGCTCCAAAGAAAACAATTCAAGCTTATCGAGCCTGTCTTCACAAACTGCTGCATTCTAGGCAACATCCTGGTGAATCTCCTCTGCAATCACATAGTTCCTATGGTGTGGTGACCAGAACTGCACATTGGGCTAAAAGATGTTTTGTACAGCTCCAACATAACGTGCTCTGATAGTTTATGCCATGACTGATAAAGGCAGATGATCTATATGTCATCTTAACCACCCAATTAACATGCTCTATTGATTCATGGTTCTACAGATAAGGCCTTAAGATCCTTCTGTTCCTTGAGATTTCTAGTGTCTCTCCTTTCATTGACTACTCCTTATTACCTTGGGTACCCTAAAACTATGCATCAGTGACTATGAAGAATCAGGAGTGAACTTTAAGATTAGGATGATGTGTGAATTAAAGGAGAACTTGGAGCTGGTCATGCTCACAAGTATTTTTTTTACCATGTCCTTCTAGATGGTCATTTGTAGAATGACTTAATGTTTACAATGATCGATTAGCTGCCAATCAAACAGACTTCTTTGTTCTCATCATTTTGAGCTTGTGTGTGTTTTTGGAATTTCATACAACCATGAAAGTGAATTATATTTTATCATATTTCTGACTTGTATCTATGCTGGTGGAAAGACTTTGCCAAGTCAGAATATCTAACATCTGGCCTACTCTTATAACCACAGTTAGGTCAGTTATATTTTTGAATAATGGTGACCTAAGGATTTTGTCAATGGAGGGCAGGGTCAATGAAGGAGATGTAATTGCATGTCACTGTATGATGCTTGGTTTGTCTTGCATTGGAGATGGGCATTGCCTGACTTATCAACAAATGCCTGAATGTTGTCCATTTCTTTGTGCATATGGGCATCATTACTGGGTAATTCTAACTGAACATTCCCACTCCACTTCTGACATTAAGGTTGGGGAAAGGTCATTGATGAAGAAGTTGAAGATGGTTGGGCCTAAGACACTATCGTTATGCCAATGTCTATGAATGAGGGGTGCATGCTGCTGGTTCCCACAGATTTTATGCCGAGGTGCTGCTTTATGATGAACAACATGGAGGCTTTTCGCAGTCAGTAGGATTGCCAGCTGTGACTTCCAATGTTAAGAATTCTCTGCAGCGTGTTTGGTCAGTGGGTGGTAGGGCAGGAAGATGCATATTAATTAGGAAAGATATGTAATTAGTAAGGCTGTTAACAAGAAATAATTCCCCTTAAAAGGTAATTCACCACTGCCTAGTGGGAATCTGGAATTTCAAAGCGCACTGTCAATTCCACCTCTTATAAATGTGTACATTTTTAGTTACCTTATTGTAGGATGGATGTGACCAAATTAGATACATTAAGAGGAGATTTAGGAGGTTATTGCCAGGACTTGAAAAGTTTACCTCTATTCGTAAAGTGGACATGTCTGTTTATTTTGGAACGTCATGTTGTAACATTAGGATCACATTCATGTGAGTAATAACTTTATTAAATATAACTCAATACAAAATATTATAGACAACATCTATGGGATCCTATAGCCACAGGCCCCAATTCCATATGGCCTGATGTTACTATGATTTATCTTCTTGTCCATTTTAACATTACTCACTAAAAAAGGAATTTGAAAGAGTCAATGGAGATGTAATTGCATCCAGTGACGTACAATTACATCTCCTTCATTAACCCTACTCCCCACTGACAAAATGCATAGGTGACCATTATTTTAAGTGATGTGTATAAAATTATCAAGAACCTAGATGGAATGGATAAGAAGGACTATTTCACTTTGGAAATAGGTTAACAACGATATCATTGTTCAAAAGATTACAGGGGGAGTTGAAGATAAATGCTTTCACCCAGACATTAGTGCGAGTCTAGAATTCACTGAAACCTCGGGACAAAAACATTCATGGTCTTCAACGTACCCAGATTTATGCAAATTAATGTGCCAGATCATACAAGAACATTGATCAAGATCTGGAAGGTGGGGTTATGTTGAAAATCCTTTCAACTAAAGCCATATGAAGGACTAAATGGCCTCCTCTGCTGCTATACATATTTATCATTCTATGATTAATTTGTTGATATTAAGAATAGACTAACCATTCAATAATTGCCAAGATTGAGTTTACCTCAATTTTTTGTGGACATGTAGACAATATTATACTTTGTTTAGGTAGCAACATTGTAGCTATTACTGGAACACCTCAGCTCAAGGAATAACCAGTTTTCTGAGGAATAATCAGGCAGGGGCCATAGATTTTGTCATATCCAGTGGCTTGGATATTTCTTTTCAGCATGTGGAAGTAAATTGAATTGACTGAAAACTGGTATCTATGACAATAACCATTTCCACAAGTAGCATAGCTTGACTCTTCTGTCAGAAGATGAAAACTTCAGCCTTGTCTACACTGACATGCTGATCCCACTATGATTGACAATAGAGATGTTCATGGAGCCCACCTATCTGCTCCATCCTCCCCCGACCTATCACCTCCATCCCCAACCCCTTTCACTTATTGTACTCTTTGCAACCCTCTCCCCAGCCCCCCCTCCCCCCCCCCCTCTCCACCCTGGAGGCTCCCTGCCTCCATTCCTGATGAAAGGCTTTTGCCCGAAACGTCAATTTCCCAGTTCGTCGGATGCTGCCTGACCTGCTGTGCTTTTCCAGCACCACTCTAATCTAAACTCTGGTTTCCAGCATCTGCAGACCTCACTTTTGCCATGTTAATGGAGCCTTCCCTTCCCACTGATTGTTTAATTGTAAACTCTATTCATGATTGGCTGTGGCTAGACTGAAGACCTTTGATCTGATCTTATGGAGTAACATTGTTGACTGTTGCCTGTGTCTTTCACATACATGTGCATACATTTAAATGGAATATGCATTTAATTAATAATATGAACCATATTATTTGCTTTAGTACCAAACAATTGAAAGTCAGTGAAAATGTGTAGAAATCTTGCTTGAACATGAGTGCATTTTACAATATTTATTGAGAGAATATCATTGTGATTAGATAAAGTAATCTCTGATGGATAGGTTGGCAGAAAATTGGAACTTTCATACATCCATGCGATCTTACCACTAGTTTACTGCTTTTATGACAGGTAGTTCTAATTAAATAAAGTCATTGCAATTTCTAGTCCTTCAGCTGTTTAAAGAACTGCAGAACAGTTTTGTTACAATAGTATCTACAATTTATAAAGTGGCTGATGGAGAAGCAGCCTCAGTGGGATTGGATGCAGTAAAGGCTGTCAGGTTTTCTGATCCATCTGTTCTTTTCACTGAAGAGTGGATTGGAAGGGCTGAGCATTTATGGACAAAGAATAAGAATTTCCATAATAGCTGGGTGTGATCATTTCAGTGAGGGGTTTCTGGAACACTTAAACACAGCCACCAGGATCTCACATAAAGCCGTGCAGAATGCTGACCTCACACTAAGAGCAAGGGAAATGAAAATCCCATTTCCCATGCACGGCATTTAAAAAGGTAAAGGAATAACTAGTTCCTTTATTGATAATTGCTACTTATTATCGCCTCCTTCTGCCTCTATAAGTCACAGGAAAAAATGTACTTTTCACACAAACGTAGTGGAAATATGGACTATGTTCTTTCCCGGTACAGCGCTACTTACTTTGTTGCAGCTGAATGCCAGAGAGGAGCTGTCTGGAGGCTGGAGCGATGAGGAACAGTTGTTGGACTTGAGCCTGGCATCATGTGCTGAGCTGCTGCTGTTTGGAATTCTGTACTGGACTATAATGTAAACCCTTTTCACAATGTTCTAACTACCTTATTTCTCACTCATTTTCAGACACTGTAAGCACTGCTATTGCTTTCCTTTTAATCCTTTTTTGTATAACAACACTTTTTTTTAAATGTGTAAGACCTGTACCTAAGTACTTGTACCTAAGACGGCACCATTAAAAGGCAGCCATTGTAAAAACATTTCACTGTACTCCTGTACTTCTGTATTGGAGTACAAGTGACAATAAAGGATATTCTATATTCTGTATTCAAATTTAAGAAATTCAATTGGAATAGATTCACAAAGACTGAGATTGGTAGATTTTTAAAATTAGGTTAAGTGTATCCAGGGATATGAATCAAAGGTTGGTAAATTGATCTGATGTACAGATTAGCCGTGATTTGGATGAATTTCAGAGGGGTATTGATCTATTCCTGTTCCTACTGCAGACCTTTTCAAAAAAAACCTCACATTGAAATAATGCTTTTCATGAAGTCCCAAAGCACTTTAGAATCAATGAACTGTTTTTGAAGCCTAATCACTGTTGTAATGTGAAAAAAAAACAGACAATTTACATACAACAAGAACTCAAAAATAGGCGAAACTGGCAGTTTCACAAAGCGAGCATATTGGTGCAACACGAGTCGGATGCTGCCATGAAGTCAGAAAGATTTCCTGCCTATCAAATATGGTATAAGATTTTCAGTGCCAATGTGATGCTAGGTATGCAGGGCATAAGTCCCAAAGACTAGCGGACTACATCAAACACCATGTCCCTTCAGCTGCTCACAACAAGCAAGGCACTGACCATACCTGACCAGCGACGCCATAAAAGAAAGAAGTAGAATTAGGCCATTCAGCCCATCAACCGTCCTCTGACATTCAATCTTGAATGATATGTTTCTCAACCCTGCTTCTGCTGCTTCTCCCTACCCTTTGATCACCTTACCGATCAAGAACCTATCTATCTCTGACTTAAATACACACAATGACTTAGTCTCCACAACCATCTGCAGCAAAGAGTTCCACAGATGTTTTAAAAATAGTTCAGGATTCAGAGCAAAAATTATTCACAAAGAGGCAGAAGAATTCCAGGGATAAATCAACAAAATTGATGAAAGAAATATACAATGTGGCCAATATTAATGGTAATCCAAAGGACTGGAAAATCTTTTTAAAAGGTAATGGAAGATGCTCCAAAAAAGAGGGAAAAAAATAAATAGAGGGCAAAGTGGCAAATAAAAGCTCTTATAGATAAAGAGAGACCAAAGTTAATTTGGCTGCTTGGAGAACAAGATTCAAGGAATAATAATAGGGAGTCAGGAAATGGCCGAAGATTGAGCAAATACTTTGTGTCAGTCATCACAATACAGGATACTATTCTAACAATATCAAATCAAGGGGCTTGCGGAAATAAACACAATAGATATCACGAGAGAAGAAGCATAAGGGAAACTAGTAGGGCTGAAGACCAGTGAGTCCTCAAGTCCTGATGAACTGCATCCTAGAATTTTAAACAAAGTAGTGGGAGAGCTGGTGGAGGCACTGGTAGGAATCTTCCTGGAATCCTTATATACTGGAAAAGGCCTAGAGGATTAGAAAACTACCCAATGTAAACTATTCAAAAGGGAAGGTCAACAAAAAAAAGGTAACTGTAGGCCAGTTAACAGTAGGCCAGCATTTGTTGTCAAGAAAATGTCAGTCTGTTATTAAGGATGTAATAGCAAAAAATTTATTAATGCATAATGTTAGCATGCAGAATAGCATGCTTTCAAAAGCGGAGAAATCACACCTGACAATTTATTACAGTTCTTTGAGGAGGTAACATGCAGGACAGATAAAGGAAAACCAGTTCAAGTATTATTTGGATTTCCAAAAGAATGTGATAAGTGACTGCACATAAGGCTACCATTAGAACCCATTATGTTGGGGGCACTAAATTAGCATGGATTGAAGATTGGCTAATAGATGGTTGGGTTAAGGAGGTCAGTCTTCGAATGACAAGCTACCACTTGTGGAGTGCCACAGGGATCAATTCTAGGATCATAAATTTCTGGAAATATATAAATAACTTGGATGAGGGAAGTGAATGTAGATAACATGAAAATAGGGGAAGGCAAGTAATAAACCTAGAGATAAACCTGTGAGCCATAGTTGACATTTGAAGTTTGAAAGGATATTAGGGAAGCTACTTCATAAGAAAAAAACAAAATCTGATGCATATTTTCTTGTCTTTTGCCTAAATGTCTTTGTTTTCTATGGAATGATGCAACAGGTTTTAGTCTGAAGTATGTTGTATTATTTTGTTCCTATACATTACATTCTGTAAAGTGGCATGAAAGAAAATTAAGCAAACAATAACGAACAATTAATTTAGTTTTTCCATCCCATAATTCTGTGACCTTTTGATACATAGTTGTTCGTGCTCAGAATTTGTTTCTTCCTGGCATATGAAAATAATGGAAACTGCCATACACTAAAAATCCAACTGTGTATGATGGCTACTATTTATTCAGGCTGTTTAGAGCAGGTTTCGAGGTGGGGGAGGGCAGGAGTACATTATTTGGATGGGATTTTGATGAATCAGTTTCCCGTCTGAATTTTACCAGTGGCATAAATTGTGGAGAGTGGACCTTGCAATCAGGTTAGCTGCATATGTCAAATGTACTAAAGTCAAAGACTAATTAACTCCAATATTATAGTGCATTTCTAATTTTATTAATGGCACATTGGGTACATAGATCTTTGTAGTATCATATGGTGAAGTGTGAGGGTATGCATTATCTCTCTTGAAGCCACAAGAATAGCCAACAAGCAGCAGTAGCAGGAAAAAGTGGTGCACAGATGTGGTCAAAAGAGGGAGAAACACATCAGTCCTGAGGGACTTTGTTGTCAGAGTCTCAGGTCCTGTGGAACTTTCTCAGGAGAAAAGACTCAGAGTCTGGTTTGGAATGATGGGGATGGGGCATTCTGGTAAAGAGCCAAACTATTAGACAGGTCACCTGCAATGACTACCATCCACACAGGCCTTGTGGCATCTTTGAGAGGGAGTTCAAAGGGACAGACGTGACATGTATAAACATACATGGAAACATATGAACTAGGCCTTTGAGTCAACTTCACCATTAGATATGGTCATGGCAGATCTGTTTGTGTAGGAAGATACAATCTCTATCACAGATCCATCTAAGAGATCATTGAGCAGATCACCTGTGCTTCTAAGGATCCAATTAAGGTTCCTTAATTGATCTGGTGGAGACTTTTATCATACCCCAATGAGGATCTTCCATGAAAACAACCGGAAGCTTTAAAATAATATGCATACCACCGGCCATAGTATGTTTTCCTGAGGTGGAGGAACCAACTCTCCAGGTGATGCTAGATTAGGGAAATCTTACACTGCAGGCAAGATGCAAAGAGAAACACAGCCAGTGATGCTCAGGACATTATAATACATAACCATTTCCTGAAATCCTTGTTTCCTTTTAGTAATATTCCACAGAGGCCTCACCTTTCATCAGTCCTGCTGTCCCCCCTTCATTTTTCACTTCATTGCCCTGAGCCCAGGTGCACAGAGCACAATGACAAAGCTGAGCAGCTGAACAGATGGAGCTTACTTTATTGCCTCCAGTCAAAAGGGAGCAAGGATGTAGATGCAATCTCACAGTGCAGCAAAAATTACAATGAAGCAGAAACAGTGGTTTGTGTTTCTGTGAGGACTGTTAACATTTAAAGGCAAATCTTTAAAAGAGAACCCCATTTAAAGTCTGAAACTTGCCACAAAATGCAATGTTTTTCAAAAAACAAAAAACAAACGCTATTGCAATTAAAAGAATTCAACAAACCAACACATCTTAAATGAACACTAACAGGTTAAAGCTCTTAAACACTCAGTTTTATTCCTTATCTCCACCAAGCCTTTTCTTTATAAGAGATGTCAATCTTAAGTTATCTATTTCTGTCAGGATAGCCCAGGAATACAGGGGAGCCTTATGCTGGTCATTTTAATTCTCACAGTTCCAACTCTTCTTCGAGGTCAGACTTTTATTTCCCATTTCTTGACTGCAGATGCTTCAGTCTGTTCTGGTTACTTGTCAATACTTACAAACTAATCTGCTGAGTTGCTTCCTTCTGTTATAACATTCTGTAAGGACCACTGTAAATGTTTCAAAGTAGGTTTGGACTGGTCAGGATCGAGATGCTGTCTTTGAAGGGGTTGTGAGGCCACATCCCCTGCCTATCTCAGCTTTTTCTGCCCTATTGTGGGTTGCTTTATCCTGAAATGAGATTAAAACAAAAGAGACAGGTGCAAATGTTAGTGGTAGTAAAAGTGGAGGTGAGGTAAAGAGTTGTGTAGGTGTTCTGGCTGGCAACCTTGGACCCGATAGACAGATCCTGTTGCTGTGCCCTCCACTGATGGTCCTGAGGAAGTGGCCAGCCTTTCCTTTTGTACTACACCATACAGCAGGACCTCGAGTGGTGTGTCAAGTTTCCCTTTCTCTGCCATGTCCAAGGAAAATGTCACACACCATGGAGGGCAGCTCTAAGCTGATGGCACTTTTAAAGATGTTGCTGGAACTAGGAATAACAGCCAATTACAGAATATTCTAGCAGTGGCTAGTAGTTCCAATTACAGTAAAATGGAACTTGCATCGTCGAGAGTGGACCCATAGGTTGGAAGTCAATGATATGAATTTGAAATGGTACTGTGAGAAAGCATCCTACAGAGAGAAACCCGACACAAAACTTGATTGAAAAAAACAAGCAAAATATGGGAATATTTAGTCCACTGGGTTGCATAAAATCGAGACCTAACTAAATAGTGTAATCAGTGATGCACTCCAGATGAAACCGGGCATTCTTCTTTGAGTGCCTGTACTGGATACTACCCTGCACTTGTAGCTGTGTCAGGGCAGGCTCTTGCTGTCCCCTGACTGAGGATGACCTTGATGATCAATGTCTAGCTGCATGAGGTTGTGATGCCTCAATGTGCTGAGGTGCTCCTTCACAGGAGTAGGATTCTATCATTGCATCTAACCAAGGCACTGGTGTCACTGAGATGGATTATTCATACCAGAGTGTCCTGAGAGGAGCTCACTGAGTCTGAAGACGGTCTCGTCAATTGTAAAACAAAATGTAAGAGATGCACTGGACTTCCAGTGAGACTAAAACTTTGGGGATTCAAATCCCCCTCCTCAGCATACTCCTGCCAAATGTCCAAGCCATTGAAAACAAGATGGAGGACCTTAAAGCTAAATTCACCGTCCAAAGGGAACTGAGAGACTGCTGTGTGCTTTGTTTTACAGAGAGATGGCTCATTCCTGCTACATTTGACTGTGCCTCACAACCTGAGGGTTTCTCAGTCCACTGAATGCACCACACAAAATCCTCAGGGAAGACAAGCACCGGTGGGGTCTACCTCTGAATCAATACCTCCTGGTGTTCAGATGTGGTGACCCTGGTTGAATAAAAATATCTTACAATGACATGCCATTCCTATGAACTGCCACACAAGTTCTGACAGCAGTCAACATTCCATCCCATGCAGAAGTGAAGAGTGCACTTGATGAAGTACACAACACTATGAACAGCCTTGAGATAGAATATCCCACGACCTTGCTCCTTGTATCCAATGATCTCAACTAGGTCAACCCAAGAGTGTGCTCCCAAAATACCATCAACATTTCTCATGTCCCAACAGAGGTCAGAACAATCTCAATCATTGCTAAACAACCATCAAAGATGCTTACCATTCCATCCACTGTTCGTATTTTGGAAAATCGGATCACTACGCTGTGCTCCTCCTCCGGGTTACAAGCGGAAACTGAAGCATGAGAACCCAGTATAGAAAGTAGTACAGTGTTTATCTGAGGCAATGGAAGGACGTCTATGGGACTGCTTAGAATTGGTGGGCTGCTCCATATTCATGAAATCTGCAGCCAACCTAAACAAGTATGCCACTATCGTAACTGACTTTATTATTAAGTGTGTAGAAGACTATAGGCCAAAGAAGTTAATCCAAATGTTCCCCAACTGAAACCATGGAGATCCACACCCTACTGAAGTCCAGGTCTCAGGCATTCAAGTTGTGAAGCCCTGACCTATGCAGGAAGTCCAGGTTTGACCTTTGTAAGGTCAGAGATGCCAAGAGGCAATACCAAACTAAACCTGAGACCCAGACCAACCACCTAACACCCATCATTTGTGGCAAGGCTTACATGACATAATGGGCTACTGACCCTCTGCTCAAAGCGAAGTCGAACAGCATCATGGGCAGCAATACATCCCTCCCCAATGATTCAATGTATTCGACACTTGTTTTGAGCAGAGGGTCAGTGAAACGATGTCACCTATCCTAACAGCCGCAGATACACCTGTACCCATGGTTACCGCTGCCCACATTAGAGAGTGAACCCAAGTAAGTGACCAGCCTGGAAGGAGTCCCCTGCCATGCATTCAAATCCTGTGTCGACGAGCTGGCGGGTGTAGTTGCAGACATCCTTAACCTGCCCTGACTATGATCTGAAGTCCTCACCTGCTTCATGAAGACCACCATCATCCTGGTGCCAAAGATAAACCATGCAGGGTGTCTCAGTGACTACTGCCCAATGGTTCTGACCTCCATAATTATGAAGTGCTTCAAGAGGTTTGTCATGGCTCACATCACTCTAGACACGCAGACTGTAGATCCTTGGCAATTCAATATCCAGTGTAACAGGTCCATGGCATACGCCATCTCCCTGGCCCATTCCTGCAACATCTGAATAACAAGGACAGGCTCCCACTTTTTGACTACAGCTCCGCTGCCAACATCATAATTCCAAACAATCGCATATCTAAACTCCGAGACTTTGATCTTGACTCTCCCCTCTGTAACTGGGTCCTTGACTTCCTGTCCCATAGGCTGCAATCAGTAAGAATAGGCAATAAGGTCCCTCTGCCATAATCCTCAACACCAATGCCCCACCAGGCTGCATACATAATCTCCGACTGTACTCCTTCTACATTCACGAATGTGTGGCAACGTTCCACACCAACTCCATTTAAACATCTGCTGTTGTTACCACTGTTGTAAGTTGGATCTCAAACAACGCTGAGACAGAATACAGAAAAAAGATTGGGTACTTGGCGCCATGGTGTAAAGACAACAATCTCTCCATCAACATCAAAAAAATGAAAGAGCTGGTCATTGACTTCAGGAAGCTCAGTGGAGGACACGTCCCTGTCTGTATCAATGATGCTGAGGGAGATGGCCAAGAGCATTAGGTGCCTGGGAGTGATGATCACCAACAATCTGTCCTGGTCCACCCATGTCAATGCAATGGTAAAGCAAGCGCATCACCCTTTCTACTTCCTCAGGTGGTTAAGGAAATTTGGCATGTCTACATTTTTGCAGATGCATCATAGAAAGCAAGAAATTACAGAGAGTCATGAACACAGCCCAGTCTCTCACACAAACCAGCCTTCCATCCGTTGACTTCATCTATACTTCTGGCTGCTTCAGAACAGCAACCAACATAATCAAAGACCCCTCCTGCCCCGTTATTCTCTCTTCCACTCTCTTTGACAGGCAGAAGATATAAACATTTGAATACACATATGAACAGATTGAAAAACAGCTTCTTTACTACTAGTTTCATACTTTTGAACAGACATCTCAAATGTTAATTCTGATCTCGCTCTCTGCACCTTCTCTGTGGCTGTCGCACTGTATCCTGCACTCTGTTCTGCTATCCTGATGCACTTTGTATTGTACAATCTGCCTGTATAGCACAAAATGCAACACATTTCTCTGTACCTCAGTACATTTGACAACAATAAATCAAGCTCAAAACTCAGAATCCAAGGCAACTCATATTGCTTTCTGCCATTGTTGCTCATTGTGAACATACAAGTTGGGCTGCATTTCTCAATAGATTGATTGGGATTCAGTGATCTGACTATCCATAAAAGTTGCCAATCTCTCTGTTGAGAAAGTGAAGTATGCATTCATCAGAAACGTGACAGGACTTATAGTGTGGATGGACCCTCCAACACCCATGCTCAACCTCTGGTAGCTCCACTACATTTCCTTCACCGCTGAAATTGCATTGTTAACATGTTGCTTGTGATTCCACAGGCATGTAACTAATTTGGGGCATTGCATAATTCCCACTCTCCTCTGTCTATCAATAGCCTCAGTTCTCATAGCCACCATCAGCTGCTTGGGTGTGTCTGTCATATTTTCATCAGTTAGTAGCACTGAAACTGCTTATGATTCCCTTTCTCACGGATGATATGGAGGTGCCAGTGTTGGACTGGGATGAACAAAGATTTTAAAAATCACACAACACCATGTTATAGTCCAACAGGTTTATTTGAAAGTACTAGCTTTCGGAGCGCTGCTCCTTCATCAGGTAGCTAGTGGAGCAGGATCATAAGACACAGAATTTATAGCACAAGATTAAAGTGTCATACAACTGACTAAAGTGTCTGAGCTGGATGTCACTTTTTATAAAACCTGAAATTACCTCAGGAATTTGACACAAAAGAAGTTCTGGCATTTTCATATTAATGAATCAAAACCTACATCCCCATTCTAAGTGATTAAAGACTTAACAGCAATCTAGGTTTGTTCATTACGTCAAATCAGTTGTATGACACTTTGACCTTTTACTACATATTATGTGTCCTATGATCCTGCCCCACTAGCTACCTGATGAAGGAGCAGCGCTCTGAAAGCTAGTACTTCCAAATAAACTTGTTGAACCATAACCTGGTGTTGCGTGATTTTTACGTTTCTCACTGATGTGAGAGAATCCACACAGAAGGTGATGTTACATTGGAACCTTCAAAGCACCACCACCATCACCACCACCACGACCACCAATCCTCAGAGTTAGCTGTCTGGTCCGTGTCACAAGATTGAGAGGTGATGTTATGGCAGCTGCCTTCCACTTTGATCTGCACCCAGGCTTGTTTGGTCAGATGGGGTCCTTTTTCTCTTCTCCTGTCCATGGAGAAGAGGATGTTCTGTTTTGTATCTGCTGTCTGGAGGTTGCACTGGAATCAGCAAGGGACTCCCTTCCACAATTGCCAAGTTGTGAGGTTCTCTAGTTTTCGGTCAAAGCAGCAAGTTCAAATAACAGGATGAAGTCCATTGTTTGGGCTGCAAAGACTTTTTAAATAAGGCATGTACTACCCCATCAGCCTGTTGCCTGCTTTCCTATCTCAGGCTTGGGATTGAACAGCACTTGTATCTCACATTCATTAATTAGCTATATGACAAGAGATCACATGCAGGAGAAAGCGAGGACTGCAGATGCTGGAGATCAGAGTCGAGAGTGTGGTGCTGGAAAAGCACAGCAGGTCAGGCAGCATCCAAGGAGCAGGAGAATCAACTCTTCAGGCATTCCTGATGAAGGGCTTATGTCTGAAATGTTGATTCTCCTGCTCCTCAGATGTTACCTGACCAGCTGTGCTTTTCCAGCACCACATATCCCGACATGGGAGTCACATGCAGCTGACTACGTATCAGCAAATGCGAATGGCACCCAGTTCCAGTGCTACCACTGTGTTTGCCTTCAGACAAGATTCATTGCATATTCAATTAAACTGATAATGGGATTGTCTACTAAAAGCACCGTGTCTGCTAATCAAAAAGTAACATTTAATTGAGAGTTCCTTTTAATTATTTGCACATTCAGTTGTCATTTATAGAGTCATAGGGATGTACAGTCCAAGTCATCCGTGCCAACCAGATATCCTAAATTAATCTAGTTCCATTTGCCAGCACTTGGCCCATATACCTCTAAACCCTTCCTATTTATATACCCATCCAGCTGCCTTTTAAATATTAATATTGTACCAGGATCCATCTCTTCCCCTGGCAGCTCATTCCATACATGCAAAACCCTTTGCATGAAATTGCTTTGGTAATTCTTAGAATGAGACTCCTGGGATTAATAACAATTTCAATGTCCTACAATAGCTGGACGAGACAGGTAGCTGATAGACAAAATAACAGTAATATTTGGACCGAGTTCAATTTCATCCTGAGCTGTCTGTGTAGAGTTTGCGCATTCTCCCTGTGTCCACGTAGGTTTCCGCTGGGCGCTTTGTTTTCCTCCCACAGTCCAAAGATGGGTAGGCTAGGTGGATTGGTGATGGCAATTGCAGCATTATGGAAACAGAGTATATCCAGTTGGGATGCTCTTCAGAGGGTCAGTGCAGACTTGCTGGGTCGAATGGACTCCTTCTATACTGTAGGGATTCTACAGTTCTATGATTTACTTTAACATCAAGACTTTATATAGAAAAGCAATTACAAAATCTCATGCAGAGAAAGGACAGTAAATGTTGCTCACATCCCATGAATGAATTTAAAAACGTCGAAATTTGAGCTGAGAGTAATGCGGACCCCTATAATTTGCTGTCCAATAATTTTACTTTTAGCTGTTAAGAAATGTGTACAACAAATATTTTAGAGATCCATATTCATGACTCCAGGTGAATTTCTGAACCAGGAGCAGGAACCTTGAAAAAATCAGCCATAAGTATCTGCAGTAACTGTTTGATCACGACAGTACTTTTTAAGATATTTTAATACATTTTAGTGCCAAAGTCATTAGTGTTGAATGGACATCAAGAAACAGTTGCTTTATTTAATCAGGATGCCTGCTTGCTTTGACACCAGCTTCCTATTGTCTTTTCATGTGTACATTTCCTGAAAATTTCAAATCACTCCAGCTCAAGTGGCTCCATTTATGCTGTAATTGACTAATGCCGCAAAGTAATGTGAATTGCAGCTGCTGCTTGAAAGGGATGTAAATAATAAAGAAAAATAGTTTTATGTGTTCCAATGTCTCTTTTTCCTTTCCTATACACATTTCTTCATGAAATAAAATAATGTCTTTGTTGGAAACTTCCGCATTCAGGTCTACCAAAATGCTTGAATAAAGGTGTACACCTATTTACAGACAGAACACAACAGAGCACCAGCTGGTGCAAGCTTTAATATCAAATCTGGAGAAGTTTATTTGTTCAGTAATGATGGTGCCTAACAACACTTCATTGATTGCCATTTGCAATGTTGGGTTTTCCACTGTCCCCTTTTGTTTTACAAGTAGACCTTTTTTCTAAAAAAAAAGGACATGCAACACCTTTCTTTATGTATTCCCTTAAATTGTGACATAATTAGGAAGATGTTTTTATGACATACATCTGCTCCCATGTTTGCTGGAGAGAGGAGAGCGAGATGAATTAGCATTTAGACCAGAGCACAATGGTCTGTAATGTGCCGCTTCATCTCAAATAAGACTTTAAGTTGTTATTTGTGGATGGTTGACAAAACTGACTTTCTTTCTGAGCATGACAGGTGGTTCTCTCGTCTGTATGTTAGATACAGTGAACCAACCTTTACCAGACATATGAACTTACTCAATAGCCCAGTGATTTATTATTGAGTTCTGAGACTCTTATTTCTTCGATGGTTTTAGTTTAATTCATTACAGGGCTGATCTCATACAGTTTCTTTTATAATGCTGACTCTATTCCATCAGCTGAATTTTAATTCACCCTTTTTTGATCATAAGTCTGGTGAAGTTTAGTATATTTCAATAAATCTTAGTCTTTCACGTCAGGGATCAATAAACCCTCCTCTCTTTTGGGTTATTAAATTGCATCTGTAACATTAGCCTCCTCTCTCTAATTGATTGTCTTTCACTGTGATAAGAAAATCAATGTGATCAATAGCACTGACCTGTTTTTACCTAATAGATGTTTTCTCTTAATTGGCTGCCTGGGTGGTTTCTCAGAGCTCAGTGTGTTTCCGCAAGTCAAACAGTACATTGCAGCCGTTATAAACTATTTTACCTTGCGCAAAAAAAAATTGATTTTATAATGCAATCCCAGGGAAAGAAAAATCAATAGCAATCAAGGCTATAGATTATGATTTCCAGGTATGTCAAAGGCTTGGGCAACCTTTCTTTGCTTGCAATCCCAGCTTTTATCAAATTAAATGTGTTCTAAAGATATGATAAAATTTGGGCCAGCATAATCCAGAACGCCACAACCAAACGTTAAATAAAGAAAGCAAAACTTAAACTCTAAAAAGAACAAATGTTATTATGGCAATTGTAAATGAATACATTAATCTGATCATTAACCAGAACTCTTTGCACTTTTTAATCTTACATTTAACATTTTGATGTTATGGGCAGTGAAACATTTGTCCTAAAATTATGTCCTCTTTATCGATGCCAAGATAGAATATGAGCCAATCAGTTCAGCCAATCTAACCTTTTGCTGCAAGGGTGCCTAATCTGAAGGTCAATATCATCCTCCAGGTAGAACTTACTGAAGCTACTGTGAATACGCTCACTATTGTTTCCTATCTATCAGCAGGGTATTGAGATCCCTTTGCCACCCTCCAGAGATTTTTGAAAAAAAAGTGCTGTGCAATTCAAGTTTTAAAGTTGTCTAGAAACCACATTTTTTTACTGTTTATATTATGTACAATTTTTTAATAATTTAATCATCATAAGTAATTTTTTTTTCAATTTGGAATGTTTTAATTATGATGGAGAAGTTGGAAAAATTCCTCGATACATTACGTCGAATTGATTTTATTTTTAAATAAATGTTTTCCATTTCTAGAAATAAACTATTGGCTTTGTAACCTAATTAAGTGATTCATAAAATATCTTGTAGCCTGTAATGATTCATGAATAAATCTGTCAAAAGATATGCAGAGAATTGTCAGACCAAATCAATCATATTGCTGTGAGAATCTGGCTGTTGCAGAGAAAAAAAAAGGTTAACAAAATGACCAGTACTATCAAAGTGAGATTCATTCATTAGAATCAATGTTTACACAATCCAAAAATACCCTACATTAGTTCCAACTGGATTAATCATTTGTCTTCTATTTCCTCTTGAACTCTTGAACGATATGCAGAAGATTTTAGGTAAATTCAGATACAGTCCATTTCAGCCTTAGATTGGATTTGCTTTATGATATGCATGATGAATTTAGAATTTTATTTAAGGTAAGTGGTCATTAATTTTTAAAATTTTTCTTTTTCAACTTTGGCAAGGCTCTTTCAGTTCAGAATGTGTTTTTCAATTCTCTCTCTCCAGCCATTATGATGTGCATTATGTTAAAGTTCTTTTTATTCAAGATTTTAAGACTAATTGCAACTTCAAATAATGTTTGTAGAGCGAACACAGAAGAGTAATGCTTTTAAAATCAGAGTTAGGAATTTATATGCTGTTATGAGTTTTAATGCCTGGAACCTTTCATGGGGCAGAACGATTTTTAAAAAAGGAAAAACACAGACTGAAAGTGGCCACCGTAGCGTCTGACTGGTTGAGCCTAGCTCATGAGACCCTCAAAAGACCCAAACTAGACTTTTGTAGCAGTCACAGACAAAACCTTGGCCTTTGTATCAAAGGGAATGAAATACAAAATTCGGTGAGTGTTGCTAAAACTATACAAAACAGTAGGTAGACCACAGTTTTGGTTCCCTTATCTAAGGAAAGATATACTGACTTGGGAGGCAGTCCAGAGAAGGTTCACTAGATTAGTTCTGATATGTGAACTGAATTGAGCATATTCACAGCACCAGCTACCCAGGTTCGATTCCAGTCATGGGCAACTGTGTGGAGCTTTCACATTCTCCCTGCGTCTGTGTGGGTTTCCTCCAGGTGCTCCGGTTTCCTCCCACAGTCCAAAGATGTGCAGGTTAGGTGAATTGGCCATGCTAAATTGCCCGTAGTGTTAGGTAAGGGGTAAATGTAGGGGTATGGGTGGGTTGCGCTTCGGCGGGTCGGTGTGGACTTGTTGGGCCGAGGGGCCTGTTTCCACACTGTAGGAGATCTAATCTAATCTAGTATGATCAAATTGAGTGAAACCAGTCATTCAGATCTGTATCTTCTGTTTGATTTTTTTTTGTAAGCTTGAAATAAGTCACTTGCAGTGTATCCACTTTAGAGAAAACAGTCATGCAAGATATAAGAAAGGACGTTGTTAACTTGAGAGGGTTCAGAAAAGATTTACAAGGATGTTGCCGGGAGGGGAGAGTTTGAGTTTGAGTTATAGGGAGAGGCTAAAGAGGTTGGGTCTTTTTTCCTTGGAGCATTGGAGGCTGAGAGGTGACCTTATAAAGATTTCTAAAATAGGGTGAATAGCCAAGGTCTTTGTCCCAGGATAAGTGAGTCCAAAAGTAGAGGGCAAAGGTTTAAGGAGAGAGGGAAATGATTTACAAAGGGCCTGAGGGGTAATGCAGAGGATGGTGTGTGTATGGATCAAGCTTCCAGAGGAAGTGATGGAGGCAGATACAATTGCAACATTTAAAAGGCATCTGGATGGATATATGAATAGGAAGGGTTTAAACTGACATGGGCCAGACAGTGTCATATGCGTCAGGTCAAATTTGGATGCCTGGTCAGCACAGATAAGTTGGACCAAAGGGTCTGTTTCCATGCTGCTTGATTCTAACTCTCTATAACTCTATCTATAAATCACAAAGGATATGTGTAACATCCAACAAATTTTAAACAATGAGAGATAAGAAAATGGCTTTGTAACAAAGGAACTGGAAGATTTTCCCTCTCTTTCTTTGTTTCTCTCACCCTCATAAAGAATAGCAAGTTGGTGAAACATGCATTCACTGAGAAGTCAATGATATCTCCAAATTTCATCACTGCTTGAAATATTAGCCATTAATTACACAACTGTGATCTCAGGGTTAAAAGATATCCTCAAGGACTCTTAGGGCTTTCCTTTCAACTGCCTATTCTTTCTCTTATTTTACTCCTCTTTTTAAAGTATGAGATCCAGTCTTATTAAAAAAAAAATTAAAATTTTACTACTAATCATCTCCTTTCTTGAAATTGTCTCCATAATTTTGACTAGCTCTACATCTTAAATGAAGTGTGATGTAGCTGCTTGCCAAAAACAATGAATATTCTTTGTTACAGCCATTGGGGATGGAGGGAAGAGGGGAGCAGATTCATCCTTCCTCATCCAGTCATAACAATGTTTTGATTTTTAATCATGACTAGACTCTAGTTTTGTCGCAGTCACAGGCAAAACCTTGGCCTTTACTTCAACGAGAAAGAAATATAAAATTAGGAGAGTGTTGTAAAACTACACAGGGTACTCTTAGAGCTAAGAGCAGCAAGGGCCAAAGGGCTTGTACTGCGCTGTATTCTTCTATGTTCTACTCGATAGATCACACCTGGAATACTGTGTGCAGTTTTGGTTCTCCTATCTAAGAAAAGACGTACTGGCCTGGGAGGCAGTCCAGAGAAGGTTCATTGCATTAGTTCTGGGTATGTGAAGTTTTTTTTAGTATAAGGATGAGTTGGAGAGATTGAGCCTATTAGTGATAGAAGAGTGATAGTTGACCTTACTGAAACATGTAAGTCAAGACAGACTGAGAAAGATTCTTTCTCCTAATGGATAATCTAAGAGCAGATGGCATAATTTCAGAGTAAGGGGTTGCCATTAAAGACAGGTGAAGAAGAAGGTGAACCTGTGAAATTCCTTTTACTGCAGACGGCTGTAGTGGCTGGGCCATTAAGTATATTCAAGGCTGAGATTGACATATTTTTACTCACGAAGGGAATCACAGGTTATGGGGAAAAGGCATGAAATTTATGTTGAGATTTATCAGATCAGCTATGATCTCACAGAAGCAAAAAATATTTAATGGGCTGATGGACTTTTCCTGCTCCTATGTCTTATGGTATCAAACAACAATTGGGCAACAAAGTATGCAAGTATAAAATGTGGTAAAATTGGCAATCTAAATTAAGGGATTCATGATTTCATGAAACAACGCTAAAATTGACATTCATTTGGAGGTAGCCTCAGAAGATGAAGCTAGGTTTTTTTAATTAGCTTTTAGCCAAGTCACAAAATAAGGATTATATTTGTGTGAACAATATGATTGAAAATAGGTCAATTTCCCCATCAAAAAACATTTTAGCAAAACATTATTCGATCAGAAATTAAGTGCCTGGATGAGTTGTTCTCACCTGCAACAAAGAATGCTGAGATATATTAAAGCACCTGGCTGTGCCCCCACTGAGATCAGATAACAACAGTATAGCATGTTTAATAAGAGAGTCTCCTCTTCTGTCGCATTCCCACAACAGTTACTATATTGAGAAACTAAACTGCAGGAGCCCAGCACCTTTAACTGTTCTTTGCCTTCATCTTTATTCTTTACATGTATACACACACTCTCTCATTCTTATTGTACAAAGCAACAGAAGTATTTACAGCTTTAAATAGGTACTATAGCTAAAATCTCTACAGAATTGAATATTTGACTTGTTTCGAAGATTTGACTTGTTTATTTAACAACTGTTTTATTGCAAAATTACTTAGTCATTGAAAAAAATAATATACTGAACTTTTAACTTTTATTTCAGTATTGTCACACGTTTCACCCATCAATTGACAGTAAAGAGGAATTTATTTTTAAGCACATTAGGAGCATCACATGATGTGATCAGTTAGCTATGTTTTTTGTCAAAATATATATGAATACCTGGAGCGTACCATATTACGAAGAAAACTACAGATAATTCCTAAAGCTACACACAGGAATTCTTCATTCTGAAGTGGTCCATGATTACCTTCAGAATAGACTGAGAGTGGGTTTATTAATTATTTCTGCATTTATGTTAAAAGATTGAACAATTTCAAAGTTAAACAACTGATTTCACTGCATTAATGTGCAAGTAGCCTTATTTGTAAACCTGAACTCAGGCCATGCCTTGCATTGTCCAGGTATTTCCAATGCATAAAGCAAATAGGTTAATTGTACTCTATAGTAAATGCTTTGCATCTCCTTTCTATTTTAGTGTGATTATGATTTGGAGGAGCCAGTGTTAGACTGGGGTGTACAAAGTTAAAAATCACACTACTCCAGGTTATAGTCCAACAGATTTCTTTGGAAGCACTCATTTTCAGAGCTCTTCTCCTTCATCAGATGGTTGTGGCCATAACTACTTGATGTAGGAGCGGCGCTCCAAAAGCTAGTGTGCTTCCAAAGAAACCTGTTGGACTATAACCTGGTGTTGTGTGATTTTTAACTTAGTGAGATTAGATTGCTATATGTATAAACAGGAAGAAAGCAACTGATAAAACGTAGTGGCAATGTTACCTGTAAAAGCTGCTACATAGTGCTGTGTATCCGCGTTTGTACTTCCATTGCTTACCATTAATTGAAAAGGAATTAACCATTGATTATTCTTAGTTAGGATTCCAGCCCCCCAAAAAAAACACATTTCAAAATCAATCAATGCATTGGCCTACTGATGTATCTCCAGGTTGGGAATGTGGAAATCCTGATTCTACACCAGTCACATATCTCACTTGTAAAAACCGGGCTATGCTCTGCAGAGGTAAATGTTTCAAAGTCTCTTGTGAACAATTCTTTTTCCATTCCTTTAGAAGCCTTTATCTGAAACTGTTTGAATTCCATTCATGAAACTAATGATCACTTACAATCCTAAAAAAAGCTGAAATTCTGAAAATGAGGTCAATATATTAGTTCAGCCTGTGCTAAATTGCATATTGCAAGTTTTCAAGAATCATGATATCAGTTCCTGTGCTAAATGAAACATCTAAACTGCCTACATCTCCCAATCTTAGACCTAGAGGATGAGAATTACATGGAGTAGGAACATTGAAAGTAATGTTGAAGAGTTGGGGAAAAGCACTTGCCTTCATTCCAAAGTTAGCCTTGTTTCCATTCAGATTTTGGGTTTCCTTAGAATTAGAGAGCATACTTAGATGTGTAAAGGAGGCAAAATCAAAGGCTGTCAGTGGGCCTTCTCTGAATATTTTGATTGCCTGGCTGTTCTACCTCCATTAATGAGTGGAATAGATAGGGTCAATAGCTAGAGACTTTTCCCCAAGGCAGGATTGACTGGTACGAGGGGTCATAGTTTGAAGATATTAGGAGGAAGGTATAAAGGAGACTTCAGAGGTAGGTTCTTTATGCAGAGAGTTGTGATTGCATGGAATGCGTTGCCAGCTGTGGTGGTGGAAGCAGAGTAATTGGGGACATGGATAGCAGTGAGCTGAGGGGTGCCAGGTTAATTTACTTTATGAATAACATCGGCACAACATCGTGGGCCAAAGGGCCTGTTCTGTGCTATACTTTTCTATGTTCTATGTTCTAACCCTGGAAGTGGGCAGGTTGGAATCAAGTATCAGATATTTAAAGTTTTAAAACTTAACTGTATCCCAACTCACCTATTTGTGGGAGTAAAGACACATTCTGAACATACTATAAAGTTTATTAAGTTTATCATGCCAAGATAAAATCAATTTCAGTCAGCCTAGGATGAAAGAAGAAAGTAAGGGATTTATGTTATGCTGCATGCAGGTAGTCAGCACATGCTCATAATCAAGCTCAGCACAATGCTGTCTTAATCACTTTGTCATGTGTCGCCATATCTGCCAAATTAGAAAACTAGTAAAAACATCTTTTGGAATGCTGACGCAGCCTTTAAAAAGCTGACAGTGGGAAACAACTCTGTAAATAGGCCTATGAAATGTGAAGACAAGAATTTAGTTTAAGCGTGCCATGAGACACTGGGTTGTTGTCATCTTCATTGCTGGTAAACCCAACCATATATCATTTTTATTGCAGTACATAAAAACAAGGTTAGCAACAACGGTGATTTAGAATTTACTGAAGGTGAGTGTGAATGCCAAAGGCATGGGAAATAATTTCTATGGAGTCAGGTTTCAGCAGAGTATTTTGATTCATAGTATATTGGTATATAAAACAATACAGTGCAGGAACAGGCCCTTCGGCCCACCATGTCTGTGTTGACCATGTTATTCTAAACTAATCCCATCTGCCTGCACATGGCCGGTATCTCTCTAGTCTCTTTCTCTTTGTGTGTTTATCTAAATGCCACTTAAATGTTCCTAAAGTATCTGCTTTCTACCACTATCCCTGGCAGCACTTGCATGTTTCACACTATCTAAGAGATGCTTAAGTTTTTTCTGAACAATTTGTCAGTATGTGTACATCCTGAAACAGTGAAAAATTTTCTCTACAATCACTGTGGGACATGGGTGTCATTGACTGGGTAGCATTTATTGCCCGTCCCTATTGGCCTTTGAAAGGGGTGGTGAGTTGCCTTCTTAAAGTGTTTGCAGCACATGGGATATAGATAGATACAGGATTTTGACCCAGTGATGGTGAAGGAGTGGTGATGCATTTCCAAGTCAGGATGGTGAGTGGCTTGGAGGGGAACTTGTAGGAACTTATCTTCCATTATTTCTGCTCCACTTGTCCTTCTAACTGGACATGTTCTTGGGTTTAAAAGGTGTTATTGCAGAACAAATGAAGGCAAGGTGGAATTAGTTTAGTTTGGGAACATGGTTAGTGTGAACTAATTGGACCAAAGAGTCTGCTTCCATGCTCTATGTTTCTATAACTCTATAACCATGTTTTTTTATGTACAGCATTAAAACATGATGTATTGTTGGAATTTCAGTTAGGTTACCAACGAAGAAAGTGATGAAAGAGGACTCCTCAGTATTTCTCTCAATCCAATACTCTCACGGGAGATTTCACTGCACAACACTTGGATTTAACATCATGATGGCAGTTTAAGATTGAACCAATCTTAGTGTGCTATGCTAATAGTGTCTGTCTCACTGATTGCTGCTTTTACCACGTGGTCAGTAGAACATGATGTGTGTAGATAGTTTACAGTGAGATCACCCAATGAATCAAACATGCAGTCACATGGACAGGGATTACGTCTTGTGTGGTGCAGAGGCTGTGTGTCTACCCTGGGATAAAAAGCCCAGTTTCAATTCTCACCTGCTCAGAAAGTTTAACACGATACTTCTGGACAGGTTGATTGGAAAATACCTATGACAAGACATTTAATCAGCAACACAAAAAGCTAGACACTGAAAATAACAAGGTCCACATGTCCTTTGCAGTTAGGAGGAGCTGCTTGCCAAATAATCAAGAAAATCTTAAGCCATTAAAATCAATCCAAACCCAGCTCATTTGCCTTGGAAGTTTCTTTCCCCCCTTATGTGATGTAGGCATTGCTGACTACCAACATTTATTGCCCATCTCTAGTTGCCCTTGGGAAGGTGGTGGTGAACTGCCTTCTTGAACTGCTGCCGTCTATGTGGTATGGATAGACCCACAATGCTCTTAGAGGTAGAATGCCAGAATTTTGATCCAGCAACAGCAAAAAAAAGTAATATATTTCCAAGTCATGTTGGTGAGTGGTTTGGAGGGGAACTTGCAAGTAGCGGTGTTTCCATGCGTTGGCTGCCCTTGTCCTTCTAGATGGAAATGGTCAAGCATTTGGAAGGTGCTGTCTATAGATCTCTGGCAAGTTTCTGCAGTACATCTTGTAGATAGTACACATTACTATCTCTGAGCATCGGTGGTGGAGGGAATGGATGTGGTGCCAATCAAGTGGATTGCTTTGCTCTAGATGTTGTCAAGCTTCTTGAGTGTTGTTGGACTTGCACTCATCCAGGGAATATTCCATCACAGTCCTGACTTATCCTTTGTAGATGGTGGACAGGCATTGAGGAGTCAGGAGGTGAGTTACTTACCACAGCATTCCTAGCACTCTGATCTGCTCTTGTAGCCACTTTAATTAAAAGGTGAGGCCAGCTGAATTTCTGATCAATGGTAAGCCACAGGATGTTGATAGTGGTGATTCAGTGATAGTAGCACTATTTAATCTCAAGGGGCATTGGTCTGATTGCTTGTCACTGGAGATAGTAATAGCCTGGCATTTGTGTGGTGTGAATGTAAGTTGGTGTCAATGAGGTTATATCTGAACTTTTTGGCTCTGTGACTGTGATTGCTCTGTCATGCTTTCTTTGACCGCCAACCTATGGAATATCCTGATCCTCTGCCTCACCTCCTCAGAAGATGTTTGCCATTCCTTCATTTTGTCTGCATCAGGGACATCTTACCTTTGTTGGCTGTAATTCAAAGGACATACCATATCATAATGCTGTTGTGGTTCTGTTCACCCAAACTTTGAATATCATAATGCTGCAAGACACATTTTCCGGACTGGACTGCAAAGCTCTACTGGAGCAGTCACAGAACTGAAGCCTGAACTGAAAGAGGCCTATGATCTGTTCTACTGTGGCCCTGGTGAAAACGTAGACAGTATTGTCAGTCTGAGTTAGGATTTTGTCAAATCATCATGAGCCACATTCAAAGAGGTTGCTGTCAGCTCCCAGTGACCATTCCTATACAGTCCAAGAACCTTGGAAGAAGGCAGAATCCTCAGAGTTCTCTCATATGTAAGAGCCATTGCACCTCCCAGGGGTAAAGAGTCATAGAGTCATACATCGCAGAAACAGACCTTCCAATCCATGCCAAACTTTATCCCAAACTAAACTAGTCTACCTGCCTGCCCCTGGCCCATATTCCTCCAAATATTTCCTATTCATGTACTTATCTAAGTGTCTTTTAAATGTAACTGTGCACACATCCACCACTTCCTCAGGAAGTTCATTCCAAACACGAACCACCATCTGTGTAAAAACTTTGCCCCTCATGTCTTTTTTAAGTCTCTCTCCTCTCACCTTAAAAGTATGTCCTGAAATTCACCATCCAAGGAAAAAGACAACTACCATTAACCCTGTCTTTACCCCTCTTGATTTTATGAACCTTTACAATGTCACCTCTCAAACTCCTATGTTCCAGTTAAAAGAAATTCTAGCCTATCCAGCCTTCCTATATAACTCAAATCTTCCATACCTGGCAACATCTTGATATATCTCTTCTGAACCCTCCTTAGCTTAATAATATCCTCCCTGTTGTGGTTCTGTTCACCGAGCTGGGAATTTGTGTTGCAGACGTTTCGTCCCCTGTCTAAGTGACATCCTCAGTGGTTGGGAGCTTCCTGTGAAGCGCTTCTGTGTTGTTTCCTCTGCTAGTTATAGTGGCTTGTCTCTGCCGCTTCCGGTTGTCAGTTCCAGCTGTCCGCTGCAGTGGTCGGTATATTGGGTCCAGGTCGATGTGTTTGTTGATAGAATCTGTGGATGAGTGCCATGCCTCTAGGAATTCCATGGCTGTTCTCTGTTTGGCTTGTCCTATAATAGTAGTGTTGTCCCAGTCATGTTGCTTGTCATCTGTTTGTATGGCTACTAAGGATAGCTGGTCGTGTCGTTTCGTGGCTAGTTGGTGTTCATGGATACGGATTATTAGCTGTCTTTCTGTTTGTTCTATGCAGTGTTTTGTGCAGTCCTTGCATGGGATTTTGTACACTATGTTGGTTTTGCTCATGCTGGGTACAGGTCCTTTGTCCTGGTGAGTTGTTGTCTGAGAGTGGCTGTTGGTTTGTGTGCTGTTATGAGTCCTAGTGGTCGTAGTAGTCTGGCTGTCAGTTCAGAAATGTTCTTGATGTATGGTAACGTGGTTAGTCCTTTGGGTTGGGGCATATCCTCGTTCCGTTGTCTTTTCCTTAGGCATCTGTTGATGAAATTGCGCGGGTATCCGTTTTTGGCGTATACATTGTAGAGGTGTTCTTCTTCCTCTTTTTGCAGTTCTGGTGTACTGCAGTGTGTTGTGGCCCTTTTGAACAGTGTCTTGATGCAACTTCTTTTGTGTGTGTTGGGGTGGTTGCTTTCATAGTTCAGGACTTGGTCTGTGTGTGTGGCTTTCCTGTATACCTTTGTGGTGAATTCTCCGTTCGGTGTTCTCTGTACCATCATGTCTAGGAATGGGAGTTGGTTGTCCTTTTCTTCCTCCCTAGTGATCTGATTCCTGTGAGTGTGGCATTGATGATCCGGTGTGTGTTTCTATTTCTATGCTTTTAATGATTACAAAGATGTCATCCACATATCTGACCCAGAGTTTGGGTTGAATTTGTGGTAAGACTATTTGTTCTAGTCTTTGCATTACAGCTTCTGCTATGAGTCCAGAGATGGGTGAGCCCATGGGTGTGCCATTGATTTGTTCATATATTTGGTTGTTGAATGTGAAGTGTGTTGTGAGGCACAGGTCCAGTAGTTTGAGTGTGCAATCTTTGTTGATAGGTTCCCCGTTTTGTTGACTGTTCTATATGTCCAGAAGGTTGGCTATTGTTTCTCTAGCTAGGGCTTTGTCGATAGAGTTGAACAGTGCCGTTCCATCGAATGAGACCATAGTTTCTTCCTTGTCTATGTGTGTTTTTCTGATGATGTCCAAGAATTCCTGTGTTGACTGGATAGAGTGTCTGGATCCGCAGATCAGGTGTTTCAGTTTCTGTTGTGGTTCTTTAGCCAGTTTGTGTGATGGGTTGTGTGTTTGTCTTTTCCTTGATATCAGGGGTACGATACTTTGTCTCACTGTTTGTTGTGTCTCTTCTGTCAGTCCATTGTTTCTGAGTGTGCATTCTAATGCTGCTAGGAAGTCTGCTGTCTTGGTGTCCCTGTGGTTGTAGTTGAGTCCCTGGGCCAGTATTGTTCCTTCCGTGTCTGTGAGCTGTCTGTGGAAGAGCTTTCTAACCCAGGTATGTGTTCTGGTGTCCTCTCTGTTGTGTGTTAGTTTGGTCATTTTTTCTTTTAGTGCCCTTTTTTGCAGTGTGTGGTCCTGTTCTGTCCTATAGTGACGGCCTGTTCTATGGTCCGGGTCCATTCCTGATTGGTGGTTTTTGAAATGAACAGTTTTTGACGCGCAATTTCTTGTCTGTATTTGTGTAGTCTGTTGTGTGCGTCTGTAATCATTACCTGGATCATCCTGAATCTGTTCTGTCTGGCTGTGTCTCTGGCTTGTGGGTTGTTGACTGGTGGTCTGTATCTGACACATGGTGGAAGGATTAAATTCTTTCGGCATTCGTGCAGGAACCGGAGTTGTTCGTATGTGGCGCTTAGGTGGTTGGCACAGGATTCCCATTTCCTGGCTTGTCTTAGCATCTCTCGCCCGTAGGTGTTCAAAGTTCTCACAAACTTTGAATATCCTCCCTATAACAGGGTGACCAGAACTGCACACAGTATTCCAGAAGATGCCTCACCTACATCCTGTACAACCTCAACTTGATGTCCTAACTCCTATACTCAAAGTTATGAACAATGAATGCAAGCACGTACCAAACACCATCTTAACTACCTTGTCTACCTGTGATGCAAACTACAAAGAAATATGTACCTGAACCCTACAAACTATCCAAGGCTCTACTATTAATTGTATAAGTCGTATCTGTTGTAGACTTCCAGAATTTGGTCTTGATGTTAATACATCATTTGAACATTGGTGCATTGGAAGTTCTTTCTGTTGTCAAACAATGCTGGTTGGTGATGGAGCACTCTCAATGCAATGTGGGTGCATTCTATAGTGACCTGCACCTGGGAGAAGCCAGCGCTGATAGAGGAAAACACTACCTGGGCTGTTTGATTTTAATCACCACAGGGGAAGGAGATGAACAGCTGAGATCTGAAGAAAACAATATTAGTAACACACCGAATGCATTTACTGTTCGAGGATTCAGACATGCCCCACGCCCCCAACTGGATCAATAAATGAGTGACTGGCATAAACATTCAGGGCAACTGTGACAGTGCTGGCCACTGGGATGGTATTGTTACCAAATCCCACTGAGTGCAAGGCCTGTTCATGCCAATGGCACAATTTGAGTTGTTGGGCCCAGATATCCTCAAATGATAGGAGGTTGGATTATGGGTAAGGTCTGTGCCTTTCACAGGCCAAAGTTAGAATCGCAGCTTGTGGAGTTGGAGTGTTGTAGCCCCAAACCAGGGAATGAAGGGAGACGGACTGTAGCTCCAAGACTTGGCGCCGTGATGGGTGATTCAGGCACAGGTACAATTCAGTATGTTTGCAGCTGGCTTTCGTTTCTCCAGACGTGTTCACTCTGGCAGAGTTGACACACCATGATCCCGGAGGAGAGAGCTCAGAGGTCACTCTGGCAGAGTGCATAAAGAGGTCACCCTGGTGGAGAAAGAGCACAAAAGAAATGCAAGCAGAGTGAGGATGGAATTGGTCAGCTAGCAGAGTGAGTACAGAGACAACTGAAAATGAGAAGGAGGAAGGCAATGTGCCAGTTGAAATGGAAGGGCTGAAGGAAACTGCTGCAAAAAATAATTAAAAACACATGGGAAAATTTGTTTATACTTGTTTGGAAGCTGCATTTGATGCTTATCTGCTTGCCTATGCAAATCTAACAAACTGTGATCACTTTCAAATGCTCATGATCACTTTTACAAATTTAACAAGCTTTGATCCCTTTTGAACACTTGACTGCTCGAGAATGATCTTCTGTTATCGGGATCATTTGAACCAAATTACATTGTTTCATGTCCATTGATGCCTGCTGCAGTTTGAGTGGTTCAGAGCACGATCAACTTTTTCTGGTATGGAAGCAATTGTTTGATGCTTACCTCCTGAAAGCAGCCTCGCTGATAAGAAGAGTTGTAATGGTGTGTGTATATATAAACAGACAAAGAGTCAGAGGATCCCTACAGTGTAGAATTAGGCCATTCAGCCCATCAAGTCCACACTAACCCTCCGAAGAGCATCCCACCCAGACCTACCTTCTATCCCTGTAACCATGCATTCTCCATGAATGGAGAAAGTGAGGACTGCAGATGCTGGAGATCAGAGCTGAAAAATGTGTTGCTGGAAAAGCGCAGTGATCTGCTGCGATTCTTCATGAATGACCCACCCAGCCTGCACATCCCTGGAAACTATGGTCAATTTAGCATGGGGAATCCACCTAGACTGCACATCTTTGGACTGTCCCTCAAAGCAAACTCTCCAAGAGGCAAAGTACACATGCAACAGCATAAATAACCTTGTGGGAAAACAAAATGATCCAGATCTCATGTGGCACTGTAATCCAAATACAGTTTTCTCTGGTCTTACGTTGGTAGTGAACCCCTCTGTTAAATAAACCAAACACCCAGAAAAGCTCATCACGCCTCATAATCTGTTAAAATATGAGTGACGGAAATCTTCCAAATTCTATTATTTAAGGAAAATAACATAAATTTATTATTTAACTCTAAAAGTGTACTCTGAACAACACTATTCACAACTCTAAGTCCCTTTCTCTTAACTGTTTATTATCTGCCTCCAACTCTACAACAATATACTGTTCCAACCAAACACTTATTAATATTTCAAACCTAACTTCGAAATCACACAGCGGCTATCATCTTCAGTGTCTCTCCCCCTTTGGCTGGAGACCTCCCGGGGTAATCTTCTTTCTTTGTACTGTGAAGGTGTTTCATATCTATCTATCTATCTATCTATCTATCTATCTATCTATCTATCTATCTATCTATCTATCTATCTATCTATCTATCTATCTGTCTGTCTGTCTGTCTGTCTGTCTATCTATCTATCTGTCTATCTATCTATCTATCTATCCATCTATCTATCCGTCTATCTCTCTCTCCCTTCCCATGACTCACTAAAGATCATGACACCATCCAGATAAACTGCACAGTTTGTTAATCCAGCCCCAACTCTGTTCATGAGTCTTTGGAATTTGGCCTGTGTGTTCTTCATTCTAAAAGGTATCACTTTGAATTGATAAAGCCCATTTGGAGTTGCAAATGCAGAAATCTCTTTCACTTGCTCTGATAAAGTTACCTAGAGTCATAGAGTCATAGAGACGTACAGCATGGAAACAGACCCTTCAGTCCAACCTGTCCATGCCGACCAGATAGCCCAACCCAATCTAGTCCTACCTGCCAGCACCCAACCCATATCCCTCCAAACCCTTCCTATTCATATACCCATCCAAATGCCTCTTAAATGTTGCAATTGTACCAGCGTCCACCACTTCCTCTGGCATCTCATTCCATACCCGTACCACCCTCTGTGTGAAAACGTTGCCCCTTAGGTCTCTTTTATATCTTTCCCCTCTCACCCTAAACCTATGCCCTCTAGTTCTGGACTGTCCCGCCCCGACCTCAGGAAAAGACTTTGCCTATTTACCCTATCCATGCCCATGCAGTAAGTCCAACTTTGTGATTTTACTGACTTGTCTAACTTTCTCTATACAATCCTCCAATCTTGGTATTGGGTATGAGTCCGATTTTGTTATGGCATTGACCCTCCGATAGTCCACACAAAATCTTTGAGTCCCGTCAAGTTTGGAAACTAACACGATCAGCGAACTTTATTTTCTCTGTCTCGATTCAATGATATCTTCATTGAACATCGCATTCACTTCCTTCTGGACCGGTGTAGCTTTGAAAGGATTAAGTCTGTAGGAATGTTGTTTTATCCCTACTTCCACCTCATGCACAATAGTAGTAGTCCTCCCCATCTTACTCCTGCATGTGTAATCATACTGCTGCAACAAATCTTTCAACTGGGTTCTTTGCTGCTGAGACAGATAGTTCACTAACCTATCCCACTCCTCAAGGACTTCCTCATTGTTTAACGTATTGTGAGGCACATCAAATTCCACAACATCTGTATTTGATTCCTCACTGTGCAGGGCAGTAACCAACACTTATTCCTTGAGTTCCCTGTCTCCATACTGTTTCAACATATTCACATAACATATCTGATACAGTTTTTTTTCTAATCAGCATCTTTACCAGATCATTTACCTCACTTAGAATTTTCTCAATTTGATAAGGACCACTAAACTTGGCTTTGAAGGGATCTCCTATCACTGGAAACAGAACTAACATGTCATTCCCACAGGAAAACATCAGAACTTCAGAGTTTTTATCTGCCACTTGCTTTATTCCATGCTGCTCTTCAGGTGCTGTTTAGCTAACTCATCTACCGATTTAATCTCTCCCTCACCTCAGATACATAATCTAATTGTGAAATCTCTGACTTTGGTCCTGTCAATTTTTCTTGAATTAATTTCAAAAGGCCCTCTCAGTTCATGTCTGAATATTAACTCAAATGAAGTAAACTTTCTAAAGATCCTTAGGATTCAGGATAGTAGGCACTTGATTTAAAGTGCTGGATACCTAAGCTAACCATGACTTCCTTAAACAACTTGGCAGTAAAATTAAACCCTTGGTCTGATTGAATCTCTCTGGGTATCCAATATCACGTGAAGAAAGCTACTAACTCCTCTACTACCCTTTTTGCCTTAATACCCTTCATGGAATTCCTTCAAGAAATCTGGTAGATGAATCCATTGTGGTTAGCAAGTATTGGTTCCCACTTTTAGTTTTTGGGAGGGGACCTATACAATCAATCATAATCTGCGTGAAAGGTTCTTCGAATGCAGGAATTGGCAACAAAGGAGCTGGTTTTATTACTGTCTGTGGGTTACCTACCATTTGGTACATATGACATGTATGGCAAAATTTAACTACAGCCTTGTGCAGCCCAGGCTAGTAGAAATGCTTTTGGACCTTAGCCTGAGTCTCCCTCACACCTTGGTGACCTCCTACAGGTAGTTCATGTGCTACCCATAACACTTCCTGTCTGTATGCAACACAATCTGGTGCACTTCCACCCATTTCTCCTCTGCTCTAACCTGCTGGGGTCTCCATTTTTATCTTAGGATTCTATCTTTAAGATAATAACCCTCAGGAATACATTCTGACTTCTGTTCTGAGTATGCATTAGTATGTACATCCTTTATTGTTTTATCTTTCTGTTGTACGTCCATTAGCCTTTCAGGACTAAACACGTCTGCCTGACCCTCTGCCTGTTCAGGTTTTTCCTGCACCATTACATCAAACATGGTTTCTGCTAACTGAACCTCAACTGCTTTATCGTTCTCTTTAGTTTTTGCTTCATGCTGTGACTTATGATAATTGTATCTTGTTATTACACAGTCTGGGAAATTTCCAGGGTATTTTTCTTTTAACTCCTCAGTTCACGGCACTTACTTTGGCTTCTCCACAACAAAGGGTGTCACTTTCACCTTGGATCCTGCTGAATCATTCCCAAGAACAAACTATATTCCTGGAACTGACACTCTGTCAATCACTCCCAATGTTACTTCCCTAGTCTTGAGTTAGCACTCCAACCTGATCTTACATAGGGGGACATTAAATTTCCATTTATCTATCCCACAAATTATCACTCTCTCAAATAACAGGTCAAAAAGGGTACAAATACAATCATATCTTACTATTCGAGACTGATTGGATCCTGTACCTCTCAAAATTATACCTTCTTTCCTTTCTCCCCCTATAATTTCTGAGTAAACTTTAACCACAGAGGCAAAGTCTTTGTAGAGATCAAACATTGCGTAGGCTGTGCACTCTTCTGCAGCTCCTCAAGTTTTCTTGGGGTTTTGTTTACTACTTTCACTAATGCCATTGGCTTAGCTTCTTTTACCACATCTTTTCCCACAGCACCTTTGTTCAATGACCAGCACTGTGACTTTTCAAGTCCTACCTTACCACAATGGAAACACCTGAGGCCTTTCAAATCCTTTCATCCCTTGGGCTTCTTTTTTAACCTGTAGTAAACTATTACCAGTGTGTTCTACTCTTGATATTGTAAAGTAGGATCTCCCCTTCTCCCAGTTTCCATTCCACACAGGATGAAGCTCTTGATGAAGCTGAGTTTTGCCTTATGCACCAATGCATATTCATCTGCCATCTATGCTGCTCTTCTTACTTCTTGAACTTTCTGTTTATCCACATGAATTCTTATAATTTCTGGAAGTGCATTAATAAACTCCTCCAGCAGAATAACCTCTCTCAGAGCCTCATAGGTCTTATATATTTTTAAAGCATGCATCCATCTATCAAAATTACTATGTTTAGTTATTTCAAACTCAACATAAATCTGACCTAGTTCCTTCTTTATGTTTCTGAACTGTTGTCTATATGCTGCATACCATTTCATAAACACTCAAAATAGTGTGTTTGACATAATCTGCATAATCTCTTGACCCCTCATCTGACAGCACTGCAAATACCTCACTAGCTCTGCCTACCAACTTAGTCTGAACTAGCATTACCCACAAGTTCTCTGGCCACTCCATCTATCTAGTCAGTTTTTCAAATGAAATAAAGAAGGCTTTGACATCTTTTTCATCAAAATGTGTTAATGTTTTAACATATTTGTGTACATCACTACCTTCTTTCTTCATCTCCATCCTGTTCACTTGACTTTTCTGACTAATTTGGAACTCCTGACATTCAAATTCTACCTCCCTTTCTCTATCTCTTTCTTCTCTCCCTCTTTGCTCAGCTAAGAACCTTCGTTCCCTTTCTTTTTCCTCTCCTTCTCGCTCTCTCTATCTCTTTCTCTCTCTCTTTCTTTATTTTCTAACTCTATTTTCCTCAATTGCAATTTAGGTTGCTCTAACTGTACTGCACTTGTCTGTTTCTCTGATACAGCTAAGTGCTTGAATAACTCCATTACAATTTCAGGTTTCCTTTTGGCCCTGGTTAGATCCAATTCTAACCTATCTGCTAATTCTAAAATTATGTTTTTCTTCTGTCTTTGTAAACTTCCTTGGCAAATTTGGGAAGCATCTTCAAACCCCAGAATCTCTTTAGCAATCATAAGAGCCATTTCTCTCACTTTTAATTTAACCAACCACAAGTAACCAAAATTTTGTTTCATTTAAAAATCTAGGACACTAATTGGCAAGTGTTTAAATCTGCTGTCATCTTTCGTACCCCAAATCTATTCAAATCTGTCCAAATCTCAGACTGGATCTGTTTAAGCCTGTCCAAAT
This sequence comes from Chiloscyllium plagiosum, assembly GCF_004010195.1. Classification (NCBI taxonomy): domain Eukaryota; kingdom Metazoa; phylum Chordata; class Chondrichthyes; order Orectolobiformes; family Hemiscylliidae; genus Chiloscyllium; species Chiloscyllium plagiosum. The sequence goes on from NC_057710.1 coordinate 65,842,181, forward strand.
CACAGACCCCAGCTCACAAACTATTACAACAGAGGGGATGAACCTCTCTGTTAATTAAACCAAACACCCAGAAAAGCTCACTTCATCTCATAATCTGTTAAAATATGAGTGACAGAGAACTCCCAAATTCAATTATTTAAAGAAAATAAAATTAATTTATTCTTTAATTCTAAAAGTGAAAATTAAACAACTGTTCACAACTCTAAGCCCCCCCTTTCTCTTAATTGCTTATTATCTGCCTACAATTCTATAACAATATGCTGTTCCAACAAAACACTTATTAAAATTGCATCAACTTAATTTCAAAACCATACAGCCGCTATTGTCTTCAATGTCTGTCTTCTTTCAGCTGAAGATCTTCCGGGGTCACCTTCTTTCTCATAAGAAATGTCTTCACATTTCTTATGAGAAAGGTACCTTTGATAGAGAGTTTTTCAACCTTTTGGGTCTCTCTCTCTCTCTCTCTCTCTCTCTCTCTCTCTCGCCCTCAAATTTCATGTCACAGATAAAATATCTCATACAATCTCAACAGTGCAGGAGTGGGCCATTTGGCCTATCAAATCCACACCGATCCTTCAAAAAGCATCCCACCCAGACTCATTCTTGTAACTTTGCATTTCCTATGACCAAGCCCCCTAGACACAATGCTGGTGAGCATCTGGGAGCTCAGTAGAAGAAAGGTCAAACATTTAATTCCTTAATAATTTGATTTAAGCACTTAAGTAGACAGATAGGAATAATAGAGAAAGGAATAAGATGAAAGGGTGAAACGGTGGCATGGTGGCACAGTGGTTAGCACTGCTGCCTCACAGCGCCAGAGACCCGGGTTCAATTCCCGACTCAGGCGACTGACTGTGTGGAGTTTGCACATTCTTCCTGTGTCTGCGTGGGTTTCCTCCAGGTGCTCCGGTTTCCTCCCACAGTCCAAAGATGTGCAGGTTAGGTGAATTGGCCGTGCTAAATTGTCCGTAGTGTTAGGTTAAAAGGGGTAAATGTAGGGGTAGTGGGTGGGTTGCGCTTCGGCGGGGCAGTGTGGACTTGTTGGGCCGAAGGGCCTGTTTCCACACTGTAAGTAATCTAATCTAATCTAATCTAAACAACAGAATCAAAAAGGCAAATAAGGAGGAGATGACAAATAGGATCAAGAGAACTAAAAACATGAAAGAGAAAGAGAATGTTGGATTAAAAAAAGGTTTAAAAGTGTTAAATCACTAAGAAGAATATCTTATCTGTGTAATGTAACAGCATAATTTAAAAAGTTACCTTAATGAATCAATAATATTGCTTGGCATTGCATTGACAGTGATCGTGTCACGGTACTTACACTGTCAAATATCAATTTTAACTTAACTGCTCTATACAGATACGGTTGGGTTTGCAAGGGATAAAGGTGGAGAGGATCAAGAGGGTCGGCCATTCAGCCCTTCGAGCCTACTCTGCCATTCACTAAGATGATGACTGATCTGATTATAACGTTCTTGTATATCTCCGATAATCATTCAACTCCTTGGTAATTGGGATTCTATCTAACTTTGCCTTAAAGATTGTACATCCACTGTCTTTTGAATGGGAATGGAATTCCAAAGATTCTCAACTCTTTGAGAGAAAAAAAGTTTCAACATTTCTTTTTAAATGCATACTCTTATGTTTGAACTATGACCTCTAGTTCTAAGTTCTCCCACAAGAGGACCTATACTTTACATATCCACTCAGTCAAATCCCCTCAGGATCTTATATGTTTCAATTGAATAATCTCTGACTCTTCTAAAGTACAGAAGGTATAAGTCAGCCCGCTCATTTCTGGTATTAGTCTAGTAAACGCTCTCTGATATGCTTCCAATACATTAACAGCTTTCTGTAAGTCTGATAACCACCAATACTTCAGAGTCAGACTCACTGCCCTCGTCCTCACCTTCCACCCCACCAACCTTAGCATATACTGCATCATCAGCCGACATTTCCACCACCTCCAAATGGAAACCACCACCAGGGATATATTTCCCTCCCCACCCCTTTCCACTTTCTGCAAAACCCGTACCCTCCATGACTACCTGGTCAGGTCCATGCCCCCCCCAACAACCCACCTCCCCTCCCCTGCCACCGCAGGAATTGCAAAACCTGCGCCCACACCTCCTCCCTCACCTCCATCCAAGATGCCAAAGGAGCCTTCCACATCCATCAAAGTTTCACCTGCACATCCACCAATGTCATTTATTATATTCGTTGCTCCTGATGCAGTCTCCTCTACATTGGGGAGACTGCACGCCTTCTTGTAGAGCGCTTCAGGCAACATCCCGGGACACCCGCACCAATCAACCCCACTGCCCCGTGGCCCAATATTTCAACTCCCCCTCCCACTCTGCCGAGGACGTGCAGGTCCTGGGCCTCCTCCACTGTCACTCCCTTACCACCCGACGCCTGGAGGAAGAAAGTCTCAACTTCCGCCTCGGAACACTTCAACCCTAGGGCATCAATGTCTGGAGACTCCCTGCCTTCATTTCTGATGAAGGGCTTTTGCCCGAAACGTCGACCTTCCTGCTCCTCGGATGCTACCTGACCTGCTGTCTTTTCCAGCGCCACTCTAATCTAGACACCCACTTTTTAAATTTAACCTAAGATTCTTCTCCATCCACTGATCAGATTGTATCACTGGAGCTTTCATGTAGAAAACAAACTGTACCTTGATTTCTAGCAGTAGTCTGCTGTCCTCTTTTCCTGATGAAGGGCTCCTGCCCAAAACATCGATTTTCCTGCTCCTGACCTGCTGTACTTTTCCAGCACCAGTCTAATATTGACTCGAATCTCCAGCAACTACAGTCCTCACTTTCGCCTCTAATTTTAACGGTTGTTCATTCCCTTTCCATTGTCTACATTGCAAATTGGTCAATGTGTTTTTTTTTAAAGGTACCTAGTTGTTACATCAGCTGAGTCTGCCTACTGCCACTTTCAGGCAAAAGTGAGGACTGCAGATGCTGGAAATCCGAGTCTAGATTAGAGTGGTGTTGGAAAAACACAGCAGGTCAGGCAGCATCTGAGGAGCAGGAAAATCGACATTTTGAGATGGGAGCCTCCAGGGTGGAGAGTTAAATAGGAGGGGGTTGGGGCTGTGGAGAAAGTAGCTAAGAGTGCAATAGGTGGATGGAGGTGGGGCTGAAGGTGGTTTCTAACAAGATATTTGTTTTTATATTCTGTCTCTTCAGCTGCCTAAGCATATTATTGGTGGATATATTAGACTCCTGCCCCTAACCCAAATATGTGAGGTGATGTTAGATAGATCAGTGGCAGCAAAGATTAAGCTGATGAGAAAAATGTATTCTGGATCATATTTGGTTTAATAATTAAGAGTCATACAAAAGTCAGCCAAACTAGTAGTGCCAAGAATATTTTCAAGATCTAAAACGAAAAGCTATGTGTTGCAGAATTTAAGAAAATCAATTTGGAAGCATATATAGAAATCAACCCAAGAGTGGATGACTGTGATATGACAGCCTTGATGAACTCTATTGATTTGACTGAACTATATTCGATCGGACAAGGGCAATATAGATAATATAAAAGATTTTATATAACAAAAGGGCCAATGCCACTTTACATGCTGGATGTTTAGCTGAATGTACTGCAGAGTGACAGCAGGACAAAACCCATTCAAACCAAATTTTCTGCTTCATTTTCTTCTACAATCGATAAATAATGCAGTGCTACATGCTAACACAGTGACACAGGTTAGCATATTGTGAAATAGGGTCTGGCCTGTTGTCAGTTGTTGATTCTTGTCACCAGTACTTTCCATTGTACTTGATTTTCATGCCCATTTAAGGTGTTAGTATTATTAAGACTAAGAAAAAGGGGCAACTTGAACTAATCAACCAAATCAAACGAAATGAAAAAAAAGATAAGCTTCATAAAGGCACTGTATATGGTTCTCCTATGTCTCTATGGAAAGATGAAAGGAAAATTCCTGCATCTGCTCGGTCATGCCGACAAGATTCATTCTGTCAAGTCTTAAGAGCAACAATAGCTGTGCCTGTGGGATACCGATAATTATTAGTTGGAGCCGTCTTGTGCATGCTGTAATAGCATTGTCCTGGTAACACAAGACCAAATGAGAGCACTGGCTTCAGGCTGTGAGTTGTTAAAGTGCAACTTTTCGATTTTGCTCCTCAAAGGCTCGTACATTGTACAGGACCCATGCATGACATCTCTGGCCTTCCTTTGGGTTCAGCAGATTGAATCTGTCAAGCTGAGTTAAACAATGACTGAAGGACATAACCCTACCAGGACTCATCATTTTTCTGCTAATTCAATCTACATTTAATCAATGAAAGTAATTTCTTGTTTGTTTAAGTCTCATATCAACTGAATCTTGAGGTTTTTGAAACACTGTGCCACTGGCCTGACCTTCCCCCTCCATGAACTTGAGCTCATTTATCAAGGGTAGGTTGCAGGGAAGAGCATTTTGCCAAACATTTACACATTTTGCTAGATTTGGTGAAACATTATTTGCAGATCAACTTATGCTTGACACATCAAAGGTAAACCAAATAACAACATCTATATTTTAATTGTTGCAAAACCACAATTCCACAGAATTTCAGTGCAATACGACATAATCTTTTATTGGAGCTTGATAAGACCTAAATGCATGATAATACCCATTTACCTGTACCATGATGGGATGATCTGCCTGAAGACATCAATGAATAAAACATTGAAGCTTAGCAATATAGAGAGTAGCAAGCAGTGACTCACACAAGTTCAAGGACTTTATTGATCAGTGAGCTGATCTTAATCAAAGACTGTCAGTTACACTACTTGTAATGATTAAAAAAGTCTAAGTAAGTATGATGGAAGACCTTTGACTTTCACACTGGTGCTGTGTCACAAATTTAACACATTTCTATAGTCTTGAAAAGCTTTAAATATTAAAAAAAAGTGATCTATAATATTAAAAATGTGCAATTGAACATAGTGACAACAAGATATGCTCACTGGGATCTATTTTCACTTGGGAAACTTCAGTGCTGATGAGATACTTCAAGTCTCCAAAATGTGCTTTGGCAGCTTTACTGTTAACGATCCAACTCTTATTATTTTTAAAGGGACATCCCCTTGGATGGTTAGAGAGAACAGAGCTAGAATTTAAATAGGCAGTGGGAGTCCCACCCATCACAAGGAAAATTGGGAGGGCCAACCTTTGCTTTTCCATGGGAGGATTTCTGTCATTTTAGTGCAATCAGGCGCTTCTCTAGACAAAAACAGAAATTGCTGGAAAAGCTCAGCAGGTCTGGCAGCATCTGTGGAGAGAATCAGACTCAATACTCCGTGTCAAGTGACCCTTCCTCAGAAGATAACAAAAGTAGGAATTTCATTGACAACACCCACAGATATACTGAGAATAGATATGAATGACAAAACAACAACAACACTTTGTATGTCTATAGCACCTTTAGCACAGTAATATAACAAAGTATGCACATAAATGTACTCAATCTAAATTTAACAACAAACCACATTAGGGCAGGTGACCAAAATATTGTAAAAGAGGCAGACAGTGAAGAGCATGTGAAAGTACAAGAGAGATTTAGAGAAGCAGAAATGTTCGAGTAGGAGAACAAAGTTAAAAATCACGCAACACCAAGATATAGTACAACAGATTTATTTGGAAGTACTAGCTTTTGGACCGCTGTTACCTGATGAAGGAGCAATACTTTTAAAGCTTGTACTTCCAAATAAACCTGTTGGACTATAACCTGGTTTGTGTGATATTTAATTTTTCCACCCCAGTCCAATATGGACACCTCCTCATCACAAGTAGCGGGAGACATGGTTACTAACTGTAGAATGATAACAATTAAAGATGCACTAAGATGCCTGAATTAAAGCATTGCAGAAATCTTGTTGGGTTGTTGGGTTGGTTTAGTGTTAGACTTAGCTTTCAAAACTCTGACACATATTCAAATGGAGATTTTGCATGGATTCCACACCTTTTTTTCCAGCAAGCAAACCACATAGAGTTGAGTTGATTTATTAATGCCAGGTTCTCCATAGTGAACTACAGGCAAGAGAGGCACGGGTTAGGTACGTACCTGCCTGTCCATCTGTCTGTCTATCGGCTCTATCACTAGATCATGCTATTGGATTACAACTCTGCAGATGGACAGGCATCATAACACAAGTATTCATAAATGCAGAACTGGCTCCACATTGACTCTTAGGTCTGACAATGCACAAAGTCCCTCTTTAATGAATTGTTTTAACAGAAAAATCAGATATCACAACCCAATCTAGTCCCACCTGCCAGCACCCAGCTCTAACCCTCCAAACCCTTCCTATTCATATACCTATCCAGATGCCTTTTAAATGTTGCAATCGTACTAGCCTCCACTACTTCCTCTGGCAGCTCATCCCATACATATATTACCCTCTGCATGAAAAAGTTGCCCCTTAGGACCCTTTTATATCTTTCTCCTCTCACCCTAAACTTATGTATTCTAGTTCTGGACTCCTCCACCCCAGGGAAGAGACTTTGTCTATTTATCCTATCTATGCCCCTCATGATTTTATAAACCTCTATAAGGCCCCCCTCGGCCTCTAATGTTCCAGGGAAAACAGCCCCAGCCTGTTCAACCTCTCCCTATAACTCAAATCCTCCAACCCTGGCAACATCTTTGTAAATCTTTTCTGAACCCTTTCAAGTTTCACAATATCCTTTCGATAGGAAGGAGACAGGAATTGCACAACATATTTCAGAAGTGTCCAAACCAATGTCCTGTACATCCGCAACATGGCCTCCCAACTCCTGTACTCAATACTCTGACCAGTAAAGGAAAGCATACCAAATGCCTTCTTCATTATCCTGTCTACTGGCATCTTCACTTTCAAGGAACTATGAACTTGCACTCCAAGATCTCTGTGTATGACCAAATCCCTTTCATGCTTTGCTTTTAACAGACTTTAAGTTGACCTGAACAGCAGAATCTTGCAGTTGATGATGTGGAGCAGATTGTAGTTACATCAGCAGTTACTATGGCGACATTGGAACAAGAGGAGGCTATTCAGCCTGTCAAGCCTTTTCTGACATTCAATATATCATTGGCTGATCTTCCGCTGCAATGCCTTTTTCTCACATTATCTCCATATCCCTTTATGTCATAGGTATTTAAAAATCTGTGAATCTCTACTGTAAATATACTCAATAACTGAGCTCCCACAGCTCTCTCAGGTAGATAATTCAAAAGATTCACAATTGGCTGAGTAAAATAAACTCTCTTCATTCTGAGGTATAAGGGACTTACTTCTTGTTCTCCCGATTCTAGACTCTCCAACTACAGCAGACATTGTACCCACGGGGCAGCATGGTGGCTCAGTGTTCAGCACTGCTGCCTCGAAGTGTCAGGGACCCAGGTTCGATTCCAGCCTTGGGCAATGGTCTGTTGGAGTTTGCATATTCTCCCCGAGTCTGCGTGGGTTTCCTCCAGGTTTCCTCCCACAGTCCAAAGATGTGTAGGTTAGGTGAGTTGGCCAAATTAAATTGCCCATGATGTTCAGAGATGTGTAGGTTAGATGTGTTAGTCTTGGTGGGTTACTGTTTGGAGGGTTGCTGTGGACTTGTTGGGCCAAATGGCCTGTTTCCACACTGTAGGGATTCAAAATAAAATTACCCTTTAAATATTTTAGACCTTCAATGAGATCACCTTGTATTCTTTGAAATTCCAGAAAATAGGGACTTACTTTCCCAAATTTCTCTTCAAAAGATAGTTTCATCTTCCTAGAAACTAGCTGGGTGAACCTTTTTTGCACTTATTCAACAATGGCAACAATATTCTCACTGAATGAAGTGGACAAAACTGACCAATATTTACTCCAAGTGTAGTTTAATCAAAATTCTATACAATTACAGCAAGACTTTGTCACTCCTGTGCTCACATCCTGTTGGCTAACATACCACTAGTCTTCCCAGTTGCCTGCTGAACTTGCAAGTTGGCCTTCAGTGACTTGTTGACAAGGACAACAAACTCTATCCAAATCTTCTTGAAACTGTTTTGAATCTTCCTCGGAGGAAATGTTCCTGCTTGCCTTTGGGTCATCTGTGATCTTGAAAATATTACATTTGATCTCCACATCCAAATCATTTCTATGCATTGTGAACAGCTAGTGTCCAAGTACTGATCCTTGGAGTACCTCACGAGTCACAGCCTCCTGACATGAGATTGACCATTTTACTCCAACTCTGTTTTCTCTGAGTTACCCTGCCTTCAATCCATGCCAGTACATTAGTTCTTATTCCTTGTACTCTGGGTAAGTAATCGCCTGCATAACTTTATCAAAAGTCTTCTGAAAGTTTAAGTATACTTCTGAAAGTATAAAGTCCACCAACTTTATCAATTTGGTTCACAATAGCATTAAAAAAACTCCAGCAGATTTGCTAAACATGATTACCTATTCACAGATCCGAACTGACTATGCTCAATCAAACCAAGTGTCTATTCATCACATTCTTCATAATAGATTATTTCCGTAATACTGATGAAAGGCTGGCAAGCCGATGATTCCTCATTTGGTCTCTTGTCCATTCATAAGCAATGAGATGACATTTGCTATCCAACAATCATTTAAAAATCTGCAGAATTTTGGAAGATGATCACCACTGTATTCACAGGCTCCATAGGTTCCTGTTTCAGCATTCATGAATGCAGAACCTTTAGGCCCATTGCACCTTCTCAAAGGCAACTGGGAATGGGCTAAAATGCTGTCCCATCAGTGATGCCCATGTTCTACAAGCGAATAAAAAGAATTCTCCAACACAGTCTTACTAATATTAATTTCCTTCCATTCCTCTCTTTCCCCAATCTCTTGAATCTCTAAATCTGTTAGATTTCTTTTACCTTCCTCACAGAAGACATACACAAAGGGCTGAATTTTCCCAAAGTTTGTCTCAGTCTTGGGGAGTTAATCTTGGGGAGTTTCTGTGTGTTATAGCAGGTTTTCTCGAACAGTTGTAGGCTGCTCAGCTCTTACTGATGCACCGTGCCTGCCTCCATGGCATTTCTCTCATACTATCTACCAGTAGTGGAAGTGCCCACTGCTGTCTGGACATTCCAGGTTTCCTGTCACCAGAACCAGATTTAAAGCTCAGCTGTGCACTAGTCCGAACACTACAAGCCGAGATGACCTTTCATAGCTGCAGTGTGGGAAGAATTGCTCCAGAAATGGCCAATCGTGGCAAATTTTGAACTCACATTTCTGAGAGAGTCCTGGAGGTCCTAGTGAATAGGTCCTCAGGATCACCAGAGGAGACCATTAACCAGACGGTGCCAGCCTGGTCTGAAGTTGCCACCCAAGTCAATACAATGACTATAGTCTGGAAGAATGCCCACCAATGCAGGAAGAAGGACTCTGCAAGAGTAAATGCCACCATTTTCTGGTTGCTAACTCGTTCTCATTCTAACTCTGCTACTGCAACCACAAAGGCTCATCAAGGCGCATGATCTGTCATTCTCACTGTTGTATGCAGCATCTCTCCTCAATTGTTCTCATTTACCCATTCCCCTAACTGCTAACCTTTCTTGCCTTCTGCACTTCCTTTTGACACAATTGGGATTCCTCATCCCTTTCCTCCAAAATACCAGCTTTACCAGCCACTTTCACCTCAATCAATCCCTGCACTTATATTATTCCAGGAGTAAACATCCACTGTAGGGCATACAGTCGGTGAGGTACCCAATACTCATTTTCTCAACTCCCATGAAGAGAGAACTCTTGTTGTAATGGGATAGAGCTGTGACTGATGTGGTGGTGCCAAGACCTCTCTGTCTCAGCAACCCAGCAAGATTTATTGTCAAGTTCTGCACCTCCCTCCCATCACTACCACTGTGAATGTATCCTCAACATGTCCAAGCTTCTGCTATTACGGCACAACTCATTCCTTCTCTAGCCTTCTGCAGGCACCAGGAGCAACTACACAGCCTCCACCTCATAGAGACTAGCCTCTTGGCTCCTCTTCTAGCTCTGAAGGAGAAGCACAATATTCCTCAGAGGCTGCACCAGTAAGGCTGCCTCCAGCACCCTTTACCAGCTCAGACACTGACACCTTTGTGGGTATATCATCTTAGATTAGAGTTGGGGCACAATCTGGTAATCACATCACTGCCGCATCTCCCGAGCTGGCTAAGAAAGAAATAACCCAAGTCAACAGTAGTCAGAGACATAGTAGAAACCTTAGTATTCCCAGGGAGGAGAAGACCTATTGGTATCAGACATTAATAACTTCATTAAAATTCACAAAATCAATGAATGATGACTTCACTCAATTCAGTTCCATTGAAAGCAGTTGCCAAAGTTGTACTGTATAGAAACATGGAAGACATCAAAAGTAGGAGCAGGAGTAAACCATTTGGCCCTTAAAAACTGCTTCACTATTCTATATGGTCATCCAACTATATCTCCCTACTTTCAACCCAGACTCTGATCCCTTTAGCCCTAAAAATAATATATCTGATATGTTCTTGTAAACAATCAACGTTTCGGCTTCAACCACTTTCTATGGCAAAGAATTCCAGAGGTTCACCACTTTCTGAGTGAAGAAATTTCTTCTCATTTTAATTCAGAATGGTCTACACCAGACCCTTGAGTTTGGTTTCCCTGGTCATCAGGAATATCTTTCCTGTGGTTATCCTGTCAACATTCTTCTGAACCTTAATGAATACTGTACTAAATGATTCAGTCTCTTCACATGTCAACTGCAATCCCAGATACCAGTGTGGTAAACATTTGTCCCTCCACAGCCAGAACATCTTTCCTAAGATAAAGAGTCCAAAACTGCTCACTACTCCAGCTGTGGTCTTGTCAGGTCCCTGCACAATTGCAGCAAGACATCACTGCTCCTGTACTCAAATATTTTCACTCTGAAGACAAACATACCATTTGCCTTCGTCACTGCCTGATACACCTGCATGCTTCTCAGTAACTGGTGTGCTAGGACACACATGCCTTCATGCACCAGCCCTTTTCCAATCTATCATTCAGAAAATAATCCTTCCAGCTTTTATTATCTAACTGGATAACCTCACATTATACTTTATCTCCTGTGCATTTGCCCATTCTTTCAGTTTGTTCAATTAGAGTCATAAAGATGTACAGCATGGTAACAGCCCTTGTGATCGAACTCATTCATGCTGACCAGATATCCTAAATTAATCTAGTCCTATTTGCCAGCACTTGGCCCATATCCCTCTAAACACTTCCTATTCATGTACCCATCCAGATGCCTTTTAAATGTTGTAATTATACCAGCCTGCACCACTTCTTCTGGCAGCTCATTCCATGCACGCACCACTCTCTGTGTGAAAAGAATTGCCCCTTAGGTTCCTTTTATATTTTTCCCTTCTCATCCTAAATCTATGTCCTCTAGTTCTGGACTCCCCACCCCAGGGAAAAGATCATGTCTATTTACCCTATTCATTTCCCTCACAATTTTATAAACCTCTACAAGGTCACCCCTCAACTTCCAATGTTCCAGGAAAAACAGCCCTAGCCTATTCAGTCTCTTCCAACTATCAAACCCTCCAACTCTGGCAAACTTCCTTGTAAATCTTTTCTGAAGGTTTTCAAGTTTCACAACATCCTTCTTGTAATAGGGACCAGAATTACATATGGTATTCCAATAGTGGCCAAACCAATGTCATGTACAGCCGCAACATGGCCTCCTAACTCCGATACTCAATGCACTGACCAATAAAGGCGAGCATACCAAACACCTTCTTCACTATCCTATCTACCTGTGACTCCACTTTTAAGGAAATATGAACCTGAAGTCCAAGGTCACTTTGTTCAGCAACACTCCCTAGGATCTTACCATTAAGTCTGTAAGTCCTGCACTGATTTGCCTTTCCAAATTACAGTACCTCACATTTATCTAAATTAAAGTCCATCTGCCATTTCTCAGCCCATTGGCCTATCTAATCATTGTCTTCTGAGGTAACCTTCTTTGCTGTCCATATACCTTCAATATGGTGTTATCTGCAATCTTATGAACCATAACTCCTATGCTTGCATACCAATCATTTATATAAATGACAAAAAGCAGTGGACTCAGAACTGATGTTTGTGGCGCACCACTAGTCACAGGCCTCCAGGCTGAAAAACAACCCTCCATCACCATTTTCTGTCTTCTACCTTAGGGCCAGTTCTGTATCCAAGTGGTTAGTTCTCCCTGTATTCCATGAGATCTAACCTTGCTAACCAGTCTACTATGAGGAACCTTGTCAAATGCTATACTGAAGTCCATATAGATCACATCCACTGCTCTGCCCTCATCAATCCTCTTTTACTTCTTCAAAAAACTCAACCAAGTTCATGAGACATGATTTCCAAAGCACAAAGCCATATTGACAATTCGTAATCAGTCCTTGCCTTTTCAAATACCTGTAAATCTTGTCCCTCAGGATTCCCTCCAACAACTTGCCCACCACCGATGTCAGGCTTATCAGTCTATAGTTCCCTGGCTTGTCCTTACCACCCTTCTTAAATAATGGTACCATGTTAGCCAACCTCCAGTCTTCCGGCACGTCACCTGTGACTATTGATGATACAAATATCTCAGTAAGAGGCCCAGCAATCACTTCTCTAGCTTCTCACAGAGTTCGAGGGTGCACCTGATCAGGTCCTGGGGATTTATCCATTATTATGCATTTTAAGACATCTAGCACCTCCTCCTCTGTAATAGCGACATTTTTCAAGATGTCACCATTTATTTCCCCAGATTCTATATCTTGCAAGTCCTTCTCCACAGTAAATACTATTGCAGAATACTCATTTAATATCTCCCCCATCTCCTGCAATTCCACACAAAGGCCGCCTGGCTGATCTTTGAGGGGTCCTCAGGCTTATGCCCGAAATGTCAATTCTTCTACTCCTCGGATGCTACTTGACCTGCTGTGCTTTTCCAGCACCATACTCTGGACCATCTTCTCACCCTAGTTACCCTTTTATTCTTAATGTACTTATAAAACCACTTTGGATTCTCCTTAGCCCTATTTGCCAAAGCTATCTCATGTCTCCTGTCTGCCTTCCTGATTTCCCTCTTAAATATACTCCTACTGCCTTTATACTCTTCTAAGGATTCACTCAATCTCTGCTGTCTATACCTGACATATGCTTCCTTCTTTTTCTTAATCAAACCCTCAATTTCTCCAGTTATCCAGCATTCCCTGTACCTACCAGCCTTGCCTTTCACCCGAACAGAAATATACTTTCTCTGCACTCTCATTATCTCATTTTCCAGCCATCCCTTTACCTGTGAACATCCATTCCCAATCAACTTTTGAAAGCTCTTGCCTAATACCATCAAAGTTGACCTTCCTCCAATTTAGAACTTCAACTTTTAGATCCAGTCTATCCTTTTCCATCACTATTTTAAAATTAAGAGAATTATGGTTACTGACTCCAAAGTGCTCCCCTAATGACACCTCAATCACTTTCCCTGGCTTATTTCCCAAGAGTAGTCAGGCTTTGCACCTTGTCTAGTACGTATATCCACATACTGCATCAGAAAATTTTCTTGCACACACTTAACAAATTCCTCTCCATCTAAGCCCTTAGGCAGTCCCAGTCAATGTTTGGAAAGTTAAAATCTCCTACCATAACTATCCTATTATTCTTACAGATAACTGAGATCTCCTTAGAAATTTGTATCTCAATTTTCCTCTGACTATTGGGATGTCTATTGTACAATCCCAATAAGGTGATCATCCCTTTCTTATTTCTCATTCTGCATATCCTCACAGTTCCTCATAGTTCACCCTCCAACTCAACTTTGTGTTGTCTGCAAGTTTAAAAAGATTACATTTAGTTCTCTCATCTAAATCATTAATATATATTGTGAAAATCTTGCCTTCACTGATCCCTGCAGTACCCCACTAGTCATTGGCTGCCACTTTGAAAATTACCCATTTATTCCTACTTTTTGTTTCTTCTCTGCCAGTCAGTTCTCTGTTCATGTAAGTACCTTACCCCCAATCCCATGTGCTTTAATTTTACTTGCTAATCACTAATGTAAAACCTTATTGAAATCCTTCTGAAAGTCCAAATAAATCATATCAATGTGGTCCCCCTTGTCAACTCTACTAGTTACATGCACAAAAAACTCCAGCAGATGTACTGAGCATGATTTCTCTTTTGTAAATCCATGCTGTCCTTGATTCTGGCACTGTTTTCTAAGAGCTCATCTATGAAAAACTTTAGAGTGGACTTTAGCATTTTCCCACTACCTAATACCAGACTAACCAGTTTATAATTCCTGCTTTTCTCTCCACCTCTTTTTTAAAGTACTTGGGTGATATTAACTACCCTCAATCCATATGAGCTGCTTCAGAGTTTATAGAATCCATCAATGACCATCAATGGATCTTTTATTTCTGGGGCCACATCCTTAAATACTCTAGGATATAAATTATCAGGTCCTGGGAATTAAACAACCTTTAATCACATCAATTTCCCCCAGACCATTTCCCGATTAACATATTTCAGTTTGTCCCTCTCCCAAGATCCTGTGTTCCACAGAATGTTTTGGGACATTATTTGTGTCCTCATGTGATGAAGAGTCCTGCCCGAAACGTCCACTCTCCTGCTCCTCTGATGATGCTTGACCTGCTGTGCTTTTACCAGCTTGACATTTTATCGACTCCTCATTTGCGAACACAGAAGCTAAATTTGATTGAATTGGTCTGCCATTTTTTTTAGATCCTTTTGTAACTTCCCTGTTTCTGACTGTAAAAGATCTCCATTTGTCTTCACCAATCTTTATCTCTTCACATACCCAAAGAACCTTTTACAGTCAGTTTATAGGTTCCTCACAAGCTTACTCTCATATTCTGTTTTCTCTCTCTTAATCAATCCCTTTGACCTCTGTTGAAATCTAAATTGCTCCCAGTCCTCAGATCTGTTTACCTTTTTGTGTATAACTTCCTTGGATCTAATGGTAGTGCTGATTTTCCCTTTGTTAACCATGGTCATGGCACCTTTTCTGGTTTTTTTACCAGACAAAATTGAACAATTGTTGCAGTTCATCCATGCTCTATTTGAATATTTGCCCATCCACCATCATGCCTTTAAGTAACATTCCTCAATTTATCCCAGCCAGCTAGTACCTCTTATCATCATACTTTCCTTTGTTTAGTTTCAAATCAGTTAGGTTACTCTCCATCTTAATGAAGAATTCTATCATGTTATAGAAACTCTTCTCCATCTCGCACAGCTAGATTGCCAATAATTCCTTTCTCATTACATAATATCCAATCTCGGATGGCCTGTTTTCTATTTGGTTCCTCAATGTATTGAGCTAGAGAACCATCCAGTACACTCTGCAGGAAATCCTTCTCTCTAAATGTTGCTACTGATTTGATTTGTCCAATTGATATTCAGATTGAAGTTGCTCATAATTACAGCAATACTTTTGGTACCTGCATCTCTAGTAACCTGCATAATACCTTCTCCACAGTTTGAGATCTATATATAAATACCACTATTATTTTATTTATTTTTTTTTAGATTACTTACAGTGTGGAAACAGGCCCTTCGGCCCAACAAGTCCACACCGACCCGCCGAAGCGTAACCCACCCATACCCCTACATTTACCCCTTTACCTAACACTACGGGCAATTTAGCATGGCCAATTCACCTGACTTGCACATCTTTGGACTGTGGGAGGAAACTGGAGCCCCCGGAGGAAACCCACGCAGACACGGGGAGAACATGCAAACTCCACACAGTCAGTCGCCTGAGTCGGGAATTGAACCCGGGTCTCTGGTGCTGCGAGGCAGCAGTGCTAACCACTGTGCCACCGTGCCGCCCATTTTCTGCCCCTTGGTTTTTTCGAAGTTCTATCCATACAGATTTCACTTCACCAAAGCTTTAATCATTCCTCACTTTTAAGTTATTTTATTCTTCAACCAGCAATGCTACATTGTCGTCTCTTCCTTTCTGAGTGTCCTTATTAAAAATTGAATACCTGGAAATTCAGTTCCCACCCTTGGTCACCGTGCAACCATGTCGGTCATCTCCATGACGTTGTATGTGTGGCTGCAGCCAAAGCTGCTGCAGTGGAGCAGTGGGGAAGGCGATGCTTCTTCTGATGAACATCTTCATTTTCTTTCTTGGGACAAAGCTGCCACTGTCACAAATCTTCATTGCCCAATACATCCTTTAGTGCATCCTCTAGTTGTTTCAAGCACAGCATGCAATAATTATGAAGTGCCTTCTGCCTGTTTTCTGACATAAAACAGCATAATTGACATTTTTGACAAGTAATGTTTGCATCACACCATCACCAATAAGAGACAATTTAACCATCTCTTGATATTCAAAAGCATTGCTTCACCTAATTCCTCAACTTTCAACATCCTGGTGTTAAAATTGACCAGAAATTGAACAGAACTAATCATATAAATACAGTGACCACAAAAGCAGGTCAGAGGATAGGAATACAGCAGCAAGTAATTCCTGTCCCAACTCCTCAAAGCCTATCCACCATCTATAAGGCACAAGTCAGGAGTGTGATGGAATACTTCCCACTTGCCTGGATGGGTGCAGCTCCAACAACACACAAGAAACGTGACACCATCAGGACCAAGCAGCTGCTTGATTGGTATCACATCCACAAACATCCATTCCCTTCACCACTGACACTCAGTAGCAGTGTGTACTGTCTACTAAATGAACTGTGGAAATTCACCAAAGAACTTTACACAGCGCTGTCCAAGACCATTGGCATCGAGAAGGAAAAGGGCAACAGATACATGGGAACACCACAACTTGGTAGTTTGCCTCCAACCCACTCACTATCCTGACCTGGAAATACGCTAACATTCTTTCAGTGTCACTTTGTCAAAGTCCTGGATTTCCCTTTCTGATGTGGGACCTGCAGAGGCTGCAGTCTGACAGTTATTGAGATATCTGTGATGCTTCTATGAAAATTTATTTTGTTCAGTTCTGTGGTAATGATTTTTTAAAGAACACAAGAACAAATAGAAGAATTCTCAGCCATTTGGAGGCATTATTTAATTGCTTTACTTTTGCTTCTCTGAGTGCTCAGTGTAAATAATTTGAATATGACCAAAGAATCACAGTTGAGTTGGGGTTAGAGTTATATTTAGGATCAGGGATGCTGGAGACCTGAAACAAGCAAAAACAGAAATTGCTGGAGAAACTCAATACGTCTAGCAGCAACTATGGAGAGTAAACAGTTAATGTTTTGAGTCCAATTTAGTAAAATTGAATATTCCGTTTTAAAGACACAGCAGTTATATAGTTGTTATACAGATGTTATGTAGATACTAGGTAAATGTTATGTAGACGATATAACTCATTTAATCTGCCATGATGCCCAGCATTCCAAATTTAGGGTCATTAATTTGCACTGAAACAGAAATCTGGATAACTCTGAATACTGCTTAGGCTTATACTATATTGCATGGAAATTGTTCATTAACCTTCTGAAGTCTACTGATGCTGATAAAATGATTCCTTTAATTTCTTTTAATATTCTTTTATCAATTTTGATCAATTCTGATGAGTCTTCATGAATGTTGAATGTTCCAATAAATTACTAATAATTTACAAATAGCTCTTTGCCCATATTGCTAATTGAGATTTTGTTTTTGGTTTCTTTTTTACTGGAACAGCATTATTCCAAATTAAAACAATTCCCTTTTCTAAAAAAAAACATTCTGGCGTAAAATTAATTTGTGGTCTCTCTGAACTGAATATATAATTGAATCCATTGCATGTAGAAATCAAACCTGTGTGACTTAGTTAATGTGTTGACTTTCAAGTACAACACTATGCAAAAAAATAATGTTCACATAACTAGTGGAAGCTCTTCAGTGCAATAAGGGAAAATTGATTAAACCTCACAGTTCATATTTAAGTGGGGTTTTATATGCCAGCAATTTTAGTGAATCTTGTAGTGCAGCTCTGAAAGTATTTGAAACTGCTTTATATTTCAGATTAGGTATTTTAGAGTATTATTTTAATTTCTCTTGACATTTGTAACTGGAATTGTAACTATTATCAGCTAATGGGTGCCAAGTTCCATTAAGTGCAAACTTAATCCTCGCTATCCAATATCTGATCAGAGACAGCTGGCCCAGAAACAGATGGAAGGTGTAAATGAGATTTAAAGCACAAATTTCCTCCAGTCTATGTTCAGAAGGCCTTTGAGTCTATAAATGAAGCCTGCATTTCCAAAAATAAAGTAATCCTCATTCTCTATTCAGCAGTTGCAAGGAAAAAAAGTTCAGAAAACACATTTGTGACACCAAAATTCCATAGTTTAGATTTCTTATTAAAGCACTTCTGCATCCCAGATCATTCCTGCATCCCAGATCAACAGATTATACATTTTTGTCAAGTAATATTATAGAGAATAATACTAAACAATTTAATTACTGATTCAAAACTTTTCAGTAGTAGCTTTTTAGGTAAGCAAAGCCATTTCAACAGTAACCCCTTTCCTATGATATTATAGACACTTTCTTGAAAGCCCTTGTTTACAGTCAGGTCAATATGACATTAAATTAAGTCTGAAATATCTGAACATGGTGAAGGTAAGTTGTACTTCCACCCTCTTGAGCCCAGTATGTGGATAAGAATTCACCATAAGTGGAATTGCACAGTTCAGCTCTGACTTTTAAACTTTAGTTTGTAGACACTGAGTTATTTTGTCTATCTTCCTAGCCCTTCAGCATCATCAGAGCATATCAGAAAACTTTCGTACTTTACATCTTTGAAAGACATTTAGAGACCTCATGCCAGTTCAGGCCTGACATGAATCCCTTTGGGGCCTTTTGCAGGACATATGTCTTTCCTAGAATAAGAAAATCAATCCTAGAGGGGATCAATTACCTTCTCTGGCAGCATAATGACTCCACCTGGAAAGTCTTAATTTCTTGTTCAGACCGTTGGACTTCAGGCCATCAAATCGGCTCAGACCAGATATACAAATATTGCAATAATTGAACTTAGAATAAGATTTTTAAGTTCACATAAGACAGGGGTTTTGCAACATTAAATTTACACTGGCAGAGCTACGCATCCAAAAGCTCCTGTCCAGTATATTATATCACCTCTAAATTCATCATTGTTTGCTAGTTGTTCCAGTTGAACAACAGTTTCACATGCATTCATGATACTAATGATTGAGTTTTGTTTAACATATCCCAGAAGCAATTCATTTCCCTCCAGTGATCTTTTTGATTTCTCTGTGCTATATGGATCTATGTCTTTGGCAGAAAAAAAAACTTTAATAAGACTTTAATAACAAGTCTTTAAAGGACTATAACAGTTCTGAAGAATGATCACTGGACCCAAAACGTTGACTGCTTTCTCTCCACAGATACTGCCTGATCTACTGAACTTCTCCTAGTACTTAGATGTGAAATATCTGCAGTTCTTTGTTTTTTCCTTAAATATTCCAGTTCAGGCATCTCTGCAGAGTGGTCTGTGAATGGATAATTTGGAAAGGTTGTTTAATTTTCAAGGGTTCCAATTAAAAAATAGCCAGCAGCAAAGCTTTTGTCTTAAACAAGAACAAAGGTCAGTTATTACACAACTATTGCTGCAAGGTACTAAATAAAAGTAGCTACAACTATTCGGAAAAATACAGATAGAAAGGTTAAAAGAAGATACAGATAAAATATGTTTATAAATATGAAAGAAAGATTAGTCTGCAATTATTGTTGGTCTGTTAATAGCTTGGAGATTGTCTTTTGAAGATGAAATCAGAATTCAGTAGCTGTGCTAACTTCTGTGTTAAAGAAGTTATAATTTAGAACATAGAACATAGAAAAGTACAGCACAGAACAGGCCCTCCGACCCACAATGTTGTGCCGTGGATGAATCCTAATCTAAAATAAAATAACCCCTAGTCTACGCATCCCTCAATTCACTGCTGTCCATGTGCATGTCCAGCAGTCGCTTAAATGTTCCTAATGACTCTGCTTCCACCCTCACCACTGGCAACCCATTCTATGCATTCACAACTCTCTGTGTAAAGAACCTACCTCTGACGTCTCCTCTATACCTTCCTCCTAACACTTTAAAACTATGATCCCACCTGGCAGTCAATCCTGCCCTGGGGAAAAGTCTCTGGCTATCGACTCTATCCATGCCTCTCATTACCTTGTATACCTCAATCAGGTCACCTCTCTTCCTCCTTCTCTCCAGAGAGAAAAGTCCGAGCTTAGTCAACCCCTCTTCGTAAGACAAGCCTTACAGTCCAGGAAGCATCCTGATAAACCTTCTCTGCACCCTCTCCAAAGCCTCCACATTTTTCCTATAATAGGCTGATCAGAAGTGGATGCAATATTCCAAGTGTAGTCTCATCAGGGTCTCGTAGAGCTGCAGCAAAACTTTGCAGCTCTTAAACTCGATCCCACTATTAAAGGAAACTAAAACACCATATGCTTTCTTAACAGCCCTATCCACTTGGGTGGCAACTTTGAGGGATCTATGTAATTGAACACCACGATCCCTATGTTCCTCCACACTACCAAGAATCCTGCCTTTAATCCTATATTCAATATTCAAGTTTGACTTTCCAAAATACATCACTTCGCATTTATCCAGGTTGAACTCCATCTGCCATTTCTCAGCCTAGCTCTGCATCCTGTCTATGTTGCGCTGCAGCCTGCAATAGCCCTCGCTACTATCAACGGCACCTCCAACTTTTGTGTCATCTGCAAATTTACTAACCCACCCCTCAACCTCCTCATCCAAGTAATTTAGAAAAACTACGAAGAGCAGAGGCCCAAGAACAGAGTCCTGCTGGACACCACTTACCACTGACCTCCAAGCAGAATATTTTCCATCTACAACCACTCTCTACCTTCTGTCAGCCAACCAGGTCTGAATCCAGATAGCCAAATCTCCCTGTATCCCATACCTTCTGACTTTATGAATGAGCCTACCATGGGGAACCTTATCAAATGCTTTGCTGAAGTCCATATACACCACATCCACCACCTGAACTTCATCAACCTGTCTCATCACCTCCTCAAAGAACTCTATAAGATTTGTGAGGCATGACCTGCCCCTCACAAAGCCATGCTGACTGCTTTTAATCACACTATGCTTTTCCAAATAGTCATAAATCCTATCCTTCAGAATTCTTTCCAAAACCTTGCTGACCACAGACATAAGACTGAGTGGTTTGTAATTGTCAGGGATTTCCCTATTACTCTTCTTGAACAGAGGAACAACATTCACCTCCCTCCAATCGTCCAGTACAACTTCTGTGAAGGGTGAGGTAGCAATTATGTTCACCAGCGGATCAGCAACCTCCCTTCTCGCTTCCCAGAGCAACCTAGGATAAATGAGGTCTGGCCCTGGGGACTTATCAATCTTAATGTTTGCCAAAATTTCCGGCACAACAGCTACCTCAATCTCAATCTGTTCAAGCCTGTTTCCTGGCTCCTCAAAGTCTTCATTCACAAGATCCCATTCGTTAGTGAAAACCAAAGCAAAACACTCACTTAGGGCTTCCCCTATCTGCTCAGACTCCACGCACAAGTTCTCTATGCTAACTTTGACTGGCCGTTCCTTCTCCCTGATCATTCTCTTATTCCTAACATATGAGTAAAATGCCTTTGGGTTCTCCCTAATCCCTCCCGCAAAGCCTTTTTTGTGCCCCTTTCCTGGCTCTCCTCAGTTCATTTTTGAGCTCCTTTCTACTTCCCCATGTGGACTGAATAGAAGCAGTCCTGGGTAGGAATGATTCTCCTTTCTTTTGCTTTTATGGCACTGCATGTGGTGCTCTGTGTACCTTAGTTTTTCATGGTAGTCCATGATTTGCCTTTTCTCAACTCCCATTGAGCACCCATTCTGATAGAATCATACAGTAGAGGCTCTTCAGCCTATCCTGTGTTCTCTCAGGTTTCTTTTTGGAATTCTGCTAAAACAGTGCCTACCTTCTGTCTATTAATAACCAAAGTAAAATATCTGCTTTAGGAATAATAATGAATCACTATTCCACAAAAAAAAGTTAGTTACATTGGAACTTCCTATGAAGTCCTTCCAGTCTCCTATTTTCTGAAAAGCTTTGAATTCTCGTATGTTAGAATGACCTAATGTGTTGTCCAAGAGTTAAACCAAATCCTAAGTGTCTCCTTTTATGAATGATGCTGAGGTATCACATCAGTCTGTCTCTGATTGACTGCGGTTAATCAATTAGAGCAGTCATATGATTTCTTGTAGCTATCAAGTACTGTGTCCATCCATTTTTTTTAAAATATCACATTAGCCTTCTTTAAAAAAAGATACAATATTATATTACGTAGTCTTAGAATCCGAAAAGGTTCTTCGAAATACCCAATAACCAAATTGATAACAATTAGATTTTCAATATTCTTTATTCTTCTTATATAAATAGGTATGCCTTCCTTTTTGGCTGTATTATCTGTCAAATGATTTTGGAAAGATGTAAGAGGAATGTCTACCTTTTAAAAATTATTTTAGAACATGTCCAAAACTATCACCCTTTAGATATTGGTCTGCCCATGGATGCTACTCTATATTTGGATTGTGGTTGGGCTCAATTCAAGTAACAGTTTCCAACAAACTTCAGTGGCATAACCTTATTCACCAAATTTGAGTACAGCTCTCAGGAATCATTTAGCAATGCAAGTTTTTTTTTATGAAATGCAAGTGTGCCATTCACTGCTTGATATATCGTGATTATGCTCTGCGTATGTGCATGCAATTTAAATTCTTAATTGGGAAAGGGGGAACGTCTCTGCCCACTACAGGCTGGATCACTACAGCAGTGGGAGGAGGGCCTCAGTTGTCCACTTTCAGGTCTCAATTGGTGGTAGAGCAGGAAGGCATTTAAAGGCCACGACCAACACCAAACCCACCTCGGGGAAAGGACGAAATTCTGTTTCCATTGTGTGAAAAGTCGTACTTCAAACGGCAACTGTTTCATTCATCAACGAGGTTACATTATATTAACAGTTAGAAGACATTTAATAGCATTAATGTTTCTTCACTCACATAGAAATCCTAATTAAAGTATCCCTTGATAGGCCTAATATGAGCTAGAGATATTCCTGAAGAAGGGCCTGTGCCCGAAACGTCGAATCTCCTGTTCCCTGGATGCTGCCTGACCTGCTGTGCTGTTCCAGCAATAAAGTTTCAACTTTGATCTCCAGCATCTGCAGACCTCACTTTCTCCTCGAATATTTTCTAATCAACCTATTTGAAGATATTATGACACACCTCTGGAGCAGGATGGACTAGAACTGAAGCTGGCTCAGTAATAGGGACACTTATACTGTATCACAAGAGAGTTATGTTTGCTAGGAACAGATACAAATCGTATTGTGCCTGATTCCTCAAAAGCAAATTGCAAACAACGACAAATAACTGACGATTCTGCGCAGCCTTCATTTTTCCTCATTGTATGTTTAAATAAAAGCACTAATCTATTCTAGCCAATCTAAGCCTTCAGCTCCTTTTTTGATGTTACTCTGATGTTCCCTTTGTCACTTGGGAAGGGACTTCTTTTTAGCATGAGAACCTGCCCACAATTATTTTATAAGACCATAAAAAAAGGAACAGGAGAAGGTCATTTAGCCCCTTAAGCCTAGCCCATCATCTAATTGAAATGTAGCTGATCCAACATTCTTTACCTCCGCTCTCTGATCATGTAACCCTTGGTTCCCTTATTGATCAAAGATTAATCTATCCCTGAGAACCTTCTTTGATTTGCCTCCAATGAAATACTATATTTCCTTAAATAAGGGGACTAAAACTGCACAGAGTATTCCAGATGTAGTCTCACAAGCACCTTATACAGCTGCAGTAACACTTCTCTCCTTTCATAATCCAACCCCCTTAAAATAAAAGCCAATATTCCATTAGCCTTCCTAATTATCTGCTGCAGCTGTGAGGAATTTCATCTTTCAAACTGTTTTGAGACTTTGGAACTCCTGAGCAGAGTTCTTAGGTACATTTATGGCTGAGATAGATTGGTTCTTCATCAGTAGGGAAATCAAGGGTTACAGGGAAGGGCAGTAATCCAGAGGTGAATAAAATCAGATCAGCCATGATGCAATCTTTCTGTATTTTGTGCACAAGAACCCTCAAGTCCCTTTGTCTTGCAGCTTTCTGCAGTATTTTTCCATTTAAATAATATTCAGTTCTTTTGTTCTCCTTTCCAAAATGAACGACTTCACATTTACCTACATTATGCTCGATTTGCCAATTTTTTGCCCACTTGCTTAACCTGTCAATATCTCTCTGTAAACTGTTTGCATCCCTGTCACAACCTACCTTTCCATCTATTTTTATGTCATCAGGCTAAATTTGGTTCAAGCACAATTCTTTCCTCCAAGTAATGAATGTATAATGTAAACAGTTGTGGTACAAGCACTGATTCTTGTGGAATTCTACTGCTCACAAGTTGCCAACCTAAAAAAAACCCGTTATCACCACTTGCTGTTTCCTGCCAATTAGCCATTACTCTATCCATGCAAATATATTAACTCTAACACCATGGGCTCTTATCTTACAACTTAACATTTTGAGATGCTACACCTTGGATTTATACTCAGATCATCGGCAAGGTAAGGAGCTGCAGTTCGTTCACACTTCTGCCAGCACAACAATGCTGCAGGATTCCTTCCCTATAGTTTGAAACACCAGTAAACCTAGTGCCATTGGAAACTCAGGCAAGTTTACTCAGTATTCACATTTTACAGCCTGTAATTTACGAATTGTGAAGTGGAGACTTTCAAATAGTTGGCAACAAAAATCAATCTCACCTTTTCTTTGGATAAACACATTCTGTTAAAAAAAATTCTTACTATTAAATGTGAGTGAATAAACTAAATGTAATTGGCATCAAATAGCACACATATGTGCATGCTGCTGAGAGGTGTGTAAGAGTAGTAGAATCTAATACCATTTGTTATAGTTTGTTTCACACTTTGGAGAAAGCATCAATATCCATCTAGCCCAGATAATAAATCAAAGGGCTGGGTTTTTGTCATGAAAACAGATGTAGTGAAAATGGTGGACTAGCCCAGAAATTACAAATCCTATCCCCAAACACAGTACTTCCCATTTTCACAGTGACTGGAATGGGGTCTGGTTATAATTCACAGATGCACAATTCATAGAGGCAGCTGGCCATATAAATCATCAGCTTCCTCCACTCCTGGGTGTTTGTAGTAGTCCAGGAGTTTGAAACCTAAAGTGTGCAGAATAGATCTGTTAAGAGCAGGTCTAAACCTTTTCCTTTTTTCAAGCAACTGTGGTCTCAGGACACTTTCTGGAGCAATCTGGTAGCCTTTGTGGAAGGTCCGATGATCTTTGGGGGATGTTGGTTAACCTTTGGGGAAGGGAAGGTATCTATTGGTGATCATGCAGTGCCCTTTTGAATCGCTAAAACAAAAGGCATGATGTTAATTAAAAGGTGCATCAGCTCATTACCTTTCAAGCTCATTGAACTGTCACCAGATCTGTCAAAACATCTGTAAAAAATGTAATAACCAACTGTCACATGGGCCTGTCAAAATTGTCAGAACAAACTATCAAGAGGATCTTGTCAAAAGTATCGTAAGAACTGTCAAACGTAAGTGGTAAAAGGGGGTGAAGTTCTGAAAACAATTCAACATACTACATTTTTTTAAAAACCTGGAGTGTTAAAAATGTTTACTATTTCCTCTTGTCTGTTGACATAAGCCAGAGATTTCCATTACTGAATTACTGCTGTGTGACAGATCTTACAACCATCAATTGCCACCATTAAGTCTTTGAAGCTGTATTGTTTGATTGACAGCTACAAGTGGCTATAACTTTCTTGAAGTGGGTCAATAAGTCTATTCCAATACTTGTTGTTATAAGGAATTGTACATGTGAATGAAATATTTGTTGTTACAAAGGATCGTTTATTAGAAGGAATATAACTTTAGTAGATGGGTTTTTATGACTGAGTTTTCTCTCAATGTGGAGATGTCAAAAATAAACATTTTGAACTTTATTTAGAAGAATTTTCTTTTCTTGCTCTTCATCAACTTCATCTCTGCATGGATCCTAAGATCTGATCATAGTGGATAATAAATAAGTTGGAATATTAGGTGTTGGGGAAAAGAGTTGGTATGAGTTGGCATTGACTTGAAACAGGGGTTTTAAAGGGTCATGGGTGTTGCATAGAGAGGTATAGGTTAGCATAGAAATATGAAAAGTTATGGGAGTCAGTCTAACATGAGATGGCATGAGTGTGTGGGTGGAGTGAAGACGTGAGAGATGGAGTTCCATTTCATATTTATATGGTTTCTTCTATTTTTTTAATCTTTCTAATTGTCCCATATATTCAGTTTATTTCAGAAACCTCAGCTTTGAGTTTTACTTCATTGATGAATTAGTTCAATTATTTTCTTAAAGATTCATATTTTTCCTTCTCCCAGCACTTGCAGAACTATAATAAGCATGGGACTTATCTCCTCAATGACTTAAGATATTAGAATGACACATGCAACATTTCTGGCCAGTTTCGGAACATTTCCAGTCCTCCAAATCAATTTTGTTCTATGTAGTTTCTCAGAAAATGTCCCAGAAAGCATTATGAAGTTAATTTGCTACATCTTTAGCTTTTGACAGCATATGTTCCAATCCAATTTCAATAAGAAGTGGGAGATTAAGTTAAAATAGTCAGTCATAAATATCTGATCTTTTGAGTCCAGGCAGAATAAAGGAAAAGAAAATTAGGGTCTTACTCACAAAAACGTGTCAGAACATTGCAGATTTGGGATATGGTTCTCAGAACACGAGAAAGCCATAGGATTATAAGTTTGCAAGCTGCATGCATACCCAACTGTGCAGCTACCTGGAAAGTTCTGAATGGGCTAATGTTGTTCCCTATTCCTAAAATCACATAAAAAACATTTGATACTCCACATTGAAATAGACAGGCTGCACAAAATAAAGACAATTTGGAGGAAATGTAATTACAATTTGCATTTATACAGAACACTTGGAGGATAAAATATGTCAAATTGTTTCTCTCTCAAAAATAAAGTTTTCCTTGGGGCAGAGAAGATTGAGTTGGGGTGGTGCTAGGCAGAAGGGAGACAAGGTTGGTACCTGATTGAGGGGTACATAATTATAAGGAGGCATAGATGGTGCAGGTAAGAAAAAATCTTTTCCCCTTAATAGAGTTGTCTATCAGCAGGAACCATTGATTTAATGGATAAGGCAGAAGCTTTAGGGGAATTTACAGAAGAATTGTTTCACCCTGAAGGTGGTGGGTATCTCACTGCCGAAAGTGTAGTAAAGGCAGAAACCATCATAACATCTTGTATTTAGATAAACTCTTGATATTGAACATAAGGTTATAGGTCAGCTCCTGGAAAGTAGGGCTAGAGTGGATAGGCTGCTTGATAACCAGTATGGATGTAATGAGCCAAACAGCCTTCTTCCGTGCTATGACATGACAATGAACCTCCTTTCTTCAATTCTGTAAATACTTGGGAATATTTCAATGCACTACATTATAAAAACATGACATGACTATTGTTGAAAGTAGTGAACAAGTGCATAAAATGTTTATCCTAGATTATTCCTCCATATTTTAGCTGTAATGTTAACCAAAAAATATTATTATGGACCAGGCCAAACCCCCTCAAGATATATTATGAAGATAACCTACACCCTAACTATTTTTACTTTAAAGGTAAGTGTAAGACATTATGTTCTAGGTGCAATTCGTTTGGTTAAACTACTCAACTTTAAGCAAAAAATGCTTTATGTTTACGCTACAGTTAAAATACAGACAAAATAGAAATAAAAGAATTGGCTTCACTGTAATTTTATTGAAATGCTTAACAAAATAACATATATATTAACTACTTCTAATTGAGGGTGGCACGGTGGCTCAGTGGTTAGCACTGCTGCCTCACAGCGCCAGGGACCCGGGTTCAATTCCCACCTCGGGCAACTGTCTGTGTGGAGTTTCCACATTCTCCCCGTGCCAGCATGGGTTTCATCCGGTGCTCCAGTTTTCTCCCACAGTCCAAAGATGTGCAGGTTAGGTGAATTGGCCATGTAGTGTTAGGTACAAGGATAAAAGTAGGGGAATGGGTCTGGGTGGGTTACTCTTCAGTGGGTCGGTGTGGACTTGTTGGGCCGAAGGGCCTGTTTCCACACTGTAGGGAATCTAATCTAACTGTTCCAACACAGTAACATCCCATAAATACATCCTTGTCACAGGCAAACTCAATGAAATAGATTGTCTCATATGTAATTCTAGCAGCAGGATGAGAACCCAGCTTTTAGCTGTAAGAGACAAAGAGAGAGCAAGGAATGCAAGCTTCCACATCAGCTTCAAGACCCCAATAACTGCTAAAAGCTAAAACTAAAAATTCTGGTTCTGTAGGAGCTTGACCCCACCCATCAGGCTGCTTCTATTGTTCCAACTTTTTAAAAAGCCCAAGTCCTCACAAGCTGTTTACTGTATTAGCTTTGAGCAGACCACTCGATACTTCTGCCTAAACCTTCCTACATAAATGGAACAGGACAAAATACACTTCCTAAAGCCATAGTATTATCATAAAGTATTAATGTCACAGATAAAATAATGAATAGATCAATATATTAAAAATTCATGTTTTATTTTTCTCTTATTCCTATTTGCATGCTGCTTTGAAGTATCATCCCAAAGCACATTGTCAGGTTCCAACTATAGTAGAATCTACCCTAACAACATGTCTCTTAGTCCTTGCATTACCTAGGATTTGTTTTCCTTTTTTTCCAAAGTTCAATGCTGGATGATCAGAAATTTTGTCTGATTTAACACAATTCTGGTCACTCTGCTATAAGAAGGATGTTATTAACTGGAAAAGGTGCGTAAAAAAATTATAAGAATGTTACAAGAATGGAGAGTTTGAGTTATATAGAGGGGCTGGATAGGCTAGCAGTGTCTCCCTGGAGTGTAGGAGCCTCAGAAGTAATCTTTTGGAGGTTTATCAAATCATGAGGGGCATAGCTAAGGCTCAAAGCCAAGGTCTTTTCCCCAAGGTAGGGGAATCCAAAACTAGACAACACAGGTTTAAGGCAAGATAGGAAAGATTTAAAAGAGTCCTGAGGGGCATTTTTTTTACACTCAGAATTGGTGCACATATGGAACAAGCTGTCAGAAGAAGTGGCAGAGGGAGTACAATTCACATTTAAGAGATATCTCGACAGGTACATTGATAGGAAAGGTTTCGAGGGATTTGGGCCAAATGCAGGCAAATGGGATCAGTTCAATTTAAGAAAGCTGGTTTGCATGGCTGTGTTGGGGTGAAGGTTCTGTTGCCATGCTATATGACACTATGATTCTGTAAGGCATTGGGTTTGTACTGTCTGCAAACCTTGTTCCCGAGAACCTGACTTCATCATGCTCTCTCTCTTGTCACTGTCTGAAGCTGAACAAAACCATTCACAGCATGGATATTTGATTATTCATTGAGATGTGCTACCAACTACATAGCTATTCCTCCACTCGGACAATCCTAATTTCACAAGGGTGTAATCAGCTGAGAGAGGAGATTTACACGATATTGACACAAATGAAGAATTCTCACTTTGAGGCAGGGTTGTGAAGAACAAAGAATGCAAAGGAATACAGATATTTAAAATAATGAGGAGCCGTGATAGAGTCATAGAAAGGATGAATTTCCCAGAGCAGATGAAGCAATAACCAACAGATAAATTTAAAATAATTGCTGGAAGGTTTTAAAAGGAGTTGGAAAGTTGCTTTCTACCAGAGAATTGTGCAGGGTCTTGAGCTCACTGCCTCAAAATGTTGTAGAGGCAGAAATCCTCATCACATTGATAAAATGCTTGTTTAATTACACAAGGTACCACACTGCAGATATGGACCAAGACTGGCAAATTGGGATTAGGCTGAACACCCCTATATTAAGATGGTACAGACAATCAAAGTTGAATGGCCTCTTTCTCTACTGTAATTTTTTTATGAGTCCAAGTTTTCTCTGAGATCACATACTTCTATCATCATAACCTTTCTTGGTCTAATCTCCTACTCAGCTCATCTTAAATTTTTATTAGTATCATTATTACGTCTAGCTTTGAAAATGCCAATAGTCTCATGACTGACCTTCCATCTTCCATTCTCCAAAACTTGATCTAGCCTAACCCTTTGTTGTTTGAATCCTAACTTATTTAAGTTCCAGTTGTTATCACTTCTGTTCTCACCGATAAATGTTTGCTGTAAGTTTGGTGATATCTTAATCTTAAAATGTTCATCCATCTTTTCAAATCCCTCCCGAGTCTCTATCGTTTCTATTTCTATAATCTCCTTGACCCTCTAAGATATTTCTCTAATTCTGTTCTATGAGTAGCCACCATTTTAATTGCTTCATCATTAGTGACTGTGTCTTCAGTTTCTGGAATTCTAAGTCTGCAATTCTCTCCCTCAGTTTTGTTGCCTCTCTGAGTACCTTACCTCCGAAAAGATGCTTGTTACATCTTATTTCTTTGACCAAGTGTTGGATAGCCTGTCCTAATATCTCTTTGTATGTTTCCACATCAAATTGTGTTTAATAATGCTCCTGTAAAGCATTTAGAGATAATTTATTAACTTCAAGATGTGATAAAATACATGTTGTTGGTGATGTTAACATTTCCAATTGGTATCCAATTTTCAATTACATTCATCAGTGCAATCAGTTAGTTTAACAAATATTATTATTAGAAAGACCTAAATACTTCCACATTGATTTTGCGGCCTCCTGAGGTGACTGTATCAGTAGCTGTACTGCAGACAATTTTAAAGATTGTTGCTGCATCATCTGAATATTAGAAATCCTTTTAGGTTATTACACTGGAGATGAACAAGATTCTAATTTTGTTTCCCATCATTCTATAGCTGATGAAGTAAAGAAGGAAGACCTTTATTCGTATTGTGCCTATCAAGACTCTGAATAATATTGGATCTTCTAGAATGAATCATTTTAAAATGCACTGCTGTCATGTGTAGTGCAGAAAAACACCAGAGCCATACTGGACTCAAATTGTTAACTGTTTCTTTCTCCACAGATGCTTCAGAGCTGCTGAGTTTCTACAGCGATGTTTGCATTTGTTTTAGATTTCCAGTAACTGCAGTATTTTGCCTTCAAAATGGCATGGCATATTCAACACATGCCACATTCCAATATATGGAAATGTAGAAGCAAAATAAGGCTACAGGTTAATAGAACAGGTAGCACTGCTGTGATGAGGCATTCAAAACTCCTCTGACTGAATTAACAACAATCAGTGTACTGTTATTTCTGTTATTTCAAGACTAAATGATCCCAAATTTTAGCTTTTGACTGAAATTCCTGTCCTTTTTCCCGTCTATTCGGGTCAATCTGTTTGTTAAGCAGAGTTTGAGGAGCAGACGAGAAGAAGACACACCAACTGGTTTCAGTTTCGGACACCTTGTCTTTTGCTGCTGTCCTCTCCTGGGAAATATTAAAAGAGACCCCAGCTTTCTGAGATGTCTTGCTCCTTTCATCCTGATGTTTCAGGCAAGTCTGTGGACAGATTGCTGGAAATTTACCTGCTGGCAGTAGGTTCACTTCTGAGAGGGACTTAGCTTGTCAGTCCTACCTCAAGGTGTTTGAGACTTGTGAGATGATCATTTACACTCATGTCTCCTGAGCAGATGTTCATCTGTTCACTTTAATCTCCACCTGGCACTGCTATGGATGCCTACAATTCAGGGATAGAGGTCACAACGGCCTTCCCCCTTAGCTTGGGCAAGATGTAGAATACAGATAAGACACAGGTGCCAGGAAATTGTGCTAAGTAATACCAGCTCTTCAGGTTGCAGCTCACAGGAGATACAATTTCACCTTAAATTTGGACTCACAGGATGGCAGTGTTAAATTATCACATATTTTGCTCTTACAGAGTAACAAATACCCGCTCTTAGAAATGAGAGAGACCTCGATGTCATTCAGAAGTCAACCACAGTACATACCATTATTTATTTCATTTAGCTACTCTAGAATTACAGCTCCACTGACAAGCCAGCAAATAATATTCAGCACCAGTGCTTCATAGTTAGTGATGTTATGACTTAAAATAAGAAGTGAAGACCATCGTATACTTTATCAATAATGAGAAGGAAACTAAGTTATTCCATTACTAACAGATAAGTAAATATTTATTGATCAATTAATCACATTCTTTGTGTAAATTTTTGCTTATAATTTGTGACTATAGATGTGTAAAATGTGTGTATATTTTACCATTTCTTTTACACAGATTTGTGATTAAGAAAAAGCCGTTCAGACAAGTATCACAACATTTCAAACATATTATCTTTTATTCACAGTCATTAAACAGGGCAGCACATTTTAATTATAGGCAGATCTGTAGCAATTCATAAAGATTGTTATTAGATTTTTATAATACTTCATGGTAATCAAATACTAAATGTTCAGTTGGAACATCTTGGGGGAATTAGTTAATTATTTGCTGCTCTGTAGTTGGATGTCAATTACTATTTATGTTTTAATAAGATACCAAATTATATTCAGCACTGTCATCCTCTGTCACAGTAATCAAATACAGCCGCCACTCCACATATAATAATAATAAGTACCTTACATATGGTTATTAACTGTAATGCATGTCTTAGGAAAATATAGCTGAACATGAATGCAATACAATTACTACCTTTTTTAAAAAAATCATCTTTTTACTATAAAATATGCTGAAAATGAGAAAGTAGATGAAATGGGTTTGGGGTAGGGTAGGACAATAAACATAGAAGGTGTCTCCTCCATCATTACTTCAGTGAAAGAGCTACAAGAACTCTGCAGGAACAGTTTAAAAACCACAAACATGATTATTCCAGCTTTTCAACTGTTCTTCAATTGAAGCTGTAGTAAATTAGTATCTCTTTGGAAAATCACTCTGTATAGTGTCAGCAGTATGGTGTGACTTAATGACTAAAGTAACACAGTTAAATTCAAGATATTGATACAGTCTGGTTGTAGCAGATGGTAAGTCAAAGCAGGAGCAATGACTGATTTTCGGAGGAATGCTGAGGCCAATTACAGCACTTTGTCTGCTGCCCTGGTTTGAATCAACTAATTTAGCACAGATTGAGCATCAAACCTGAGACCTGCAGTCGACAGAGTTCATAGCAATATCAGACAGTGCTTTTTATTTCCCCACCAAGCTTTCTGGCAGTAAGTAATTGATTTTAAAATGCAATGTACTGACATACAGTTCTAATTTCAAGAAATCTGTTCCTCTGTTCAGATACTTTGCCATCCTGCTCTTGAGAGAAGCAAGAAGCATTTGCTAACAAGGAAAGTGAAAGCTTAACCAAACTCTAAATAGTACATGTAAGGGTACTGAAAGCAGAGTTAAATACTGTGAAACATTAAATTTGGATCCATCGTCGAAAAGCATCTCCAATTGCCAGGCTCTCACACAATGGATTTTGTATTTCATCAACTACTGTCAGTAGCACAAAAACACTCTTAAGTCTGAATTCCATAACAACTTTCCCCTTTGTAACTGATATCCCCCATTAGTATCTGAGGAATAAAGGATGCTGAGCAACAGACAGACTAAGTTCTAATTAAGAAACAATTAACCCTCAGAGATCATTTGTCTTGCTGGTGTTGACAAAGTGAAAATTATGTTCAAAAGCACAAGTTGACCTATGCGGTTATATAGTTTTTAATTAGACACTAAATACTAGGTCCTTTTCAAGACAGGCATCCAAGGCTTGCCACTGGATGGGATAACTTTTCGTATGCCAGATATTTGTCCTGTTTCCCCTGCTATCCACTGGAGATATTACCTCATTTGATATTAGGGTCAAATGAGGTGCCGAATGGCTGATTATTTCAATACCTTAGTTATTGTTTGACACTGAGACTTTTGGACAAAGCATTAGTTCAATTATAATCAATAAATAATAAAATCAGCAGGGTGATGCACTTCTTAAAGCCATCATGTCAGACTAAAAGCATTATCAAAGTGATTTACTTCAGATTTGCAGTAATGAAGCAAAATGAATCTAAACATTATGTCAGCACCAAATGTATTTTTAGTGAGGCGTTTCATACCAAATTCGCCATAGATATCAAACAGGAACTTTTCAAGCATTAATTCTAGTCTAAAGTACAATCTTATTTTCTGAGAAAATAGTGTGTTTTTTTTGTTAGTTTTATGGCAAAAATTGCAAGGCGCAAATGTTCCAAGACATTTTGCCACTGCCACGATATAGCTACTGAAATTCTTTGCAACTTACTTAGGCAGCTCTACCTCTAGGATCAGATTGGCCAGGAACGACTTGCCTTAAATTCACATACCACCTTTTAGATGGTGTGGTGCAGCATCTGAAGTCACCTGATATCAGCAATATTTGGAGAAGGATCTGCATCTCTCAGGTCTGAGTTTGACCATGTTTAAGGGAAATACGTATAGGTTTTGACACTTTCTTGTTCAAATCATTATTTTGATTATCTTCTGTGTAAATTTGAACTGTTCGATAAAAAGTGGTGTCTGAGCGTGAAATTCAAATGCCTGTCACTGTTCCATTCCTGTGCATTATCAACTTACTTCAGTGTTCATTCAGCCTAAAATCTTAAATTACCAGACATTCACAACTGGCATAGTCAGATGATGTCTGTCAGAAACAAGCATAAAAAATGCTGGAGAAACTCAGAAGGTCTGGAAATGTGCATGGAGAGAGGAACAGAGTTAACCTTTTGAGTCTACTTTGACTCTTCTTTGAACTGACCAACAATCATACCAGACTTGAAACGTTAACTCGGTTCCTCTTTCCACAAATGCTGCCAGACATGCTGAGTCTCTCCAGCACTTTCTGTGCTTGTTTCAGACTTCCAGCCTCTGCAGTACTTTGCTT
Source organism: Chiloscyllium plagiosum (assembly GCF_004010195.1). Lineage (NCBI taxonomy): Eukaryota > Metazoa > Chordata > Chondrichthyes > Orectolobiformes > Hemiscylliidae > Chiloscyllium > Chiloscyllium plagiosum. The sequence continues at coordinate 65,877,118 of NC_057710.1, forward strand.
TTATAAGATGTGCAGGAAATTTGGTCATACCATCCACTTGGCAATACTTGGCAATCAGCACAAATTTAGATTTCTGTACTAGTGTGATCCAGGAAACTATTTTGTTTAGCAGGGGGCAGGATGGACAAATAATTGGGTGGATTGGCATTGCTGAGATATCTTAAGGCTCCTAGCCATCTCCTCAGCTATTAAGTTCTGGGAAGGATGATCCAAGACTTGTCCAATCCACTACCAATTCAGGTTCTTAAATAGCCACATGAATAAAACTTAAGGGCCTCAACTCGCAGGGAAGAAAACTGGCTGCTTTCCAAACAGATGCACTGCCTAACTGATTGGAAGTGATCCTCCATTTACCAAATCTGAAGCAATTGGGTACATAAATGGGAGGGAAGGTTTGAGGGTGCTGAACCACTTAGAATTCAGACCATTGTAGTGCCCCACAGCTAATGTGGGATATCTCTGCATTGTTGTAATCTTGGTGCTTTGATGAAGGATGAGGCAGCTTGTTGACATCTCTGGTTCTACAGCTGCAATGGCTGAAACAGTCATCCACACCATGGAGTAACCCATTGGCACTCTCTGAACACTGCTCTGCTGGAAACACTGCCGGGGCAACTGTTGTCACTGGTACCTGGTTCTTTCTGTCAAGGGTTGGAGGAAGCAATTGATAATGAGGGAGGCATGAGAGGTGTGGTCCACACGTCCTCCAAGCATGTTCTCAGCCTCTGGTTGGTGCTCCCACCGTCTTGAGGGATGTGATTGGATGGAGGCAGCTGGCAACCCCTGAGACCACCTTTGAACTATCTTCATGACTAACCTGTCCAGGCTGTACATCACTCCATGTATTCTGTGGGTATCAGTTTTCAGATGCTGAACTGACTTCTTCATATGACATAAAGCATAACCTGCCCTGCACGTTATTCTAGGTGCAGCTGCGTATGGCTCTCTAAGCTTTGTTAGCCTGTTTTGCGAGGGGTTTATGCAGTGCAAATCCCAAGATGCTTAAGTTTATTTGTTGCATGGATTCCTCCCTTTACAGTCCTTGAGCTTGCATAGACATAAAGAACTCCAACTGAGATTGCTGCTCCAATTACTGACTTCTATTGTATGATTCCTAATTGCCCTAATCTCCTCATTACCAAGAGCAGGCTGTGACAGTGAATGGACCATCACAGAATGGCTTCTCCCTGTGATTCAAAGTTGTTCAGTTTCATTTGTGTGATGGAAACATTACTTGACACTTGTCAGCCCAAACCTGGATATTGTCCAGATCTTGTCGCATTTAAACATGGACTGCTTCAGCATCAGAGGAGTTTCGAATAATGTTGGATATTGTGAAATCATCAAAAAACAACCTCACTTCTGACCTTATGATGGAGGGAAGGTCATTGATGAATTTGCTGAAGATGGTTGGGCCAAAGACATTACCCTGAGGAACTCCTGCAGAGATGTCCTGGAGCTGAGATAACTGACCTCCAACAACCACGACCATCTTCCTATGTGCCAGAGATGACTGCAACCAGCAGAGAACTTGCCCCCAAAACATTGATTTCAGTTTTGTTAGGGCACCATGAGGCCACACTCAATTGAATGCAGCCTTGATGTCAAGGGTTGTCACTCTCACCGCTTGTCTGGAATTCAGCTCTTCTGTTCATGATTGACCCAAGGCTGTAATGAGGTCAGAGGCTGAGGAGCCCTGGCAAAACCAAAACTGGGCATCACTGAGCAAGTTATTGGTGAGCAAGTGGTGCTGGATGGTGACATCTTCCATCACTTCACTGATGATCAAGAGTAGACTAATGGGGTGGCAATTGATTGGGTTGGATCTGTCCTGCTTGTTGTGTACAGATCATAATAGGGCAATTTTCCATATTGTTGGGTAGATGCCAGTGTTGTAACTGTAATGGAACAGCTTGGCTGAAGAGTAATGCTGGGAACCATTGGAGACCAAGATGGATCATCCTTTTGGCACTTCTGGTGGAAGATTGCTGTGGATGCCTCAGTCTTATTTTTTGCATTGATGTGTTAGGATTGACCATCATTGAGGATGGGGTTATTTGTGAAGCCTTCTCCATCGGTGAGTTGTTTAGTTGTCCACCACCATTCATGACTGGATGTGGCAGGACTGCAGAGCTTAGATCTGATCTGTTGATTGTGGGATTGCTTAGCTCTGACTAAAACTAGCTGCTTTTGCTGTTTGGCATGGAAGTAGTCCTGTTTGGTAGCTTCCCCAGCTAACCATTGGACTAGCCATATAAATTAAGTGGCTACAAGAGCAAGTCAGAGGCTAGGAGTACTGCAGTAAGTAACGTACCTTCTTATTCCCCAAAGCCAGTCCACTATTGATAAGGTACAGGCCAGGGGTGTGATAGAATACTCCCCAGTTGTCTGGATGAGTACAGATCAAACAACACTCAAGAAGTGGGCGGCACGGTGGCACAGTGGTTAGCACTGCTGCCTCACAGCGCCTGAGACCCGGGTTCAATTCCCGCCTCAGGCGACTGACTGTGTGGAGTTTGCACGTTCTCCCCGTGTCTGCGTGGGTTTCCTCCGGGTGCTCCGGTTTCCTCCCACAGTCCAAAGATGTGCAGGTCAGGTGAATTGGCCATGCTAAATTGCCCGTAGTGTTAGGTAAGGGGTAAATGTAGGGGCATGGGTGGGTTGCGCTTCGGCGGGTTGGTGTGGACTTGTTGGGCCGAAGGGCCTGTTTCCACGCTGTAATGTAATCTAAAAAAAAAAAGCTTGACACCATTTAGGTCAAAGCAGCCTCCTTGATTGGCACCACATTCAGAAATGTTTAGTCTCTCCATCACCAATGGTCAGTAACAACAGTGTGTACAGTCTTCAACTTGCACTGCAGAAATTCACCAAAAATCCTTAGGCAGCTGCTCCAAATCCTCAAAAACTACCATGAAGAAGGACAGGGCAGCAAATATATGGGAACAAAACTCCCTGCAAGTATTACCATGTCTTCAATTTCATTTGGTCAAAATCCTGGAATGAGCTCCCTCACAGCATTATGGGTCTATCTAAGCCCATGGACTCCAGCGGTTCAAGAAGGCAGCTCAGCACCACCTTCTTAAGGGGAAACTCAGGCCGAGTAATATAATGCTGACCAGTGACACTATGTTCAATATTTGGATGTAAAAAATATCTTGTTGCTGGATTGCAGTCCATGTACAAGCAGGGGAGAGCAGAGAATGCTGAAGGCCATCCATTGCCTGAAAATGTGAAAAGATTCTGAGCTAACAAAGTGAGGGCTGTCTCCTGCTATACTTCCAAATATAACTGCATTTCAGCAGAATTCAAGTCCATACCTGTGTGTAAGAGCTTCATTACAATTAACCACACTCCAAAATCTTACAAATCACATATTAATAGCTCGTCACATTTATACAACCCATTCAAAGCCAACTAACTCTTAATTAATATATCATCACCTGTTCTCTCTTTCCATTCGGTCTCAGACATTCCTTTTGACCATATCAGGTGATGATATCTCTCACCTTTCATGGTAGGGTGGGTGAGGGTTTAAAATATCTCGTGCCCCAGCTCCCAGTGACTGTCGGACCAGTATTTGCTACATTGGAATTTCACCTCCCAACCTTATGAGAGAGAACATAAAGAGATTCACACCTCCCTGAAAACCTGGAGAATATCCATTCAAAAATATAAATAAAAATCTGCTGCTTTCTAAATCTACTATTCCCATTATTCAAATAGACTGAACTGGAATACCCTTGGATTATCTTTGCCCTTATGATACGTTTTCATATAGCAAGATAATCAACCAGCTGTTTGAGCCAACAGAGTTACTGCTTTTGACCAAATTTTGTTTTATATACCTATGAATTTTAGCTGAGGAAACAAATTAACCCTTTATTCCACATAATTTTGTTTCTTCTGATTTTGTTGTGTCCAATTCACTTAATCTGGTTATATTATTTTAGACATTTACTAGATTTGGATCATACTTACAGAAGAATCCATAATTATCTTTTATACTGCAATGCTGCTTCTGTAAACATCCAGTAAACTGGCTGATTCATAAATAAAACAAACAGAAACAAACAACTATCAAGATATGAGCCGAGACATTTTTCATCCACAATATCGCTTTTAAACAGAAAAATGAAAATGGTTGGACCTGGCTAAGTTTTAGATGCATTTACAAAATTTGACCAGTTCAAAATAAAACACCAGGATTCATCTGATCATTGCTGAAGGAAAGTATTGCTAAATTTTAACAAGTTCTATTACCTTTGTAAACATTATGAAAGACAGCAATTGCCTGTGGACTACATATGATAGTGCAAAAGGACACAGTAAATGTATTGTTGACTTAGATTGCTTGTTCTGAGTTCACAGTATTAAAAAGCAAACAACAAAATAGTTTCAATCCATTTTTATTTTGCTTTGTAAAGTTCAGAGAAACTGAAAATTTTATTTTCCAGAAACTATTGTACTTTTATCCTACATGCTGAATTGTAGCCTTAGCCCTAATATATTCCCACTGACACACATTGTAACCTTTACTTTCTGAGCCATTAGCTTTCAGGAAGCAATTTGTGGTCATGTGATAAAAACTAAAATATCATTGATTAGGGCAGCCGGCAAGCTCTTGAACCCAAGCTGACTGACTTCTTTATCACAAGCTTTTAACTACCTTCGAGATGGAAGCTCCCTAATGGAAATTTCCAGTCTGAATTATACAGTAAATGGCAGGCCTTTGCAACATAACATTGGAACTGATTCTTAGGTAACTTTTTCTCCTGCCTCATTTAAAGTGCTAGCATGGTCATAGTTTCTGAAGATGCTTCATGATGGACAGTTCTGAGCTGCAGAATAATTCTTACCTAAGATCCTGACCCCAAATAAATTGCCGGCTGCAAGTCATTTCAACACTTTTGGCAAATGGCTATACCATTCAGAACAGACTGCACATGGAGAACTCACCTGAGTGAGGAAAACATGGGGTTCTGTTGAGAAATCTTCCCACATTATTAAAGAATCCCATGGCTCTGGATGACAGACCAAACTTTTTAAAACTCTGAAATGTGTGTCTTTTCATTTGCATTATAAATGCCAACCTTTCCATTTTAAACACGATTAGAGGCAACCTCATTGTAATTGCAAGATTCTCCAGGGACTGAAAGGGTAGATGTGTTTAAGGGTGTTACTTCTTGTGAGAGACTCTGGAAACAGAGGGCATAATCTCAGAACAAGCTGTTACATACTTAAGACCCATTTCTCTCGGAGGGTAATGCGTCAGTGGACTTTTTTTTTTACCAATGATGGCTGTTGAGGCTGTATTGTTGGCTATATTCTAGGCTGAGGAGACAGATCTTTAATCAATGGGGGAATCAAGAGTTATAGGGAAAAAGGCAGGAATGTGGAGTTGAGGATTATCATGGCAGCCATCACATCATTGAATGGCAGAGCAGGCTCAATGGGCTGAATGGCCTACTTCTGCTTCTGCATCTTATAATGTTCCAACACCTCCATACTCACCTTCATCCACTGAGTGCTAGACACACAGCAATGCTAATTGGTCAGCAGTTCCTGACCAATTACTACAAATATTTGCAATGGAAGGTTCCAGGATTTTGGAAAAGGGCAAGTTCCCAGCTGTTTCCATGTTCAAACACTCTTTTCAACCCTTTCACCCAACAAAATACATCTTGACCTCTGAGCAAAACCCAGAAATCGTGTGAAACATATTACACTTACAGAAACCTGAGCAAATACATGCTTTCTTTTTTATTTCTTTCATGCAAAAAGCAACTTAGCAATAAAAATCATATAATTGAATGGATGCTGTGATTCATCACGATTCTGATCCATAAATTTGAAATTAACTGAACTTAACTTAGAACTTGGATAAATACATATAACTATGATACTTAGCCATTATAGAGACTTGGCTGAGAGGAACACAAGACTGGCCGCTAACGTTCTGAGATTTCAATGTTTTCGTCCACATAGAGATGGATATATAGGATGGAGGAGTTGTGTTACTACTTAGAGAGAATATCAGAGCTGTACTGAGGGAGGACACCTTGGAGGACTCATCCAATAAGGCTAGAGCTCAGAAATAGGAAGGGTTTGATCACTTTGATGGGTTTGTACTACAGGGTTCCCAACAGCTAGCTGGAGATAGAGGAACAGACACACAAACAGATTATGGAAACATGTAAAACAAGTGCATTATTGAGGTGGGTGATTTTAATTTCCCCTGTGTTGACTGAGACTTGCTTAATGCCGGGGGTTGGATGGGGCAGGGAATAGTTTGTTAGGTATGTCCAGGATTGTTTTTTGATAGTCCAACTAAGGGAGAGGCCATACTAGACCTGGTAGGGGGAATGAGCCTGGCCAGGTGATTGAAGTTTCAATAGGGGAGCATTTCAGGAACAGTGACCATAATTCTGTAAGTTTAAACTTACTTTGTCTAAGGATAAGAGTAGCTCTCAGCTGAAAGTACCAAATGGGGGGAGGCTAACTGTGAGAATAGGCAGGAGTTGGGGAATGTAGATTGGGGGTGGCTGTTTGAGGCAAATCCACATCTGGCATATGGGAATATTTTAAAGGCCAGATTGTTTAGAGTTCAGAAAAAGCACATTCCTGTGAAACTGAAGGATAAGGATAGCAGGATTCAGAAACCTTGGATGATGAGAAATTGAGAGCTTCATTAAAAAGGAAAAGTTCAGGAAACTAAAGGTAGACAGAGCCCTCAAAGAATAGAAAGATAGCAGGAAAGAATTCAAACAAGGAATTAGGAGGACTAAAAGAGGCCATGAAATATCTTTGGGAAACAGGAATAAGGAAAATCTCAAGAAATGTTATACTTTTTTAAGGAGCAAGAGGGTAGCTAGGGAAAGCATAGGTCACTCAAAGACAAAGGAGAGAATTTATTCATGCAGTCCAAGGAAGTGAGTGAGGTCCTTACTGAATACTTTGCATCAGTATTCACAAAGGCAAGAACATGGTGGTTGGTGAGTCTAGGGAGGGGTAAGTTGACATTCTAGGGAATGTCAGTATAAAAATGGAGGAGATGTTAGGTGTTTTAAAAATCATTAAGGTAGACAAGTCTCCAGGACCTGATGGGGTCTACCCAGAATGTTGAAGGAGGCAGATAAAGAAGTTGCTGGGGCCTTCCATGAAATCTTTGTCTTCTCTTTTGTCATAGGATGACTAGAGAACAGCCAACATTGTTCCTTTGTTTAAGAAGGGCAACAAGGATAATCCAGGAAATTACAGGCCAGTGAGCCTTATGTTAGTGGATGGAAAATACTGAAGAAGAATGTTAGTGATAGAATTTACTCACCATTTGGAAAAATATGGATTTGTTAGCAATAGACAGTATGACTTTCTGCAGGGGAGATTGTGTCTCACAAACTTGATTGAGATTTTTGAGCAAGTGGCAAAGACAGTTCAACAAGGCAGGATGGAACATGTCATCTGGATGGGCTTTAGCAAGGCCTTAGACAAGGTCCCTCATGGGAGGTTGATACAGAAGTCGCATGGAATCAGAGGTGAGATGGATATAGAGCTGACTTAGTCACAGAAGACAGAGAGTAGCAATGGAAGTGTGTTTTTTCTGCCTGGAGATCTGTTATCAGTGGTGTTCCTCAGGGATCAGTGCTGGGACCCCTGTTGTTTTATATATATATATATCATAGAATCCCTACAGTGTGGGACAGGCCCTTTGGCCCAACAAGTCCACACTGCCCCTCCGAAGAGTATCCCACCCAAACCCATTTCTCTACATTTACCCTGACTAATGCACCTAACCTACACATCCCTGAACACTATGGACAATTAGGCATGGCCAATTCACCTAACCTGCACATCATTGGACTGTGGGAGGAAACCGGAGGAACCCACGCAAACACGGGGAGAATGTGCAAACTCCACACAGAGGTGGGAATTGAACCCGGATCCCTGGTGCTGTGAGGCAGCAGTGCTAACCACTGAGCCACCGTGCCACTCATAAATGACTTTGAAGAGAATGTAGGTTCCCTGATGGATGGCACAAAAACTGGGGGAGCTGTGGATAGTGAGGAGGACTTCCAGAGAATGCAGCAAGATATATATATAAAGCTGGATATTTGAGCAAAGACATGGCAGATAGAATTTAATCTGGACAACTGAATATACAGTAAATGACAGAACTATTAGTCGCATCAGTAAACAAAGGAATTGAGGCAAACAGGTTCACAGTTCTCTGGAAGTGACAACACAATTGGCTAAAGTGTTCAAGAAGGCATTTGGTATGATTGCCTTCATCAGTTGTGGCAGAGAATATAAAGCTTAGCAAGTCATGTTGTAGCTGTATAGAACTTGAGTTAGGCCACATTTGGAATATTGTGTATGTTTTGGTCACCACACTACCAGAGGATGTGGAGGCTTTGGGAGGGGAGAGAAATGGTTTACCAGAATGTGGCCTGGTATGGAGGATAATAGCTATGAGGACAGATTGGACAAGCTTGGTTTATTTTCACTTCAACATTGAAGCATGAGGGATGACCTGACAGAAGTTTACAAAACTTATGAAAGGCATGGACAGAATGGATAGTCAGAGTCTTTTTCACAGAAATGTCATATTACTAAGGGACATAGGTTTAAGGTAAAAGGGGGTGAATCCAAAGAGATATGAGTGGGAGCTGTTTTACACAGAGTAGTAAGTGCCTGGCATATACTGCCAAAGGAGTTGGTGGAGATGGATACAATAACAACACTTAAGAGGCATCTTGACAGATATAAGAATACCACAATACCAGATTATAGTCCAACAGGTTTATTTTGAAGTACAAGCTTTTGGAGCACTGCTCCTTCGTCAGGTTGGACTATAGCTTGGTGTTGTGTGATTTTCAACCTTGTCCAGCCCAGTCCAACACTGGCACCTCCACATCATGGATCTATGAGTAGGCAGAGAATAGATGGATATGAACTGCAAAAGGTTTTTAGTTCAGAAAGGCATCATGTACTGGCACAGTGTTGGTGAGCCAAAGGGTCTGATCTTGTGCTGTATTGTTCTTAGTTCTTTGCTCTAATTTTGAAAGTTATATCCACTGTGGAATAAAGAATCAAGATTCACATCAAATAAATGAGCTAAGTCAATTTTCAGAGAGATTGAAGAAATACTTTGCTGAATGCAACTGCTATAGAATTAACCATGTACTTTGTTTTTCTATTGTATCATGCTATTTCTATCTTCTTGACTTGTACATATGTTTTATAAATTAGGATGACGGCATGGATTAGAAGTGGCAACAAAATTGTCTTGTTTTGTCAACCATGTTTCCCTCTGACACAATGGCAAAGTTCGCATTACTGTGTAGAAAGGCCATGAGGTTAAACCCCGGTGAAGGAGGTAGGACAAAACTTAGTCCACTTTAATGTCTAAAACACAGGCAGCATTAAGCGAAAGATTCATTTTTCTGGACAGCTGGACATAAACATATGATGGAGAAAGTGAGGTCTGCAGATGCTGGAGATCAGAGCTGAAAATGTGTTGCTGGAAAAGCGCAGCAGGTCAGGCAGCATCCAGGGAACAGGAGAATCGACGTTTCGGGCATAAGCCTGAAGAAGGGCTTATGCCCGAAACGTCGATTCTCCTGTTCCCTGGATGCTGCCTGACCTGCTGCGCTTTTCCAGCAACACATAAACATATGATGGTTCCATTTAAAAAAATGCCAGAGAATTTTCGCTATGTCCTGGATAACATTGATCCCTCAAAACATAACTCCAAAACAGATTAATTGTTCAGTTATATTCTTTTATTGTTGTGACTATGCTATTATGCTATTTAAAAATTAACTGCTCCATTTGCCTGCAATACCAGGGTGGTGATAGTTGAAGGTAAAGTGATGTGAAAAGTGCTTTATGAATGTATGTTCTTATTTACCTCTGCCTCTTTCTTTCCTCCTCCATTAAGGTATTAGTTGCTCCTTCGTGAAAATTTCCAAAATGGGATTGCAAATACAACACCAACAGAAGGATTGCATCTTTATAAAAGACAAGCAGACAAAAAGACATCAATACTTAGCAATTAAAGTAAAAGATTTCAAAGGGATTTTTCATTTTAAATGTAAACGTTTAAATACTTTTGGTTGTTCATTTTCATGACATGAAAGCATAATGTAAACTAAAACATATATAATCTCCTAAATCCAACTGAAAGCCGGGGGTGGGGGGTGGGGGTGTTCTCTGTTGAAAGATTCAGAGGAGCTAATGTGAATACTTACATGATAATATATCCAATTGCATCACACCCAGCAGGAACCACAGACAAACTACTGCTGGCAAAGCTGTAATGAGGGCAGCCGGAAAAATACTAGCTAACGACAAGTTTGTTTCAGGGATCAGTGAGTACCACCGTTCAGGTATGACAATAGATGAAACATCAAGAGCCATTTTGTAGATTCTTTTTTTCCTTTACCACTGCCAGAACATGAAATAATTCCAAAGAGTGTCCTCAAATGATTTGGGTTAGATTATTAATCTCTGAGGAGCTGTCATGAGAAATGGATTCCTTGTGCTGCTAATGAGCTGATCCTGCGAAGAGTTGATATTGGCTGAATGAGCACAGTACAATTGAATTGAATTGAATTTATTGTCACGTGTACTGAGGCACAGTGAAAAGCTTTATCTTGCAAGCAATACAGGCAGATCACCGAGTTAAGTAGCATAGATAAGTAAATAATAGGTAAACAGTGGCAAAAACTAAACACAGGTACAGGTGAATGTTAAGAGTTTGTGAGTCCATTAAGTATTCTCACAACAGTAGAGTAGAAACTGCTCCAAAACTGGTTGGTGCGAGTGTTCAGGCTTCAGTACCTTCTCCCCAATGGTAGAGGTTGTAGAAAAACATTGCCAGGGTGGCATGGATCTTTGAGAATGCTGGTGGCCTTTCCTTGACAGCAGATCTTGTAGATGGATTCTACAGATGGGAGGTTGGCCTTTGTGATTGTCTGGGTCAAATCCACCATTCCCTGTCACCATCTCCGATCTTGAATGGTACAGTTGCCATACCAGGTAGTGATACATCCAGACAGAATGCTCTCGATGGCGCACCTATAAAAGTTGGCAAGGGTATTCGCCGTCATGCCAAATTTCCTCAGCTGCCTGAGGGAGAAGAGACGTTGTTGGGCCTTTGTAACCAGTGCGTCCACATGAAAAGTCCAAGAAAACTTGTTGTGAATGACCACTCCCCGGAGCTTGACAGTGTCTACTCATTCCACCTTTGTGCTGTTAATGTGTAGAGGGCCATGAGTAACATCCCACTGAAAGTCAATAATGAATTCCTTGGTTTTGCTGGCATTGAGAGCTAGGTTGTTCTCAGTGCATCATTTTTCCAGGTCTTCCACCTCTCATCTGTAATCTGTTTTGTCGCCATCTGAGATTTGACTGACTATGGTGGTGTCATCAGCGAACTTGTAAATGGCATTAGTCTGGTATTTGGCGACGCAGTCATGGGTATACAGTGAGTGCAGTAGGGCTGAGTACACACCCCTGGGGGGCTCCTGTGTTGAATGTTAGTGAGGATGAAATATTGTCCCCAGTCTTCACTGATTGTGGCCTGTGGGTTAGGAAACTGAGGATCCAGTTGCAGAGAGTGGAACTTAGTCCAAGATCACTAAGTTTAGTAATCAGTCTCGAGGGGATAATAGTGTTGAAGGCTGAACAGTAGTCAATGAGTAGGATTCTTACATAGTTGTTCTTGGTGTCAAGATAATCTAGGGAGGCGTGAAGGGCAAGTGATATGGCATCTGACATGGATCTGTTGGTCCAATAGGCAAATTGGAATAGGTGAACAGAGTGTAGAGGATGGAGTTGATTAATGTTATGACCAGCCTTTCAAAGCACTTCATGACCATCAAAGTTAGGGCCCTGGGCGGTAGTCATTGAGACATGCTGCATGAGCCTTCTTAGGCACAGGGATGATGTTGGTCCTCTGCTGCAAGGAGAGGTTGAAGATGTCCAAGAAAACCTCTGCCAGTTGAACTGCACATGCTCTGAGTGCACGGCCTGGTACTCCATCTGGTCCCATCGCTTTTCCTTGGATTCACATGAAGGAAAACTGATATGACCCTGATGCAGTGTTGGGATAGGTTCGTCAGGACTTGACAGAATAGGTGTTCCCTCTCCTCCAAACCTCTGCTCAAAGCGAGCTTAGGAGGCATTGAGATGATCTGGGAGGGATGTGTCATCGTCTGCTATCTTGCACTAAGTCTTTTTAGAGCCTGTGATGTCATTCAGTCCTTGTCATAGTCGCTGGGTGTCTGTCTGGGTCTCTAGTTTGGATTGGTATTGGTCCTTGGCTGTCTTAATGGCTCTGCAAAAGTCATACTTGGATTCCTTATATTTGAATGGGTCTCCTGATCTGGAGGCCTCATGCCTGGGTTTTTAACAGGTTCTTCCAGGTTTTTAGCAGATTCATCCAGGTTTTCCTGTTGACGAACACCCGGATTGACTTCCTCGGTATGCAGTCCTCCACATACTTGCTGATAAAGTCTGTGACAGTGGTGGCACACTCGTCCAAGGTACCTGCGGACTGATTGAACATGGTCCAATCAGCTAATTCCAGACAGCACCAGAGTATAAATGATTCAGAGAATTTTGGATCTTCTATCTTTAGGCTGAGATGCTAAAACACAGGACTGGCAAATTTAGAAAGGCTGGAACATTTAGTTCCGACCTGGAAAAGTACCGCTGAATGCAATAAGATCTTGATTTCATTGTTTATCTTGATGGTATAAACTCTGCAGTGGGTCCATTTGCAGGTATCCTGTCTGTCCTCTCCAATGAGAAGGGTGTGCATGTCAGGAAAATGTTTAGGACATCCTAGGAAATCTGTCTGAAATCCATTTAAAAGTTTCAATGAAAATCATGCAAGCCTCCTGAAAAATAATAAACACTACCAGGATGAAGGTCGGTGATCTAATGGAAGGTCACGTGAAAGACCATGTTCTGGAATTTGGAACAGGTTCTCTGACCTGGATTTTGAGTCAAATGGAGACCATTAGCAATTTCCCAAAGCGCTTAACATGAGGCTTCTTTGTATTGGTATAAAAATCATGCAGCTTTGTTTTAGGAGACTGCAACCTAATGCCAGCATCATTGTTAGATGTAAATTTTTACATGGAAATCACATTAACCCATCAGTGGAAGTGTGACAGAAATTTTGGAAAAACTTCCTTTCTGTTCCCATACTTAAATCCTGATCCTACTCTGCCTGCCTCTGTCCCGAAGTTACCCTGATTGACTATCAGCCCACTGTAATCTGGAGATGGCACAGTTAAGTCCTAACTCTACCTTATTGTTGACCAATCAGCGCAGCCAGTGCTTCCCTCCATGTGTATTCCCACCTCTACCACATGATGCAACAACCTCCAATCCCTTACTTCAACCCCAAACATTTTAAGAAGGAAATGCCAGTAAATTAGCAGCACGCAAATATTGCTAAGAACTTCCAAAATTTCTGATTTCCATCAAACTCATTCATTATCATAAACACTTCCATTAGATTGTACCTTAACCTTGGGAAGATAGAAGGTACTACAACAGTTTTTGGTGGCACGTAGTGTTTGTCTGTCTAGGCCAGAGGTTTGGGTTCAAGCCTTGTTTGTCAAAGAGGTGTCTCCTCACATGTTGATTAAAAATATGCTTTTTTAACAGGGAATAGAAGATGATTCCATACAGCCTCCCATCATAACTTAACACATTTAGCCTCTGTCCTTTTTCCGGTGAAGCTGTGCTGCATTTCCTCTACAGCTAATACTTTCTTCATTTCATTTGAGGTATAATTGGAACTCACTGCAGTTGAAGCAAAACTTCCATTCTTTTGTATTCTAACCCACTGAAGGTTCTATTAGCTTCTTTATATTATTTTTGCAACTTTCCCCTAACCATTCATTAGTTATCCAGTTGATCTTCTAAAACCTTCTGTTCACCCACAATTGGCCATTCAGCCCATTGAGTCTACTCTGCTATTGGCTGATCTGATAATCCTCTATTCCACTTTCCTGCTTTACCTCTGCAAAACCTGATTCTCTTACTGATTAAAAATCCATCTATTCCAGCTTCGAACCCTTAATTACCCAGCTTCTGTAGCCCTCTATATGAAGGAATTCTACAGATTCACCAACCTCTGAGAGAATAAATTCCTCCTCATGCCTGTCTTATGTTACCCCTTATGTTACCCCAAGTGATTATACACTTTGTTCCTTGACTCACAAGGGGAGAAAAATCTTTCCACAGCTTCCCTGTCAAATCCTCTAACCCAACAAATAGATTGGACAAGAATGGTGAGATGAGCTCATACAGGAAAATCCTATTATACATATGAACACAAATGCACAATGAAACAAAAACAGAAATTGCTGCGGGTCTGGCAGCATCTGCGGGGAGAAAAAAGAGTTAGTGTTTCAAGTCTGGTGACTCTTCATGAAAACACTTTCATCAAAGCACTAATGCCTGAAACGTTGATTCTCCTGCTCCTCAGATGCTGCCTGACTGGCTGTGCTTTACCAGCATTACACTTTTCAACTCTTCATCAAAGTCTTAAATGTTAACTTTGTTTTCTGTCTGCAGATGCTATCAGATCTGCTGAGTTTCTCCACAAATATCTGTTTTTGTTTCAGATCTCTAGCATCCACAGTTCTTTGTTCTATTTTGATAATACATAATAGAAAATAATTGACAAAACAATTAGCCAAATCATGATCAGGTAATAAATCGATGCACAAAGAAATTGATGCATGCGGTCATTTATTTATTTTAAATAGATCACATGCATGTATAAAGCTTCAAGATAAGGTACAGGAAAGATGCAAAGAATTTCATAAAGGTGATAGCGAGGGGTGGGGGTGGGTCAGACTTCTAGTTACAGAGCTGCAACAGCCGTACATCGCTTTTTAAAGAAAATTGCGGAATTAGATATGAATTACACTCAGCAGCTGACCTGGGCACAAGGATCTGGGTTGCTGTGAGGATGGGTGGCCATGTCACCTGCCGAGAGCTGTGTGTCCATCAGAGTGGCAGCTCCTGGTTGAATGACAGTGCCACTGCAAAGATTGTGGCTGCTGCTGGTACTACACCCAGTGGAGGCCCAGGCCATGGAGTGAGTTACAGGTGAATGATGATGGGAGGAGGATTACAGTGGGGGGGACTTTGTGGGATGGAGGGGGATTGGTAGCAAGTCAGAAAGATGGGCATCTGAAGCATGTCCCTAAATAAGGTACTTTTGAGTTTCCTAAGGAAATACCTCTATCCCATCTTTCAGGTATCACAACTTTATACTGGTAGGTAAATCACTGGAAAACTAAATATCTACATGCAATTCCTGCATTCAAATTCCTGTTGTAAGACTTTGATCATGTTTTTCTGTGTCAGCTAATTCCCATTGTTAATTGTATTTCCAGCCTAAGGGCCTTAGCTTGTGGCAGGCAGGAAGACCCCTCAGGAGCATTCTGTCCATCGACTTACTGGGGGAAATAGTGGGTGAGCAGGAAGGTCCCTTCTCACCACTTGATTACATGCTTCCATCATCACAGTAAAGGGCATTAAATTCCATCTAGTGACTACACTTCAGGTTTCCTGTCAGTCTGTGTTTTTCATTTAATCACATTATTCGTTGTTTGGAGGACAAAGATATTTTCCAACTGCATTTTGGTGTAACTACATACACAATGCTGTACTCAAGTGCTGTCAGACATTCAAAAGGAGAAACACACTGCCCAGAAGCCTTGTCTATTTAAGTAAAAATTGGTTATTTTGATTGCCTGACTATAGAGAAGAAATTGTCTGATTCTCAAAGAATTACACGCATTATAACCACAGATTTTGTCAGGATCTTTAATGCTGTATAGTATCTCATCTTCACATGGAGTGAAAGTAAGAACTCCAGCTGTAATCATCTCCCATTATCAATTTCAGAGATTGTTACTAAGTACTTAGTGAAAGGAACTGAAAATATTTTTGGATTGACCTTTCTCTTCTCGCTTAATACAGATTCCATAGTATATATCAAAGCAAAAGAATGCTGGAAATTTGAAAGAAACGCAGAGAATGCTGGAGAAACTCAAGCAGGCCTGGCTGCATCTGTGGAGACAGAAGCAGAATTAACATTTTGAGTCCAATACAACTCATCTTCAGAATTCATAAATTTTGCAAAAAGATAGTTGTTTTTTTTGACAGATTTAGAGGACTAGTAAGGTGAACAGATGGTAGGAGGCCCAGAATAAAAGCCAGCAAATTTATTAATTACAGTGAAAGAGAAACAGAAATGTAAATTAAGGTGTGGAAGGTTCCTTAGTTTATAATGACAAGGTGTTCCTTGATCTTGCATTGCTCCTCACTGGAACACTGCAACAGGCCCAGGACAGAATTGTTACCACAGGAGCAATGCAGTTCTTTAAAATGTCAAACAATTCGAAGATCAGTGTCATTCCTATGCTCAAAGATGAATGGATTTATAACATTCTATAGCATGGAAAGACGCCTGTTGACTCATTGTATCAACATCAGTCACCAAACTTCCACGTACTCCAATTCTGTTTTCCATCAATTGGTCTAAAGCCTTTTATGCTACAACATTTCAAGTGCTCATCCAAATAGCTCTTCAATGTTTTGAAGCTACTTGCCTCTATTACCCTATCAGAAAGTGAGTTTCAGATACCCATCACCCTTTGGGTGCAAATATTTCTCCTTCAATCCCTTCTAAACCCTTTGGAATCTCCTCTAGTCACTCAATCCCCTGAAATGCTTTTGCTAAGGGCTTACCCGGAAAGGTGGTTAAGAAGCTAAGACCCCACGGGAATCAGGGTAATTTGTCAAATTAAATCCAAATTTGGCTTAGTGGAGGGTGATGATTGAAGAGTAGTTTGTGAGTAGAAGCCTTTGCGAGGTGTTGATTCACAAGGGATAATGCTGGGCCCTTTCATGTTTATTACATACTTTAATGATGTGGGTAGAGTCATAGAGTTATAGAGATGTACAGCATGGAAACAGACCCTCCGGTCCAACTTGTCCATGCCGTCCAGATATCCCAATCCAATCTAGTCACACCTGCCAGCACCCGGCCCATATCCCTCCCAAACCCTTCCTATCTATATACCCATCCAGATGTCTTTTAAATGTTACAATCATACCAGCCTCCACCACTTCCTCTGGCAGCTCATTCCATACATGTACTACCCTTTGTGTGAAAAAATTGCCTCTTAGGTCTTTTTTATATCTTTCCCCTCTCACCCTAAACCTATGCCCTCTAGTTTTGGACTCCCAGGGAAAAAACCTAGTCTATTTATCCTATCCATACCTCTCATAATTTTGTAAATCTCTATAAGGTCACCCCTCAGCCTTCGATGCTCCAGGGAAAACAGCCCTAGCTTATTCACCCTCTCCCTGGCAACATCCTCGTAAATCTTTTCTGAACCCTTTCAAGTTTCACAACATCTTTCCGATAGGAAGGAGACCAGAATTGCATGCAATATTCCAACGGTGGCATAACCAATGTCCTGTACAGCCGCACATGACCTCCCAACTCCTATACTCACTACTCTGACCAATAAAGGAAAGTATACCAAACGCCTTCTTCACTATCCTCTCTACCTGCAACTCCACTTTCAAGGAGCTATGAACCTGCACTCCAAGGTCTCTTTGTTCCGCAACACTCCCTAGGACTTTACCATTAACTGAATAAGTCCTCCAGTCTGAAAAACAACCCTCTACCACCACCCTCTGTCACCTTTGGGCCAGTTCTGTATCCAAATGGCTAGTTCACCCTGCATTCCATGAGATTTAACCTTGCTAATCAGTCTCCCAGGGAGAACCTTGTCAAACACCTTACTGAAGTCCATATAGATCACATCTACTGCTCTGCCCTCATCAATCCTCTTTGTTACTTCTTCAAAAAACTCAATCAAGTTTGTGAGACATGATTTCCCACGCATAAAGCCATGTTGATTATCCCTAATAAGTCCTTGCCTTTCCAAATACATGTACATCCTGTCCCTCAGGATTCCATTCAACAACTTGACCACCACCAATGTCAGGCTCACTGGTCTATAGTTCCCTGGCTTGTCCTTACCCTCCTTCTTAAACAGTGGCACCACGTTAGCCAACCTTCAGTCTTCCGGCACATCACCTGTGACTATCGGTGATTCAAATATCTCAGCAAGAGGGCCAGCAATCACTCCTCTAGCTTCCCACAGCATTCTAGGGTACACCTGATCAGGGCCTGGGGATTTATCCACCTTTATGCATTTCAAGACATCCAGCACTTCCTCCTCCGTAATTTGGGCATTTTGCAAGGTATCATCATCTATTTCCTTACATTCTATATCTTGCATATCCTTTTCCACAGTAATTACTAATACAAAATACTCATTTAGTATCTTGCCCATTTTCTGTGGCTCCACACAAAGGCTGCCTTGTGATCTTTGAGGGACCCTATTCTCTCCCTAGTTACTCTTTTGTCATTAATCTATTTGTAAAAACCCTTTGGATTCTCCTTAATTCTATTTGCCAAAGCTATCTCATGTCCCCGGATTCCAGATGAAGGGTTTTCGCCCAAAACGTCGATTTTTCTGCTCCTCGGATGCTACCTGAACTGCTGTGCTTTTCCAGCACCACTCTCGTCTAGACTCTGATTTCCAGCATCTGCAGCCCTTGTTTTTCCCTCTTAAGTATACTCCCACTGCCTTTATACTCTTCTAAGCTCTCGTTCTGTATTCCCCACCCCAGGGAAGAGACTTTGTCTATTCATCCTATCTATGCCCTCATGATTTTATAAACCTCTGTAAGGTCACCCTGAACCTGCACTCCAAGTTCTCTTTGTTCAGCAACACTCCCTAGGACCTTATCATTAAGTGCATAAGTCTTGCTAAGATTTGCTTTCCCAAAATACAGCACCTCGCATTTATCTAAATTAAACTCCATCTGTCACTTCTCAGCCCATTGGCCCTTGCAATCAAGGTCCCGTTGTAATCTGAGGTAACCTTCTCCACTGTCCAGTCCACCTCCAATTTTGGTGTCATCTGCAAACTTACTAACTGTACCTCTTATGCTCACATCCAAATCATTTATATAAATGAGGAAAAGTAGTGGACCCAGCACCGATCCTTGTGGCACTCCACTGGTCACAGGCCTCCAGTCTGAAAAACAATCCTCCACCACCACCCTCTGTCTTCTACCTTTGAGCTAGTTCTGTATCCACATTGCTCCCTTTATTCCATGAGATCAAACCAGGATTGTAGAAGTATGATGAGTAAGTTTGCAGATAATTCAAAAATTGGTGGTGTGATTAATTGTGAGGAGGAAAAACTCAGACTACATGGTGATATCATCTGATCTCGGAAGCCAAACAGGCATAGGCCTGGTTAGTATTTGGATGATGGCCACACTAGTCTGAAAACGTCTGATCTCGTTTGATATGGATGGGCTGGTCAGTGGGAAATAAAATTTAAACCTGAAAAGTATGAGGTATGCGTTTTGGGGAGGATTTAATGAGGCAAGGTAGTATACATTAAATAGTAGGACCTTTAAGACTACAAAGGATTTAGAGGAATTTATGTGTGCATGTCCATAGATCCTTGAAGGCAGCAGTTCTGGTAGATATAGTGTTAAAAATGCAAATAGGGTATTTGACTCTATTAATCAAGGAATTGAATTCAAGAACATGGAGGTTTAGTGATCCCATGTAAAATGTTAGTTAGGCCACAGCTGATGTACTGACTGCAGTTCTCGTCACTCAAGAAATTACAGAGAGTTATGAACGTAGTCCAGTCCCTCACTAAAACCAGACTTCCTTCCACTGATTCAGTCTGCACTTGCTGCTGCCTCAGGAAAACAGTCAATATGATCAAAAAACCGTCTCGCACTGGTTATAATCTTTTCCACCCTCTCCTATCAAGCAGAAGATACAAAACAACAGATTTATGAACAGCTTCTTCCCCGCTGTTATTCCACTTATGAATGGATGTCTCATATATTAGAGTTGATCTTTGTCTGCACCTTCTCTGTAGCTGTAACACTATATTTTGCATTCTCTTCTATAACCCTTATGTAAGGTATGATTTGTCTGGTAAGCACGCAAAACAGTACTTTCACTGTATCTCATTACATGTGACAATAATAAATAAAATAAAATAAAATAATTACTGATGGAGATCTTATTTTTATTCCACATGTTGTGGCAGGAAACATGTAATCAAGTGGTGACCTGACTGCTCACTCACTATTGCCCCCAATAAGTCTGTGGACGAAATGATACTGAGGAATTTAATGAATGCAGGAACTGCATATAGGTGTTTTGTTTTCAAATAGTTTACATACCTGTATAAAATTATGGTACCTGAAAGATGGGATAGAGGCATTTCCTTGGGAAACTCAAAAGTCCACTGAGTAGCTCATTTAGGCACACACTTCAGATGTAGGTGCCCATCCTTCTGACTTGCCAACAATCCCCCTCCATCCCACAAAGTCCCCCCGACTGTAATCCTCCTCCCAACTGTACCTCGCTCCATGGCCCAAGCCTCTGGTTGGTGTAGTACCAGCAGCAGCCATAGCCTTTGTGGTGGCACTGTTAGTCAATGAGGAGCTGCCACTCTCTGATGGGACAGCAACTGAAGTGTTCACCACCCTCCCAACAACTCTGATCCTTGATCCCAGGACATCTCAGCTGCTGAGTGCATGTCATACCTAATTCAACAATTTTCCGAGAAAAGTGATGTGGGGCTATTGCAGCTCTGCAGCTAGAAGAGTGACTCTCCCCCCATCAACTTCATCAGAAAATCTTTGTATCTTTCCGCAATTTCACCACTGCAGGTTCTGCTGCTTTATGCATGCATGTGATCTATTTAACATAATTTTTTCCATGCACTTCCTGTGTGCAACGATTGAATTCCTGTTGTTTTGCTTTGGCTAATTGTGCTTGTGTCAGCTATTTTACATAGAACATAGAACATTAGAGCACAGTACAGGCCCTTTGGCCCTCAATATTGCGCCGACCTGTGGAACCAATCTGAAGCCTACCTTCCTACACTATTCCATTTTCATTCATATGTTTATCCAATGATCATTTAAATGCCCTTAAAGTTGGCAAGTCTACTACTGTTGCAGGCAGTGTGTTCCATGCCTCTACTACTCTCTGAGTAAAGAAACTACCTCTGACATCTGTCCTATATCTATCACCCCACAATTTAAACTTATGTCCCCTCATGCTAGCCATCACCATCAGAGGAACACGGCTGTCACTGTCCACTCTATCTAATCCTCTGATTATCTTCTATGTCTCAATTAAGTCACCTCTCAAACTTCTTCTCTCTAACAAAAGCAGCCTCAAATTCCTCAGTCTTTCCTCATAAGACCTTCCCTCCAGATGAGGCAACACCTTAGTAAACCTCCCCTGTACCTTTTCCACATCCTTTCTATAATGCAAGATCAGAACTGTACGCAATACTCCAAGTGAGGCCGCACCAGAGTTTTGTACAGTTGCAGCATGACCTCATGGCTTCAAAACTCAATCCCTTTACCAATAAAAGCTAACACACTGTATGCTTTCTTAACAACCCTATCAACCTGGGTGGCGACTTTCAGGGCTCATCTAACTACCAAGAATCTTACCATTAGTCCAATGCTCTTTATTCCTATTGCTCCTTCCAAAGTGAATCACCTCATACTTTTCCACATTAAACTCCATTTGCCACCTCTCGAGCCAGCTCTGCAGCTTATCTATGTCCCTCTGTAAACTGCAACATCCTTCAGCACTATCCACAACTCCACCAACCTTTGCGTTATCTGCAAATTTACTAACCCATCCTTCTACACTCTCATCCAAGTCATATATATAAATAACAGATGGCAGTGGACCCAAAATAGATCCTCGTGGTACACCATGAGTAACTGAACTCCAGGATGAACATTTCCCATCAACCACCACCATTTGTCTTCTTTCAGCTAGCCAATTTCTGAACCAAACTGCTAAAGCAGCCCCTCAATCCCACGTCTCCATATTTTGTGCAGTAGCCTACCGTGGGGAACCTTATCAAACATCATCCTGAAATCCATATATACCACATCAACCGCTTGTTTGGTCACCATCTAAAAACCCAACATGGTTTGTGAGGCTCAACATACCCTTCACAAAACAATGTTGACTATCCCTAATCAACTTATTCCTCTCTAGATGATTATAAATCCTATATCGTATAATGTTTTCTAATACTTTACCCACAACTGAAGTAAGGCTCACTGGTCTATACTTACCAGGTTGTCTCTATTCCCCTTCTTGAACAAAGGGGACAACATTTGCTATCCTCCAGCCTTCTGGCACTATTCCTGTAGAGCATGACAGCATAAAGATCAAAGCTAAAGGCTCTGCAATTTCCTCCCTGACTTCCCAGAGAAGCCCAGGATAAATCCCATCCGGTCCAGGGGACTTATCTACTTTCCCAATTTCCAGGATTGCTGACACCTCCTCCTTATGAACCTCAATCCCGTCTACTCTAGTAGTCTGTAGCTCAGTATTCTCCTCAACAACATTGTATTTTTCCTGTAAGTATACTGATGAAAAATATTCATTTGGCGGTCCCCCTATCTTCTCGGACTCCATGCACAACTTCCCACTACTACCCTTGATTGACTCTAATCTTTCTCTAGTCATTCATTTATTCCTGATATACCTTTAGAAAGCTTTAGGGTTTTCCTTGATCTGATCTGCCAACGACATCTCATGTCCCCTCCTGGCTCTTCTGAGCTCTGTCTTTAGGACTTTGCTAGCTAACCTGTAACTCTCAATCGCCCTAACTGAGCTTTCACGTCTCATCTTTACATAAACCTGCTTCTTCCTCTTGACAAGAGATTCAGCTTCCTCAGTAAACCACAGCTCCTGCACTCAACTACTTCCTCCCTGCCTGACATGTACACACTTATCAAGGACACGCAGTAGCTGTTCCATGAATAAACTCCACATTTCAGTTGTGCCCTACCCCAACCTAAGTCTTGCCCATTCATATCATAGCTGAACAATGTGTTGCTGGAAAAGCGCAGCAGGTCAGGCAGCATCCAAGGAGCAGGAGAATCGATGTTTCAGGCATAAGCCCTTCTTCAGGAATGAGGAAGGTGTGCCAAGCAGGCTAAGATAAAAGGTAGGGAGGAAGGACTTGGGGGAGGGGTGTTGGGAATGCGATAGGTGGAAGGAGGTAAGGTGAGGGTGATAGGCCCGAGAGGGGGTGGGGGGCGGAGAGGTCGGGAAAAGGATTGCAGGTCAAGATAGCTGTGCTGAGTCCGAGGGTTGGGACTGAGATAAGGTGGGGGAAGGGAAATGAGAAAGCTGGAGAAATCTGCATTCATCCCTTGTGGTTGGAAGGTTCCTAGGCGGAAGATGAGGCACTCTTCCTACAGGCGTCGTGTTGCCATGGTCTGGCGATGGAGGAGGCCAAGGACCTGCATGTCCTTGGCGGAGTGGGAGGGGGAGTTAAAGTGTTCAGCCACGGGGCGGTTGGGTTGGTTGATGCAGGTGTCCCAGAGGTGTTCTCTGACACGTTCCGCAAGTAGGCAGCCTGTCTCCCCAGTGTAGAGGAGGTCACATCAGGTGCAATAAATGATGTGTGTGGAGGTGCAGGTGAATTTGTGATGAATATGGAAGAATCCCTTGGGGTCTTGGAGGGAAGTGAGGGGGGAGATGTGGGCGCAAGTTTTGCATTTCTTGCGGTTGCAGGGGAAGGTGTCGGGAGTGGAGGTTGGGTTGGTGGGATATGTGGACCTGACGAGGGAGGGAGATGTGGTGGAGAACATCGTCAACCACGTCGGAGGGGAAATTGCGGTCTTTGAAGAAGGAGGCCATCTGGGTTGTTCGGTATTGGAATTGGTCCTCCTGGGAGCAGATGCGGCAGAGGCGAAGGAATTGGGAATATGGGATGGCGTTTTTACAGGGGGCAGGGTGGGAAGAGGCATAATCTAGGTAGCTGTGGGAGTCGGTCGGTTTATAGTAAATGTCCGTGTTGAGTCGGTCATCAGAGATAGAAATGGAGAGGTCTAGGAAGGGGAGGGAGGAGGCTGAGATGGTACAGGTAAATTTGAGGTCGGGGTGGAAGGTGTTAGTAAAATGAATGAACTGTTCAACCTCTTTGTGGGAGCACGAGGTAGTGCCGATACAGTAATCAATGTAGCAGAGGAAAAGGTGGGGGTTGGTGCCAGTGTAGCTGCGGAAGATGGACTGTTCCACATATCCGACGAAGATTCAGGCATAGCTGGGGCCCATGTGGGTGCCCATGGCTACTCCTTTGGTTTGGAGGAAGTGGGAGGATTGGAAAGAGAAGTTGTTCAGAGTGAGGACCAGTTCAGTCAGTCAAAGGAGGGTGTCAGTGGAATGACTAATGCTCTGCTCATCTCCCCCCTCTTCCCCTGTCCTTTCTGAGCAACAAGGACAGACTCTGTGCCAGAGACCTGGCTTACCCTTGGTAAGTCGACCCCCCACACCAAACAGCATCCAAAACTGTATACTTGTTGTTGAGGGGAGTGGCCACAGGGGTTCCCTGTACTGCCTGCTCATTCTCTTTCCGTCCCCTGACATTTTCTTCCATCTGAGATGTGACTACCTTTCTGTAACTCCTCTCAATAACCCCCTCTACCTCCCGAATGATCTGAAGTTCAGCCAGCTCCAGCTCCAGTTCCCGAACGCAGTTTTCAAGGAGCTGGAGTTGGGTGCACTTCCTGCAGATGCAGTCAGCAGGGACATTAGTGGTGGCACTTACCTCCCACATTCTGCAGTAGGAACATTCAACTGCCCTAACCTCCATTGCCACGATTCTAAATTCCCAAAGAAACTGTAGAAAAATGAGGAAAGAAAAGACACTTTTACCTTAACAATCTGAGGCACAGAACCGTTTCTTTTGATTAGAGGAGGAGGATGGGTGGGAGACATTACCTAAGTAGTGTTTTGGCTAACGCAACCAGCCAAATATATTATTCAGCAGTCCTGTGTCTGCTCCTGCTCAGCTTGCGCTCTGCCTATTCAGGAGGTAAGTTTTCAAATTAGTGATTCACCTGGCCATCAACCCCCGGTTGATGCTCCCACTCTTCCTGCTGCTGAAACAAAAAAAGAATTTTAAAAAAGTCCTTTATGTATTCCTGTGTTCACATTTATAATAAAAATTTCTATTTGAGCTCCTCACACCATGTTTGCATTGTACCATCTATCTGCTGGGCGAGGGGACTTGACAGAGAAGGTGTGGAAAGATTGCTTCCCCTTGTGGAACAGTCAAGGATCAGAGGGCATTATCTCAGAATACAGGGTTGCACATTTTAGACAGAGATGAGCTGGATTTTATTCTCCCAGATGAAGGTGAATCTGTGTAATTCTTTACCACAGAGGACTATAGAAGTCATTAATTGGCTCATTGATTATGTTCAGAGCTGAGATAGATTTTTAATAAGTAAGGCAATCAAAAGATTTGGGGAAAAGGCAGGAAAAAGGAATTGAAGATGATCAGAGCAGACAAGCTTCTATTGAACAGTGGAGAAGACTTGATGGGCTGAATGGTATCTTATGCTCATACAGCTTCCAGTTTTCTACAAAGTGTTCGAAATGCATTATTGTAGATTGGAGTAGACAATTGTAAAAGGACATTATTGATTAAATGATTGGGTAAACTGTGGTTTATTGAGCTTTGGAAAGTGTGAAGTCCTCCATATTGGTCGAAAAATGATTGATTTCTCAAGAGTGAGTTGCAAGGAATTGTGGGTGAACAGAAGGTTTTAGAAGACTAACTACAGAAATAATGAATGGTTAGTGGAAAGATTAAAAAAAAAACACGGATCTAATGAAACCTTTAAGGGTAAGAATACAAAAGGATGAATGTTATGCTTCAACTATAGTAATCTCCAAATATAACTCAAATGAAACACTCACTGTACCACTTAAAGAAACTATTAGTCTCAAAGAAAATGCAGCACAGTTTTACCAGAAAAGGACAGGAGCTAAAAGGTTAAGCTACAAGGGGAGGTTGCATTAAACCAGCTTGTATTCTCTTTTACAAAAACAAATTATCTTTCATTAATCTATTCGGACTTGTGAAGACACATCGCTTTGACAGGTGGGACTTGAGCTCAAGCCTTCTGGTCCAAACAGACAATCATTATGACAGTGCCACCAGACCTCTTGTATACCCTCTACATTCACAAGACTATTAGACAATCTAACTTTGTTTATGATAATGTGAGAATTTGATGGAAAGTAAAATAAAACAGACATTTTTAACAATTTTCAGCAAAGTTGATAGATGGAATTCTATGCGCTGCCAATTTCCTGGGATGCCCCTTTTGAAAAGTTAGGTCTGAACGAGAGACTTGGTGTTTGATAGTCAGTGTGGTTCGGAGTAGAGATGCTCATGGAGGGAAATGCTGGCTTCCCCAAAGACATTTAATGACTGATTGGTCAATCATAAAGAGGAGCCAGGACTTAACCATGCCTTATCTAGATCATAAAGATCTGACAGCCAATGAGAGGAACTCTGGACAGAAGCAAGCTACTGGGGGACACTTTTCCAAACATCCTGCCACATTTCCACTGATGGATACTCCAATTCCCGATGACAGCACTATGTAATTTTTACACAAAGAATCAGCAGTTTAGACACTTATTAGCCTGAAGACAAATGCTCGAAAATTCTATGGCTCATTCATTCTATGCTCATTCAGCCAATAACAACTCTTTGCAGGATCAGCTCATTAGTCGCACATGGAATCCATTTTTCATGACAGCTACTTAGAGATTAATAATCTAACTTGAAACATTTAAGGAGGCTCTTTGGAATTAGTTCATGCTCTGACAGTGATAAAGAAAAAAAAGAATCTACAAATGGCTCTTGATATTTCATCTTTTGTCATACCTGAACGGTGGTACTCACTGATCCCTGAAACAAACTTGTTCCTAGCTAATATTTTTCTGGCTGCCCTCATTACAGCTTTGTCAGCAGTAACATGTCTATTGTTTCTGTTGGGTGCCATACAATTGGTTACATTATCATCTAAATATTCTCATTAGCTCCTCTGAATCTTTCAACAGAGACCCACCTTTCATTTGGAATTATAGGATTATATACATTTTTGTTGTACATTATGCTTCATAGAACATAGAATATTAGAGCGCAGTGCAGTCCTTAGGCCCTGAATGTTGCGCCGACCTGTGAAACCAATCTAAAGCCCATCTATCCTACACTATTCCATTGTCATCCTTTGGCTTATCCAATGACCATTTAAATGCCCTTAAAGTTGGCAAGTCTACTATTGTTGCAGGCAGGGCATTCCACGCCCTTACTACTCTCTGAGTAAAGAACCTACCTCTTACATCTGTCCTATATCTATCACTCCTCAATTTAAATCTATGTCCCCTCGTGCTAGCTGTAACCATCTGAGGACAAAGGTTCTCACTGTCCACCGTATCTAATTCTCTGATCATCTTGTATTCCTCTATTGAGTCACCTCTTAACTTTCCTCTCTCTAATGAAAACAGCCTCCAGTCCCTCAGCCTTTCCTCCTAAGACCTTCCTTCCATACCAGGCAACATCCTGGTAAATCTCCTCTGCACCTTTCCATTGCTTCCACATCCTTCCTATTGCATACAGCAACCAGAAATGTATGCAATACTCCAAATGCAGCCACACTAGTTTTGTACAGATGCAACATGACCTCATGACTCCAAAACTCAATCCCTCCACAATAAAAGCTAGCACACCATACACTTTCTTAACAACCCTATCAACCGCGGTGGCAACTTTCAGGGATGTATGCACATGGAGACCGAGATCTTTCTGTTCATCCACACTACCAAGAATCTTACCATTCGCCCAGTACTCTGCATTCCTGTTGTTCCTTCCAAAGTGTATCACCTCACACTTTTCTGCATTAAACTCCATTTGCCACCTCTCAGCCCAGCCCTGCAACTAATCTATGTCCTTCTGTAACCTGCAACGTCCTTCCACACTGTCCACAACCCCACACTAGCTCATACAGGTCATGTATAAAAATGACAAACAGCAGTGGCCCCAAAACAGACTCTTGCGGTACACAGATAGTAACTGAACTCCAGGATGAACATTTCCCATCAACCAACACCCTCTGATTTCTTACAGCGAGCCAATTTCTGGTCTGAACTGCTAAATCACCTTCAATTCCATGCCTCCATATTTTGTGCAATAGATTACTATTGGGAAGAAAGTGAGAGCTGCAGATGCTGGAGATCAGAGCTGAAAATGTGTTGCTGGAAAAGCGCAGCAGGTCAGGCAGCATCCAAGGAACAGGAGAATCGACATTTCGGGCATAAGCCCTTCTTCAGGAATGAGGAAAGTGTGTCCAGCAGGCTAAGATAAAAGGTAGGGAGGAGGGACTTGGGGGAGGGGTGTTAGAAATGCGAGGGAGGGAGGTCAAGGTAAGGGTGATAGGCCGGAGTGGGGTGGGGGCGGAGAGGTCAGGAAGATGATTGCAGGTTAAGAAGGCAGTGCTGAGTTCGAGGGATTTGACTGAGACAAAATTGGGGGGAGGGGAAATGAGGAAACTGGAGAAATCTGAGTTCATCCCTTGTGGTTGGAGGGTTGCCAGGCAGAAGATGAGGCGCTCTTCCTCCAACCGTCGTGTTGCCATGGTCTGGCGATGGAGGAGTCCAAGGACCTGCATGTCCTTGGTGGAGTGGGAGGGGGAGTTAAAGTGTTGGGCTACGGGGTGGTTGGGTTGGTTGGTCCGGGTGTCCCAGAGGTGTTCTCTGAAACGTTCCGCAAGTAGGCGGCTTGTCTCCCCAATATAGAGGAGGCCACATCGGGTGCAGCGGATGCAATAGATGATGTATTGGGAACCTTACTATTGGGAACCTTATCAAAAGCCTTACTGAAATCCATATACACCACATCATCTGTTTTACTCTCATCTACCTGTTTGGTCACCTTCTCTGAGAACTTAATAAGGTTTGTGAGGCATGACCAACCCTTCAAAAAACCGTGTTGACTATCCCTAATCAACTTATTTCTTTCTAGATGATTATAAATCCTATCTCTTATAATTCTTTCGAAAGCTTTACTCACAAGCAAAGTAAGGCTCACTGATCTATAATTACCAGGGTTGTCTCTACTCCCATTCTTGAAAAAGAGGACAACATTTGCTATTCTCCAGTGTTCTGGCTCTATTCCTGTAAACAACGATGACATAAAGATCAACGCCAAAGACTCTGCAATCTCCTCCATAGCTTCCTAGAGAACCTTAGGATAAATCCCATCTGGCCCAGGGGACTTATTTATTTTCACACTTTCCAGAATTACTATAACACCTCCCCCTTGAGAACCTCAATCCCGCCTAGACTAGTAACCTGTATCTCAGTATTCTCCTCGACAACATTGTCTTTTTTCCTGTGTGAATACTGATGAAAAATATTCATTGAGCACCTCTCCTATCTCTTTGAACTCCACATACAACTTCCCACTATTATCCTTGATTGGCCCTAATCTTACTCTAGTCATTCTTTTATTCCTGATATACCTATAGAAAGCTTTAGGGTTTTCCTTGATCGTACCATCCAAACATTTCTCAGGTCCCCTCCTGGCTTTTCTTACCTCTCTGTTTAGGTCCTTCCTGGCTAACTTGTAACTCTCAAGCACCCAAACTGAGTCTTCACGTCTCATCTTTACATAAGCCTCCTTCTTCCTCTTGACAAGAGATTCAACTTCTTTCGTAAACCACAGTTCCCTCCTTCAACCACTTCCTCCTTGCCTCACAGGTACATGCTTACCAAGGCATATGAATAAGAAGGGTTTCGAGGGGTATGGGCCAAGTGCTGGCAAATGGGACTAGATTAGGTTGGGATATCTGGTTGGCATGGACGGGTTGGGTTGAAGGGTCTGTTTCTGTGCTGTACATCTCTGTGACTCTATGACATGCAGTAGCTGTTCCTTGAACAAGCTCCACATTTCAACTGTGCTTCAATACCATGAAAATTTACAACCAAAGGTATTTAAACTCATAGTTAAAATGAAGAGAAATATATTTGAAACATTTTAATCTAATTGCAAAGTATTGTTGCCTTTTTGCCTTTGGACTTTTATACAAAATGTTTAAACTCTTGTATTTAAATGAAGAAAAACAGCACGACTGCCCATTGTTTAGCACTACTGCCTTACAGTGCCAGGGACTGGGTTCAAATTCACCCTCAGACAACTGTGTTGAGCTTACACATTCTCCCTGTATATTGTGGGTTTCCTCTGAGTGTTCCAGTTTCCTCCCACAGTCCAAAGATGTATAGGTTAGGTGGTTTAGCCACACTAAATTGTCCATAGTGTGCAGGCTAGGTGGTAGACATGAGAAATGCAGGGTTACAGTGATAGCACGCTTCTGGGTGAGATGCTGTTTGAAAGGTCAGTGTGGACTTGATTGGCTGAATGGCCTGCTCCCACGCTGTAGGAATTCTATGATTCAATCTAGTTGCAAAATATTTCATCCTGTTTGTCTTTTGAGCATATGGACAATGTGATCAAGATTAGGTCAATTGGCCCTTTAAGCCTGTTCTGTCAGTCAATATGACTGGCTGATTTGATTTCAACTTTTACTCTACTCTGCGTACTGCAATAACCTTTTATCCCCTTTTGTGATTAAGAATCTACCTATCACTGTCTTTAAAAATACATAAAGGTTCTACTTCCATTGCCTTTGAGGATCGCAATCCCAAAGACTCACAGCACTCAGAGAAAAAATGGTTCCTCATCCTTCATAAAGCAAAATGGTCTCTGTTAGTGCTGTATTTGCAATGCTATTTTAGCAGTTTTCATGAAGGAGAAAATGGCACATAATGGAGGTAAATAAGAATGTACATTTATAAACATCTTTCATATCCCGAGAATCTCCCAAGACACTGCACAGCAAAATTTCAATAATACTCACCTTTGTACTGCAGGAAGATGGAGCAGCTAATTTTCACACAGCAAGGTTGCACCAAGAACAGGAACAAATGATCAATTAGTTTGCTTTTGAGGTATTATTTGAGCGATAAATGCACTTCAAGACACAGTGAAAACTTCCCGCTATTTTTCTGTTGTTTGCAGAGACATACTCTGGGGCTTTCCTGATTGTCTGCATGCCACCCTGATTGTCTGCATGCCACGCACTACCTCCCTGACTGTACTTCCTTAAGCCAAGGGGATTTACCACTGAAGACATCTGAAAACGTGCTATCCATACAAATTCACAGAATCACAGATCAAGCTGAAGATCAAGCTCTAAAACTCAAGCTGATCAAACCGATGGCACTTCCTACAGATGGGAAGCTCCAGAATCCCAGAAGCAACTAAGATTTCCCACATACCACAGGCTATGTAATATTCAGGACTGAGTTTCCCAGCCAAACCTTCTCTTAGTATTAAACTTAGTTCACTTACATTACCTTTACTCTCTTTCCCTTACCTTTCTTGTGCTGCAAAGCAATCTCCAGACTATATTGGTCTAGCCAATGTAAAGGAGACCATAGTGTGAGCAATGAACTCATTAGACTAGATTGAACAAATATGAGCGACGTTCTGCTTCACCTGGAAGGTGTTTTTGGGGCTGTGGACAGTGAGGAGGATGGAACTGTTTGGGCAAGTGTGCACCTTCAGTGATTGCATGGGAAGGATCATGAGGGAGTGAGGAAGTGATTAGAGTAATGGAGAAGTACAGCAGGGTGCCCTGGAAAGAATTGTCCTTGTGGAATCGTAACAGTGGTGGGGATTGGAGAATATGTTTGGTGATAATATTCTGGCATGAGGTGTTAGAAATTGCAATGGATATTCCTTTAAAAGTGGAGACCAGTAGAGTGGAAGGTGAAATGTCAAAAATATGAAAACTACCTTTTTGTATCTCTATTCAGTTCTGAAGAAGGGTCATATTGGACTCTGTTTCTCTCTCTATAGATGCTGACTGACCTGTTGAGTTTGTCTTCTTCTCCGTGTTTGTTCCACATTGTATATGTTTGATTATTACACACTTTTAGTAGCTGGCTATGTCAATTTTGCTTTCGCAAATGACCTACAAAAAATCCTTTCGCTGGACTGTAGTTACCTGCTATATTATTTTCCACATTGTGCTCCAACTTAAGTACGTTCCCCCTTGTTTCAGGCATCTCATACTATTCATCAGTAAAAGATTGATAGAGATTAAACCTAGGCACTATGGGGACTTGGCAAGATGGCGGCAATTCTGTAGAACTGCTGTGGACAGCTCTGCCTAACGCCAAGACATACTGGTGTTTTTTGCCATCCCTGGCCAACTTATGAGGTGCAATTATTAGTTTTAAACCTTATTTGGGAGTGGGAAGGATGCCAAAGGGAAAAAGAGCAAGCAAGCAGCAGCAGGGAGGACACTCCCCTGCAGCATCAGGCATACCAGAGACAGCAGCAACAGCAGCCTCTCCTGGACCCTCCGGGCACCTGACAGACTCGCAGGAATTGGCTGCGGCGATGGAGAGACTTACCTTGAAAGTTGGAGCTGCGATTGAGGAGATCCATGGCGAGATTCGTGCCCAGGTCCAACCTATCGCATCCATGCTGCAGAAGCATGAGCAGGAAATCCAGGACCTCGGGGAGTGGCTGGAGGATGTGGAGGTTTGAACTAAGGCCTCGGAAGTTGCGATGGAGTCCTCATCCAGTCAGATCCAGGTGCTGGAGTGAGAGGGGCAAAAATTGCGAGACCATATCGACAACCTCGAAAATCAAGGTCGGAGGATAATCTCCGAATTGCCGGGCTCCCTGAAGGTGAGGAAGGTGAACAGCCAGTCAGCTTCT
This sequence comes from Chiloscyllium plagiosum, assembly GCF_004010195.1. Classification (NCBI taxonomy): domain Eukaryota; kingdom Metazoa; phylum Chordata; class Chondrichthyes; order Orectolobiformes; family Hemiscylliidae; genus Chiloscyllium; species Chiloscyllium plagiosum. Next base: position 65,909,916 of record NC_057710.1, read on the forward strand.
TTGAAAGCTGGCTGCTGAAGGTTTTGGGCCTTCACATCGAGGCTACAGATTGAAAGGCTTATTGGGTTACAGTGCACAGGTCAGGGCCAGTGCAGCACCCCCGCCCGGTCCGAGTGCACTTCCACTCATGTAAGGACATTCAAAAAGTAATAGAAGCCTCTCGATTACTGGGAAATGATCTGCAGGCACTGCTGTACAAGGGTCAAAAATCATGATTTCTTGGCAGCTTTAATTCGAAAGAGGAAGTCCTTCAATTAAGTTAAAAAGAGGCTGAGGAACCTGGGCATCCAGGACTCCATGAGGTACCCCGCAGTACTCCGTTTCAGCCACGAGGACTCAGTTTATACATTTGACTCAGCGAATAAAACTAAAAGCTTTGTAGCCACTTTAAAATAGACGGATTGGCCTGAAGAATACAGTTAATATTCATCCTCTTTTCTTTCTTTTCCCATGTTTTCCCTTCTTTTTTTTATTCTTTTCTTTCTCCCTAATGATTTCTTTTTTGGATGGGGGAGAAACAACTTGGAATAAGTTGTTCTGTTTTTTTATAACTGGATTTGATAATGGGACATTTTGTGAATGTTCTTTGTTGTCTCCCTTTTTTTGTTTGCTCTGTTTCTCTTTTAGTCACAAGTAGGGATGACATAAAGCCATGGTTGGGTGGAGTGCTCATCCTGACTTTGTCTTTTTTCTGATGATACAAGGATCGTCTAGTTTTTTTTCTGGCCTAAGGCTGGGGCACAGTTCATGTTTGAAGGAGCTGTAAAGGAGGGGATGGATAGGGTGAGTGCCCCCTATGAGCGGGGGAAGAGTCTTCCATTCAAGGTTTTCTTTGAGTTTTTTTGGTACTAATAGTTGTTTGTAGTTATGATAGAGTAGTTTTTGTATACATAATTCTTTGATTCGATGAGTGTTTATTTACTTATGCTCGGCACTGTGGAAGCAGGGTTCCCCCTCCCAGGGATTCAAGGGACTCTGAAAGGGGATATAGCTAAGTGTCTTATTAAATGGTGCACCTGGAGCATCAAGGGAAGTCATTTGCCTGTTAAAAGGGAAAAAAAAAGTGCTTTCTAGCCTTAAGAGGGAAAGAGTTGATATTGCTTTGTTGCAGGAAACCCATTTTGATGATGGGGAACACCTGAAGTTATGACCGAGTATTCCTTTCATCCTTTACTACTAAAAGTAGGGGAGTGGCAGTACTTATCCAGAAAGTCCTTCCGTTCACATTATTAGAGCACGTGAAAGATGAGCAGGGATGGTTTGTGATACTTGAAGCCCTGACACATGGGGAGGAATATGGTATTTTAAATGTCTAATGTCCTCCGGTGCATCCCCTCAAATTTTTGATTACTGCTTTCTCTAAGCTGAGTGCCTCTGGAACATGGCACATTATTATAGGGAGGGGAAATTTTAATTGTCTTTTGGATCCAACAGTGGACAGGATACCTTGTGGGTCCCCAATTATTTCTTCACAGGCCAAGCAGGTGGTTGACTTATGCAAGGAGTTGGGGCTGGTGGATATTTGGAGATGTCTTCACCTTACCGGCAAGTACTTCACCTTTTTTTCAAACCCACATAAATGTCACACGAGGATTGACCTCTTTCTGGCTCCCTTGGCCCTTCTAGATTCGATTATGGGTTGCAAAATTTGGAATATAGCTATCTCTGATCACGCAGTAGTCAGAGTGAAGTTAAGGCCAAGTGTGAGGGGCTAGGTTTGTGGCACTGCCGTTTGGACCCTTTTCTCCTTAAGGATTCCAAATTTGTGGAATACTTTTTGAAGGAGTTTCAGGAATTCTTGACTATCAACTCAGGCACGGCTAGTAGTCTGTCTATGTTATGGGAGACTGCTAAGGCCTTTGCTAGGGGATTAGCTATTTCCTATTCGGCTAGCCAGAAACGACAGAAGGAGGAACAGCAGCGTCTACTTGAGATGCAATTGAAAGCCGCCGAGGCAGCACATGTTGCGCGGCCTTCAGTGACGAAACTACAGCGGATCACGGCCATCCGGGCTGCCTTGAATTCAATACCGACACAAACTGCAAAGAAAGAACTTGCTTTTGCTAGGCAAAGCCTGTTTGAATATGGGGATAGGCCAGGGATGTATTTAGCAGAACTGACTAGGAAAACGCGTGCTCTCCAATCCATTACTGCAATCAGAGACAGCGCTGGGGTCCTTACATACGATGCTAAAATGATTAATGAGGCTTTTCAGAGATTTTACTCTGAATTGTATCGGTCTGATGGTTGCAAGGACAGGAAGGCTAAAATAGAGGTCTTTTTAAAGAACCTGGACCTCCCAGGGGTAACCTTGGAACAGGCCTCTCTCCCTAATGTCCCCTTCACAGTTCAGGAGATACAGTAAGCAACTAGGCAACTTCAGAGTGGGAAAGCACCTAGCCCTGGTGAGTTTTCCAAGGAGTTTATAGGGATTCTAACAGGGCTGATGTTGGAGATGTAAAATCACTCCTATATGCATGAATGCCTACCACCGTTATTGAGAGAAGCTAGTATTTCCCTAAGTCTTAAGAAGGGGAAGGTTCCTGAGGATTGTGCCTCATACAGACCCATCTCTATATTAAATTCAGACCTCAAGATTCTGTCTAAGATCCTGGTGCTGAGATTGGAAAAGGTGTTTCCCCATTTTGTTAAAGAGGACCAAATAGGTTTTATAAGGGGCCGCAGGTCCTCTAATAATATTAGAAGGTTGCTGAATGTGGTCCATGTTTGTCAGCAACGATCGATTTCCTTAGATGCAGAGAAAGCATTTGAACGAGTGGAATGGCCATATCTTTTTTATGTCTTAGAACAGTTTGGGTTAGGTGGAGTCTTTGCAAGGTAGGTGGAGGTTTTATATTGCCACCCTCTTCCCACGGTCATCACCAACGGGGTGAAGTCTGGGAAGTTTAGGATTGGTATGGGGTAGTCGGCAAGGCTGCCCCCTCACCGTTGTTGTTTATGTTGGTGATAGAACCGCTGGCAGAGGCCATTCATCAGAACGTCCACATAACCGCTCCAGAAGTGGGATCGAGGGCACACAAGATTACACTGTATGTGGATTATGTCCTTTTTTTCTCAAACCTGATCACCTCTGTACCCCATTTGATACAATGTATCAATTCATTTGGGGCTATTTCAGGATATAAGATTAACTTTGCAAAATCAGAGGCTATGCCTTTGGGGAACCTTAAGGATGTGCCAGAAGTTGAAGGTGGCTCTACATTCCCTTTTAAGTGGACACAGGCAGGGTTCCAGTACCTAGGCATTTTTATTACCCCCAAGTTTGTTCTCTTATTTCGGATTAACTTTGCTCACTTGCTTGAAAATATTAGGTGGGATCTCCAGAGATGGGAGGCTCTTCCAATTTCATGGCTGGGCTGAATATCTCTCATTAAGATGAATGTTCTTCCTCATTTGCTTTATCCCATGTGTATGCTCCCTATAATGTTTCCCAGGTCAACGCTGCGGAAGATTATGGGAAGATTTGGTTCCTTCATCTGGCATCGTGGGCAGCCCCTCATCAAACTTACTGAATTGCAGTTGCCTCAAGGAGGGGGAGGAATTGATTTCTCAGACATCAGAAGGTATCAATTGAGTTCCCTGCTGTCCTTTGTCTGCGATTGGTTAGATAATGATCCAAACTCAACATGGCTGTATATTGAGGCCTCCCAGGCAAAGTGCCCTCTTATTAACCTGGTGGGATATTAACCAGTTATGTGAGGAATGGGAGCAAGAGCTAGGAGTGGACATCTCTTCTGAAATATGGGAGAACATATGGGAGAATAGATCTCAATCTGTAATAGGACATGCACAACGCAGTTAAATGTTCTGCACAGGGTTCATCTGGCACTAGGCCATCTGGCGAAGTTTAAAAAAGGGGCAACTTCAGTGTGCCCCAAATGTAAAATAAGTGTAGGTACTCTTACTCATTGCTTCTGGACATGCCACAGGCTCCATGTTTATTGGAGCACTGTGGTGGGAGAGACAGGGAGGGTATTGAGGACTGAAGTCAAGGTAGACCCGATATCTCTCCTCTTAGGTCTACCGAATTTAGACGGGCATGGGAAGAAACTATTTAATATTCTTGCATACTGTGCACGGAAGAATATTCTGATGAATTGGGTGTCTGAGAACCCGCCGGGTTTGCAGGGATGGCAGAAATTAATTATGGAGCACATCCCCTTGGACTTTGTTACAAACATGGTGCACCACACAATAGACCATTTTTATAAGACATGACAGCCCTACTGGAGTTATTTGGATATAGATTTGTCAGCTATCTTGACTAGGGCATTTGTTTAACCAGGATGGTTAGGTTTGTCAAGTCCTGGGCCCTGGCGGGGCTCGCCTGAGTTAATACGGGTATATATACAATGCTCCCGTTCCTTTGTTTGGGAGCTTTGTGCTGAGCATAGCTGTACTGTATCCTGTGTTTTTTGGGGTTTATTTTGCTTTCCTTTCTTTTTTTGATCTATTAGATATTTACTTAATTATTGGTGTTGCTTTGCACAGTGCGAGGGTTTGTTTTGTATTATAGGATAGGTTAGTAATCAGTAGACAGTAGTTGTATTCCTGATGAAGGGCTATTGCCTGAAACATCGATTTTACTGCTCCTCTGATGCTGCCTGAACCGCTGTGCTCTTCCAGCACCACTAATCCAGAATCTGGTTTCCAGCATCTGCAGTCATTGTTTTTACCTTTTACGTAGTTGTATTCTAATTTGTGGTTTTTTTCTTTTTATTATACTGATATTTGTTATTGATTGTATTTTTCAATAATTTTATATGTTTGTAATGTTTAAAAAAAAATTGCTTATAAATATATTTACAAAAAATACCATTTTTTTCAGCTGTCTGAATTCCTCTATTTTCCTTGCCTACTTCACTCAATATTTGAATGTATATGTTCTTCCTACAACAACTCATACCACATACTTCTTACTATCTCAGTTATTTTTCACCATAATCTTCTGACAAGTACTGATTATTTTTCTTTTACTTTGTTATTGGTGTTCAGGCCTAAGCAACTAAACCTCTCTGCTAATTTAAACCCAATACACAGTAGCTCATCTCACACCATAATCTGTTAAATTTTGAGAGGCAAAGAACTCTCCCAGATTTCACTTTTAAAGTAAAAATTAACAATTCTATTTTAAGTCCAACAGAGATAATTAAAACCACAATTATTTACAATTCCTTTCTCTTAAACCTATCATTTATCTCCCACTCTACAATATTGATCTGATAAAAAAAAATAAGATTGACACAATAATAATCACATTTCAAAACCAATCAGCTTTGTCAATTCTCCTTTTGATTTTCCTCTGGATTTTCCTCTGTGTTTTCCTGGCTCATCTCTTCTTTGGTCTTCTGCTACACAACGTTTTTTATGGATGGGTACCTTTCAGAGAGCTATTTGGATAGCAGACTACTTTGTTGGTGCTCTTGGCAGTTCTCTGCTGTTCTCCTTATAACTGTTCAAAATATCTAGTTTATACCCCCAAACATCAGATCATCTCATTGGTTTGATGTCATCAAAACACTAAATTCAAATTCAATTGGATTTTGGTATCTCAGGCATAATTTAAACTGATTGGCCAAATTTGGATTGGTTTTTGTACCATGGCAGCATAACACCAGCCATTTGTGTCAACCAAATGTTACATTTTTAAATTGTTCAGCACACTCAGTGCTTTCAGTCAGTCCTAACCAGCTTCCTCTCTCTCTTAATGGTACAGTACACACCTACACCTTCATAACAGTACTCAGAATGTGTACTAAACACTAACTTGTAAGATGAGCAACCTGTTGCAGAGTGTTGTGTTTATTCTGTAAAAGGACAGAAAATTATCTAATTGAGTTGATGAGAAATATATTATTACCCAGCTTATCACCAAATACTCTGCAATAAACTCTTCACAATCTATACTCTTCTTTCTGAAGTAGCATCTGATGCTGACTGATATGATATTAGAGTGTGATATTGGAGTGTGAATGACTCCAATCTTGCTCAGAAATATTTCAAAGTCTTCCAATGTAAACTGTGGACCAATATTTTACACTAATATCTTTGACAACCTATAAATTGCCAATTTTCAAAACCTCAATAGTTTCAGCACATGGAATTCAGCATAGATTTAACATTTATTGATTTGCAAAATTTATTGATAAAAAACAAATATTTTCTCCAATCCATTCAAAGAACTTGAAATGTACTCACTTCCATACTTTCCATGTAATTGACCATGAATTAATAGAACCTTGTTTGGAACATTTGTCATTCTGAGACACACTTCATAACTTGCTGCCAAATCTTCTATATCTCTATCGTCCTTTTGATATGAGAAGTATTGTCTTGCTGTTGCTTTCATACTGACTTTTCCTTTTCCTCATGAAATAACGACTCTTAGGCTCCATAGGGGACAATCTTCACCTACACTCTGTTCATTTCCATGTCTGGGATACTTCTGCAATTTCTGCATTTAGCCCTTCAAGCCTGCTCCACCATTCATCACAATTACGGCTGGTCGTCCAACTCAACAGCCTAATCTTGCTTTCTCCTTTGATCCCATTCAGTCCAAGTGCTATATCTAGCCACCTCTTGAATAGATGCAAGGTTTTGGTATCAACTACTTTCTTTGGTAATGCATTCCATAGGCTCCAATGTCTCCTCATCTCTGTCCTAAATGGTCTACCCCAAATCCTCAGATTGTGACCCCTGGTTCTGGACACACCACCATTGGGAACATCCTCTCTGCATCTACACTGTCCAGTGCTGGTAGAATTTTATGTCTCTATTAGATCCCCTCTCACTTGTCTGAATGCCAGTGAAAACAATCCTGACCTAGTTAATCTCTCCTCATTAGTCAGTCCCACCATCCCCAGAACCAGTATGGTAAATCTTCGCTGCAGTCCCTCAAGAGGGGGATATTTAACATTGTTCTGACAGTTAATTTCATCATTTGGTCCGTTTTGCTCAAAAACCATTTTGTGGTCACCTGAACATGGTGTGCATTCACATGCAGTAATATATCAGATTGCTCATACTTTCCTCAAAATCAACCTTAGGAGTGCCAAAGATGTGACACAATGTACTTTCATCCTTGATTTCTCAAATGAAGCATGAACGGAAATTCTATCCAAACTACACTGACATCTGTGAATTATATTGAATAAGGCTAACAGCAGGCAAATGGGACTAGTTCAGTTTTGGGAAACCTGGTTGGCATGGAAAGTTTGGACTGAAGGGCCTGTTTCCAAAGGGCTATTTGACTCTATGACACTCAACAGCTGGCAGCCGCTATTAAACAAGATTTGTAACATCATTTACACCTCCCCCAACTGAGAGGGCAGCAGTAAATGCAGCTAAAAAAAATCTTCCAGTCTGCTACAATATTGTTCCTACATCATATTGAAATGATAAAACTATATAACACCTCAACTTTTATTATTCTTTCCCTCCACTTCTTTCCCTGTTTCTGCACTTGCTTAAAAATTGTTACATGTTTATCCAGTTCTCATAAAGGGTTACTTGAAATGTTAACTTTACTTCTTTCTCCACACATATTGTTTTTATTTCATATTTCTGACAGTACTTTGCTTTGAACTACACCTTTGGTCAATTTGTGAAATGTTGTCAATTTCTTGTCAACTTCTTCTTTGTGGCAACTTTTGGAACAATTTGTCTCATTTAGGGTACCTTACAAGTGACTGCAATTTGGGAACATGTTACTAAACTGACAAAATTGTATGAAGTTTCATAGGAGCATTAAATGTGAGTTCATATATTAACACAACCAAACATACAAGTAGAGATCTGCCTTAACCATTTGCTGGGCTATTGCTTCAATCAGCGCTGAAAATGTATTATATTGAATAAGGCTAACAGCAGGCAAATGGGACTAGTTCAGTTTTGGGAAACCTGGTTGGCATGGAAAGTTTGGACTGAAGGGCCTGTTTCCAAAGGGCTATTTGACTCTATGACACTCAACAGCTGGCAGCCTTCCTGAAGAAGGGCTTATGCCCGAAACGTCGATTCTCCTGTTCCCTGGATGCTGCCTGACCTGCTGCGCTTTTCCAGCAACACATTTTCAGCTCTGATCTCCAGCATCTGCAGACCTCACTTTCTCCTATTACTTCAATCACAAAATCAAAGATCAGTTTTCAAAACTTTTAGTACTTGCAAACATCTTCGAGTTTTATTTCTGTTCAGAATTCTGTACAGCTGAGTTAATTTGCTTATTTTACATTTTCTCTCACCTCTGCAGGGTAAAACAATTATTATACAGGCAAATACTCCCACAGTTTTGTCAGATAGCCAAAATGTTTTTAAATTGCTGTGTAACTCTTTTATGATGAAGGCAAGTGCAGACTATTCAATATGGGGGTCAATTTGAAAACAGGAATGGTGCAAATGATATCTAATCATTTTGCATCTCTCTAATCAGCCTGTTTGCTGTTATCTAGTTTTACCTATGAGGTAGAAAGGCAGACAAAGCCGCACTGTAATATTTTGATTGATGGTACTTAACACTTCAGGTAGTCAAACAAATAACAAAACATCCTGGTTTATTTTCCAAAGGGAAATAGCAGCATTTACAAAGCAAAATATTCCTTTGATCAGGAACCATTTCTGGCAAGCTGATGTAAAAAAACTCGTCTCCTGTTCATGAACTTCATAAGTTTTGAAATCATTCACAGAAGTGAGCTTAATTCAGAAGGTCAATTCTGTGTGCTCTTTTAAAATAACTGAAGAGGTTGACTGTCATTTTAGAAATTATCTCACGTGGAGCCACAAATGCCACTGTCAGACTGCCATGTATTATTTTGGGGATTACAATTCCTGCTACAGTTGTTGGTTCTTTGTAAGAGAAACATCCGAGTTACCCATTCTCCAACAGTGCCTCGGTTCCTTTAGTTCAAAAGTTCAAGTGCATAGTTAACAAACATGGCCAGGCAAAGTGTGCTGGAATTTGTGAAGGGTTACAGAAAAGCCCTAACTTGCCCAAATAGCACTGCAGTATATTTTTATTCTCTCTCAATTCACATGTGCTCCCATTGAGTTAATTTTCTAAGAACAAAAGATGGGACAAAATATAAAATTGTAATTTCTATCTGCAGGAGCCAAAAGAAATCTCAATATATAGATCATCCACTCGTGACTCTAGTTGTCTGGGAGGGTACAAAAAACTAACTTATGTGGCTGCCTAATCCTGCACAGGATTAACATAAATTCTAGTAATAGTGTTAGTGGGCAACGCACAACAGAATATTAATCTCAAAAGGTTTTACTAAAACTGAACAATGCTATTACCAGACTGCATCTTTTCAAACTGCAATCAATTCTGGTCATCATGATACAAGGAAATCATTGAAACCATGGAAGTGGTTTCATGGAGTGAGCCAGGAGAGTTGATTAAAACATAGTAAATTGATTTCATTGATATAGCATCTTTTACAAATCCAGGGGATCTAAAAACATTTTACAGCATTTTTTGTTAATTCAGCTATTGTTCTATGCTGAAACTTAATTGTGCACAGTGAGATCCCATGAACAGCAATGTGTTAATGATAAGGTCATTTGCGTTTATGTTATTGATTGAGGGAGAAACTTTCTCAAAGACAATTCAATAAGTCTACTGCTCTACTTCAAAATAGTACCATGACATTTTTTCATGTCGATTTAAAGGAGAAGGTAGGATTTCAGTTTGACATCTCACCTGAAAAAGAGCATCTTCAGCAAGGCAAGCCATGACTATTACATTCAATACTTTCAAATGGAATGTAAACCCATAACTTTCAACGAACGGAGCCACAGCAGACAGCGGAAAGAGATTACTAAGTCCTCTGTTTTCAAAGTGCAAATGGCAGGACTTTAAAGATAGGAAAAAAGTTCAAATTCTTTTACACAGATGTGATTTTAAAAAGTGAACATCAAGCCAAAGAAGTAACTTATAGAGAAACTAAAAGACATTTGATCAAAAGGGTGCTGTTTTAAGAAGAGGGTGAAAGTAAGAAAGGAGAATGGAGAAGGGGATGGGGAATGGGGACATGGGGTATGGGGGTGGTATGTTTTGGGAGCAAAATCAGAGGATGAAACCTTGGAGACTAAGGCAGTGTCAATGGTAAAGGATGAACTGTTGCAAAATTATGACTTATCTATCTCTCAGGTTGGGTGGGTCTGTCTGAGCAGGGATCTCTAATTGCCCCAGGGTTCCCAGTGCATGTTCATTGCATAAGCATGAGAGGCTGACAAGCTGTGCATTCTCTTTGCCTTTCCTTTTTTACTGTTCAATGAACCAAACAGCCCTGGTCACTAGGAGTGCATTGATCTACCATTAAAACCAGAATCATAGGCTCTGTGAAAAGAGCACAAAAGAGCCAGCTGAATGCTTCGGGGTTTTGAAAATTTGGATCCAAAGGTGGTCAAAGTTGAAGAAGGATCCTGAGGGTTATGAGAGAAATAACCCAAGAGACCAGAAGAAGCTGAGAAACCAAAATCCAAAATGACAGGGTCCAGAAAGCAAGGAGGTAGCTCCTGACTGACTGGATGGAGACTACCAAGAGGTAAACTGGCAGAGGAATAAAAGGAGAGGTTCCATGCAGTGAATTGGTGCTGTGTGCAGCTCCCATGTAAGCAGGACTGGGAAAGGCCTTTGTAAAGCTGAGTAAAAGCTGAATGTTTGCAAGGGATTCAGTGTAAGAGCACAGTCAGGAAGACTCATTGAAGCACAGGCAGAAAGCAAATGTTTTGGCATTCCAAGTCAGACTGGCATCAGAGGGAGTTAAGAAGCAAAGTCTTTGACAGTGAAAAGTAAATTTCCTCTGGAGAAAAATATTAATTTTAATGAGAATTTTGTGAATCACAGTACATTCTGACAGCAGGGTCGATTGTAATTGGATCCATAGATTGTATTTGTTGCATCTGGCTTATAATGTACTGGTTGTTATGTTTAGACAAGATTTGCCTCATGCTGATTTTGGATATTAGAATATAAGATCGACATTGTTTTACTTTCTCAATTTGGTATAGTGAGATTTACATTTGGTTCTTCAGAAACATGGAATCTTGTCACATTATTCTTATTAGGGGAGAAAGTGAGGGCTGCAGATGCTGGAGATCAGAGCTGAAAGTGTGTTGCTGGAAAAGGGCAGCAGGTCAGGCAGCATCCAAGGAACAGGAGAATCGACGTTTCGG
>NC_057710.1:65921392-65970678 GCF_004010195.1 Chiloscyllium plagiosum
CTCCGCCCCCACCCCAGTCTGACCTATCACCCTCACCTTGACCTCTTTCCACCTATCGCATTTCCAAAGCCCCTCCCCCAAGTCCCTCCTCCCTACCTTTTATTTTAGCCTGCTGGACACACTTTCCTCATTCCTGAAGAAGGGCTTATGCCCGAAACGTCGATTCTCCTGTTCCTTGGCTGCTGCCTGACCTGCTGCGCTTTTCTAGCAACACACTTTCAGCACATTATTCTTATTAGTCATGATATGGATTCCCAAACTTTACCTGATTTAAACTAAATTTTACTCACCCCTAACCAACCTATAACCAAACTTAACAGGTTGGTCTGAATCATAAGAGGATTGGAACAAAATACACCAAGTAATCAAAAAATCTATCATCAGACATCATTCTGTGCTGAAAATCTGGGGAAATGTCAGGGCCTAGATCATAACCTACACTTGCTTTCATTGTCATAATTTTTGATAAAATTCTGAGGAACAGAAACCCAGCATATCTGGAAAAATCTCTACCTCCTTCCCCACCCACTTGCTAAGGTTGTTTCATCCTTCCATTAATTAAGGTTTAAAGTCTTCAAATTCAAAATGATGCAGGAGAACGTTAATAGAGATATCTCAGATTACAGGGCTAAACCCCATGGTATTTGACCACCTCCTGATTTGGTTATGGACTTATCCTGAGAACTTTAATACTCTAAGCTTTTCCTTTCTTTGACTTGAGTGTTCCTCTGTTATATAAGGCAGGCAAGACCTGAAAGGATTAAATGACATGATGAGTGAACTCCACCCAGCAGGTAGAAAAATGTTCATGAGGGAATAAAGATTTGGGTGGAGATGTAGAGTCATGAAACATCAATAGAATATGGAATGATGATGCCAGTGTCATATGATTATAGGGTGGGGCGGGGGGGGGAACTGGAAGGCAGAATGTTCCAACATGGTTTTCAGAGGATGTGTACATTTTAGCACACAACAAAAGAACAAAACAGGCACACCACTAACCAATGATAGGTGAAGTCACATCTCTGATTAACCACATCCATAGGTAGTGTGAGATATATATATACAATCAAATTGCATTCAAATATTCCAGCAAGAAGGAATGGAAACCTCAGCTGAGTTTACTTTCTTTTGTTGCAGGGATAATGAACTAATTTTAGCAAACTGAATTCACTCTCTGGTGTGAACAACATTTTAGACTAGGTCTCATCATAGAATCCCTACAATGTGGAAGCAGGCTATTTGACCCAACAAGCCCACACCCCACACTGAACCTCCAAAGAGTATTCCACGCAGACCCATTCCCCTACCCTATTACTCTACATTTACTGCTGATTAATGCACCTAACGTATACATCCCTGAACATTATGGGCAATGTTTTAGCATGGCTAATTCACCTAACCTGTACTTTCTTAGACTGTGGGAAGAAAACAGAGCACCAAGAGGAAACCTACAAAGACATGGGGAGAATGTGCAAATTCCACACAGATAGTTGCCCGAGGCTGGTATCAAATCTGGTCCCTGGCACTGTGAGACAGCTGTGCTAACTAGTAAGCCACCATGCCACCTAGATCTGGTTTGTGTACTTTCCCAACTTAAGCTGCTCAGTTCCATTAACCTTTAAAGGAGACTACATCACAAGTCAGCTTTCCAAGAAAAGACATATTCTTTGCATCCACAATTAACTGTTCTTCATCAGTATTCAATGCCTCATATTCCAAAGCTTGATTCAGAATAAATAACTGTCAAACAGCAAACATTACAAATGTAATGTTAGTCATGCTAAAGCCTCATTCCCTGTGATCTTTCTTCCTCATGAAAGATGTATAAAAGATGCATTGTTCTTCAAGCACTAAAAACACAAACTACTAATAAGCAACTTACTGAAGAAGATTAGAAAATTTTACATCTCACTTTGTATTTTGTATAGGATCATTTTTTTCAAGTGCTGACATTTCAGTACTAAAGGTGGAGTTCAAGGCCAAAAGTAATATATTTAAGTATCATATAAATAGAATGTTAAATGATGAACTGTTCAGTATAATTTACATTACACTCATTATCCCAACTCATATAACTCACTTGAAGCATTGTCACTCGTGACTTATGCATTGTTGCCGCTTGCACAGTATAATTCATATGTAACACTTCATCATTCAGTTTTCAGTGTGTACATCAGCTTTAAAAAAATAAACTTTTATTTTCTGAAAATAGTGATTCTTTTGATAATAATACTTGATGCAAAATTGCACAAAATAAATTATACAAGGAAATCTATCCTTGAAATATTCATTCTAATGATACGAAGTCTGAAATGAGGTGAGAGTGACTGACCTTGATATCAAAGAAAACAGTGACCTGGTGTTGCATAGTAAAAATTGTAAAAATGATGTCAATATGAATTAAGGAACAAGACTCCATAGCCTGGAGTCATATCTATCACAAAATAAAATGGTTGATGTGGTTGGAATGTAAACCCCTCAGCTTCAGGGACATCACTACAAGAATTCTTCAAGGTAATGTCCGAGTCAAAATCAACTGCTTTCTTAATGACCTTTCCTTCAACATAATGTCTGACATTTGGAAAATAACAGATAATTGTGCAGCATTCAGTTCCATAGGCAGATCCTGAGATAACCAAGAGTCTGCATGTAGCTCGACAGGAATAACATTCTCCTTTAAATTAATAAGTAACAGTTAACATTTGTGCCACAGAACTGTCAAGAAATTACCACCCCTATCAAGAGAGAATCTAACCGTCTTCCCTTGATATTCCTGATGTTACTATCACTGAAACACCTATAATCAACATCAAGGGAGTTACCATTGGCCAGACACAGAACTGGACCAGCTTTACAAATACTATGGCTGCAGTCAGGAATTCTCTCATGACTACCTCACTAGGTTAGAGACAAAAAAACTGCAGATGCTGGACCAAAGTAGACAGGCAGGAGGTTGGAAGAACACAGCAAGCCAGGCAGCATCAGGAGGTGGAGAAGTCAATCTTTCGGGTCGATTTCTCCACTTCCTGATGCTGCCCCTGGCTTGCTGTGTTCTTCCAACCTCCTGCCTGTCCACTATGAGAGTACCTTGCTGCCTGACTCTTCAAGGGCTTTCAACATGTTTGCAGTACAAATCAGGAATGTATTGCTGCAGTTCCTGCTCCTCTGATCATTATGTCAAAGGAAATTGCATTTTGGCTGTAGCAGATGGCGAGCATGTATTTAACACTCAGATAGGTGTTAAGTTGGTGGAGGAGAAGAGCATTCCCCATTACAGGATGAAGTTCTTCCATCAAGAAATGCCAGCCATTACAGGACTGTGGGAGGCACCGCAAGAGACCATTGCTAGAGTGGAATAGAAATGTATGTTTGGGGCAGAGTGGGGGATGGGGGTGGTGATGTTGGTTGGTGATTCTTGGTGGAGCAGGGCTAAGAAGCCCCAGTGAAGAATGAGAGGAGTAAGGGATGGGGTATACTAAGAAAGCAAAGTGAAGAAAAGTAAGGAGTGAGATTTTGGGAGCCTCTAATAAACCCAGAGGGACCCAACAAGGGAATATTCCCCTTTCATGCCAACTGCTTGAGGAATTAGACCTGGTGGGCTTGAAGGTGGGTTCACTCCTCCATACAGTGAATGAAAGATATTGCTGCAAGGCAAAAAGAGTGCCTTAAGATGCCATTAATTGGTCATTTAAGGACCTTAATAAGCACAAGGGTGAGTGAGCTTCCCAATGTTTCATCTGCCATGTATAAAATTGTACTCTGGTTAAAGTGGGCAAATAGGCTCCAGGTAAGGCATTCATGGAATCATGCTTAATTTTATGTTCCCTTCCCATCTGCCAATTATCAAGTCACAGAGTCATAGAGATGTCCAGTATGGAAACAGACCCTTCAGTCCAATTTGTCCATGCTGACCAAATATTGTAACCTAATCTAGTACCATTTGCCAGCACTTGACATATATCCTTCTAAACCCTTCCTATTCATATACCCATCCAGATATGTTTTAAATGCTGTAACTGTCCCAGCCTCTACCACTTCCTCTGGCAGCTCATTCCATGCACACACCACCTCCCACATGAAAATGTTGCCCCAAAGTACCATTTAAATCTTTCCTCTCTCACCTTAAATGCTCCCACCCAGGGAAAAGACCTTGCCTTTTTGCCCTATCCATTCCCCTCATGATTTTATAAATCTCTGTAAGGTCACCCCTCAGTCTCCAACACTCCAGGGAAATCTGCTCCAGTCTATTCAGCCTCTCTCTTTAGCTCAAATCCTCCAACCCTGACAACATTCTTGTAAATCTTTTCTGAACCCTTTCAAGTTTCACAGCATCCTTCTGATAGGAGGGAGACCAGAATTGCATGCAATATTCCAAAAGTGGCCTAATCATTGTCCTGTACAGCTGCAACATGATCTCCCAACTCCTATACTCAATGCTCTGATCAATAAAGGAAAGCATAACCAAACGCCTTCTTCACTATCCTATCGACTTGCAGCTCTGCCTTCACGGAACTATGAACCTGCACTCCAATATCTCTTTGTTCAGCAACACTCCCCAGGACCTTACGATTACGTGTATAGATCCTGCCGTGATGTGCCTTTCCAAAATGCAGCACCTCACATTTATCTAAATTAACTCCATCTGCCACTCTTTAGCCCACTGACCCACCTGATCAAAATCCCATTGTACTCTGAGGTAACCTTCTTCGCTGTCCACTACACCTCCAATTTTGGTGTCATCTGAAAGCTTACTGACTATACCTCCTATGTTCACATGCAAATCATTTATCTAAATGACAAAAAAGCAGCAGACAGCATTGATCCCTGTGGCACACCACTGATCAGGGGCCTCCAGTAGCAACCCACCACCACCCTCTGTCTTCTACCTTTGAGCCAGTTCTGTATCCAAATGGCTAGTTCTCCCTGAATTCCATGTTATCTAATCTTGCTAACTAGTCCACCATGAGAAACCTTGTTGAACACTTTACTGAAGTCCATATAGATCATGTTCACCGCTCTGCCATCATCAATACTTAATTACTTACTACATTCATTACTTATTCAAAAAACTCAATCAAGTTAATGAGTCCATTCCTGATGAAGCATAAAACTCCATCTGCATTGTAATACTCTCTACTTATCTGGTTGAGGGTGGCTGCAACAACACTCAACAAATTTGAATAAGGCAGCCTGTTTGATTGTCACCCCCACCACCAACTACAGCATTTAATCCCTCCACTACTTGAGCACCATAGCAGCGGTGATTACCAACTTACTGATAGTCCTTAAACAGTACCTTCCAAATCTGCAACCTCAATCACCTAGAACGAGAAGGGAAGCAGATTCATGGGATCATCGAAATCAAATAGCTCTCTGCTCCATTGCACACTCTGAATTCAAACTTATGTTACCATTTGTTCTCTTTTGCTTGGTCAAAATCTAAGAACTCCCTTTCTAATCGAGCTGTGAATGTACTTATGCAGGGACTGCAAAAGTTCAAGAAAACATCTCATCTTTTCAATGGCAATTCAGGATGGGCAATAAATAACTAACCTGGCTAATGATGTCAACACCCCATGAACAATTTTTTTTAACAAGTACTGTTTGTGGCAAAACAAAATTCTGCAAAGTCTGATGGCCTGTCACACTGCCAACCCTCCCATAAAAACAAGTAGAACATCATAAGGAGTTTAACTCAGTCTCTTGTGACATCAATAGAGGTGGCTGTAGGTAGTTTATTAGTTATCCGTATACTTGAGCGTGGGTGGGGAAAATGTTTCCTGAATTCTTGTAAGGGTTTTTCTTTTATTCACTCACAAATGTGGGCACCTCTGGCTCAGCCAACCCTGCAGGATTGGCCACAAATCTTTATGTATTAAAGATTAATCTCCAGGACACTGGTGTTTGCAATCCTGGAGAAAATTTCATCTGGACATTAAAGAAAAGGCTTTATGTGAATATTTCTCTTTGCAAGATACAAAAATACTGAAAATGGGAAAGGTTTGGCTGACAACCCAGCATCATTCAATTGGGAAACAAATCTTTCTGCTTCCAATAGGAAAGCAGAGTGTCACACGAATTGATGTACTGACCCACTAATGGCTTGATCTTGGAGACAAGTTATTTGATAAAGCTGCTAGGAGTATATTTAATCACAGTTGGAAACCTAATTCTCACTTTGAATTGAAATGTAATAACTCCGAGCAAAATGTATATAAAAACAGGCTTGTGAAGACAGCAATAGTGCTCTCCATGGTCAAATTGGTAATGAAGTATTGAACCTTCCTTATGAAAAAAATTGCATGGATACAAAAAGGTGACCACAGTTCTTGCCTGAGAACGAATTCAATAATATTTATTTTTTGCAATAATAATCTTTTTTGTAGCTTTTAATAAATGTGGTTTCCTCACTATAGAAAAGATGTTGTTAAACTTGAAAGTATTCAGAAAACATCTATAAGGATGTTGCCAGGATTGGAGGATTTCAGCTATAGGGAGACGCTAAATAAGCTGGGTTTTTTTTCTCTGGAGTACTGGAGACTGAGAGGTGATCTTATAGAGGTTTATAAAATCATGAGGAGCATGGATAGGGTAAATAATCAGGGTTCTTTTTTACCCAGACTAGGTGAGTCCAAAACTGAGGGCGTGGGTTTAAGGTGAGAGGGGAACCTGAGGGGCAGATATTTTCACACAGAAAGTGGTCTGAGTATAGAATAAGCAGTCAGAGGAAGTGGTGGAGGCAGGTACAACTACAACATCTAAAAGACATCTGGACAGGTACATGAATGGGAAGGGTTGAGAGGGATATGGGCCAGGTGGGGTCTGATCATAGGATCCCTACATGTGGAAGCAGTCTATCATGTCTGCACCAACCCTCCAAAAGCATTCAACCTAGACATAGCCCATACCCTACCCCAGTAACCCTGCATTTCCCATGGCTAATCAACCCAGTCTATATATCTTTGGATGTGGGAGGAATCCAGAGCACCCAGAGGAAACCCATGCAGACGTGGGGAGAATATACAAACTCCATTCAGACAATCACCTGAGGCTGGAATCAAACTCAGTTCCCCAGCACTGTGAGGCAGCAGTGCTAACCACTGAGCCACTATCCGCTATTCATTGAACCTATGTTAAATAGTGTTTTTTTAAAGAAATGACTGACCGCATTGGATTTTCTGGCCGTGTTTAATAAGGCTTCCGGACCTTATTACAGAATCTCAGTTTAGGATATTTGGTTGGTGTGGATGAGTTGGAGCAATGAGTCTGTTTCAGTGCTGTATCTCTCTTTTACTCAAAGACTCTAAATCAGTGTTTTGAATATTCATGTTCAAGGTGTCCATGAATAATAACAATCATAAGTCTTCCGTCATCACAACAAATATAGATGTTGTTGATTTTCAGCCTGTCTCAGACGTTTAGTGAACAAAATGTGTAAAGAAAGTCATCTCAGAAGCAAACATCCCAGTGTCACTGGAGGAGATTACAAACCCAGGAACTGGATAGTTTAAGGCATAAAGGAATCCACGTGGAAAGATTACAGGAATGATACAAGTTTGTTCGAAGTGAATGTTGCAGCTCTGAATAATGTGATTTAAAACATGCACTAATCAGTTCAAGTATTCAAAGAATGTTGATTTTGTCTCAAACAAGGAAATTACTGTGATTGTGACGAATGCCTAGGCTGGTTGTACATTAAACACGCAGAAATTTCAAAAGCATAGAACAGGGCACATATTTATTAAACACATCTTGAATTGATTTTTAAAATAACTGACTGATTGTATTTGGGATTTCAGGCCATGTTCAATAACGTGTCTGGAACCTTATTCTCGAATCTCAGAAGTACTGCGTATAAGGAAATAAAGAAGCATAGGTAAAAAATCTGTGCAGAAATTCACCAAGGCTCCTCAAACATAACCTTTGCAAAACCACGGCCACTACCATCTGGAAGATTCAAGACAGATTCAAGACTTCTGAATGAGCCTCTCAAATTTCAAATTTAATGTTGACCTTGCTCTTTGTGCACCTTCTCTGCAACCGTAACATTATATTCCTCACTCCGTTCTATTTCCATTGTGCATTTCTCATGATATAATCTGTCTGCACTGCACACAAAACAAAACTTTTCACTGCACCTAGGTAAAAATGACAATAATGTATCAAATCAAATCAAAGAAAAAAGTCAGCACATAATGGAAATACTACCACCTGCAAGTAACTCACCATTCTGACTTGAAAATATATCATACTTTCTTTGCTATTTCTGATTTGAAGGTGTTGGACTGGGGTGTATGAAGTTAAAAATCACACAACACCAAGTTATAGACCAACAGGTTTATTTGGAAGCACTAGCTTTTGGAGCGCCGCTGAGAGCACCAGGTGGTTGCGGAGTATAAGATCGTAGGACACAGAATTTATACCAAAAGTCTACAGTGTGATGTAACTGAAATGATACATTGAAAAAAGACCTGGATTATTTGTTAAGTCACTTATCTTTTAGACTGGGCATGTTGGTTTCAGTTGGGTATGGCCTCAACCAGGATCTTGGGTTCATGTCACACCACAGGTGACCCCACTGCACTACACACACACAGACACACATACACACGCACGCACACAAACCAATACACTCATGCAGGCCCTCTCTCATACACAAGGTCTCTCTCATATGCTCACAGATACACTCCCACAGTCAGATGTACACATGCACCCTCTCACACCCCTTTACACTCAAAGTCATACACATACACACATTCTCTCAGATACACTCATACACCCACCGCACACACACACTCACATGCACACATACAAACACTCACACACACACACACACACAAGTTTTTGGCGTGAATTTGTACTTGCAGATTACATTTTATTTTGCTCTAAAGTTGCATGAATCCATGTAAGATTCTGTAAATCCCTTTTTTAGAAATAGAATCAGTCTGAACATTGGAGCACAGACAGCCTCACACAGGGCACCTCAATCCTTCAATGCATTATCTGGGCCAACATGGCACCTATTGTTAAAGTTCACTTGAGAATGTAACTTTAAGAATGTTCTGGGATTTAAATATGAAATACCAGAAACCGCATGTCTATTCTAAAAGATGAAACACTTAACAAACAATCTAAGTCTTTTTTCAATATACCATTTCAGTTACATCACATTATAGACATTTGGGTGGCGCAGTGGCTCAGTTGTTAGCACTGCTGCCTCACAGCACCAGGGTCCCAGGTTCGATTCCATCCTCGGGTGACTGTCTGTTTGGAGTTTGCACATTCTCCCTGTGTCTGCATGGGTTTCCTCCGGGTGCTCCGGTTTCCTCCCACAATCCAAAAGATGTACAGATCAGGTGAATTGGCCATGCTAAATTGCCCCATAGTGTTAGGTCAATTAATCAGAGGGAAATGGGTATGTGTGGGATCCTCTTCGGAGGGTCGGTGTGGACTGGTTGGACCGAAGGGCCTGTTTCCACAATCTAATCTAATTCTGTGTTCTACGATCTTATACTCCACAACCACCTGATGAAGGAGCAGCGCTCCGAAAGTTAGTGCTTGCAAATAAACCTGTTGGATTATAACCTGATGTTGTGTGATTTTCTTTGCTATTGTTTGGTCAAAATCTTAAAATTCCCTCCTGAACAGCATTGTGCACTAACAGATTGCAATGGCTTGAGATGACAGTTGATCTTCTTAAGGATAATTAGGGATCGACAATAAATGCTGGTCAGCCGGCAGCATCCATATCCCTTACATGAGTATATAAAAGTTGATTGACCAACTAAAATTAACAATTAGTGTTAAAGGGTATATTGAATTGGAGAAAGATTGGAAGTGATTTCGTCTCTCAGCCTACTTTGGTTAATGCTCTGCTTTATTGAAAGAAGTCTGATTAAGTGAAGACCAATAACTTGGGGCTAAGGGAGGAAATCTATTGCTCCCCAGCTGACCTATTTTCAGGTGGGTCTGGGGGCATGTGTAATAGAACAGATGGCTAATTCATTGACTTCTGCTTACCCTCAGGCTGTAGCCATTAACAAGGTGTGTGGATAAAGTCCCAGATAAGCCATCTGCTGTTAGATCTGTTGAGATCAAATTAATTGTTAACTTAAGGTTGTTTCTGCTCCTTGGTCAGCAAGTGAAAGGATCTTTTACAAATTAATCTTATTGTAACCTGCCAAAGGGTGGTTGAGTAAAACAGGGAGGCAGTTCTTCCCTCCTTACCCAGGAGCCTGGTGGTCTTGCATAACCCTTCAGGAGCCATATCAAAAGGGCAAATTCACCCATGGAATCATGATAACAGAATGGACTAATCCAATGGATATCCAAGGCGGAACCTTCAAAAGCAAGAATAAGAGAAAAGACCGTTGTTGATTAGCTGTTCATAGAAATTGTAAATCTAGATTCAATGTATAATCTAAGCCCAAAAAAGGATATGTCTTAACAGTGCCAGATAGTTTCATAATGTCTTTCAAAAGTTTGAATAATGCATAAACTCTTGTGGAAGTTCTCTTTCCTTGGATTCATCTTTAGGGTTTAGTATGTAGAGACTTAAGACATCACACCGCTTAAATAAAAATATTTTTTCACATTCGTAAGATAACTTAAGGTTTTATTAAAAGTGACATCTCAACTCAGACAATGTATTAAAGTTGTGAGGCTAGAGTCTGTCTGCATTTCATTCTTGAGTCAGACTAGTTCTACTTCCAAAATAGGAATTTTATAAAATGTCACATGTTGACTGCCTGCATTGACTGCCTGCAGATTGTCTGCTTTTTGAGCAAAATAGAATATATCTGCAAATACAATTCTGCAAATGTAAATTCACCCCACGTGTGTATGCACACATGTGAGGGGGAGAAAGAGAATGTGTGTGTGTGAGAGAGTGCGAGTATGTATGTGCATGCTTTTGAGTGTGTGCGTGTGTCTGTGCGTGCTTAGTAGAGTGTGTGCATGAGTGTGACAGACTATAAACTGTGAGAGGGTGTGTGTGTGGGTGTAAGTGTGGGGGTGGATGTGTGTGTGTCCGAGAGAGAGCTTATGTATGAGAGAGGGTCTGTGTGAGCATGTAAGGGTGTGTATGTATGTGTGTGTGTGAGAGTGTATAGAGTAGTGGGGTTGCCTATCACCAACTTCTACACTCCCCCAACCCTCCACGCCACCATCAATTAAGGACAGTTCTTTAAAACAATACAGGAAAAATATCACATAATGGCCATTTTGAGTATTTCAATTATTATTGGGGTGGAAAGTTACTGCAACTGCTCATGACCTTTCACTCTTTTACCAAATGTCAGTAAAACTGTACGGCATAGCACAGTTAACTACAAGCAACTACAAATGTGTGCAGGCTTCATTTGTTTCTTTATTTGTGGGTTAAATGACGTGATGCTTTCTTTAAGAAATTTAAGACGAGATAGAAGATAAGCAAAATTTCATGAACAGGAACATGAAATACAAGCATATTTGGTAACACCCCAGCTTCTAAGTGTTACAATTGTTTCTTCTCCTTTCAAAGGCTTATAGTGGCAGTGACCCGCTTATCAGATGTTTTCATTCGAGATCAGTATCTCAGTCTACTGATGAGGGTGTCACACAGGAAAAGCATGAAAAGCAACAGTTCTGTAAGAATATGGGTATTTATAAAACATACTTAGATTGTTTGTTCAATGTCTCCGAGCAGTATGTTGGTGTTACTATCTGTGAGTGACACTTGACGTTTTCAAAGTGTTAGCAACAAATTTAGTGAAGGAGAAATTGGTCTGCATTTTGTCAATTTTCTGGATGCAGCACAGGCGCCCCCAAGTAGAATTCTGCAGAGCAGCCTCTCATGACAGAACAAGGTTGGAAGTACACCCTATTCCCATTGGTTCAGGCACTCATTCAGTGTCATTAACATAGATGAAAATATATTCTGCACTTAAATAAAGATCCATTTGTAAAACCTGCGCCTGTTTACCCTTGAAATGCCAGTTAAGGTACTTTCTCAGCTTACCGTGTTGAGAACAGTTACTTGCAGTGGCATTTAAAGCAATCCTTACCTCCAATAATGGTCTATTCTTCATCTCTCCTTATGGAGAAGGATTGGGTCATTTCAGTGTTCCTCATCTGTGTGAGAAAACATACTGGTTGCTCAGCATATTGAGGTGAGATGCAAAAAAAAATTTCTATAACTCATTGTAGAGAACCACTGAAACCATTTACATGTGGTATCTATGTAACTGTCATTTCAGTTTGCTTTTCTTTGTGGGCTTTCGTGAGATGGTCATTTCAGGCTTCTAAAGTGTTTTGGGATCCAAATGCTTTGCTTTTGAAATGCTTTCAAAGGTAAAGGATGAGGAGTTCCTGAACGTTTAAGAATTGTTTATGTGCATTCAGAGAACATGTAAATCCAATTCCTGGGCTTCTTCTTGAACAAGAATTCTAACTTTAATGTTCCTACATGGGAATGTAAGCATCACTGGCATGGCTGGTATTTATTGCACATCCTAAATTGCACTGTTTGGTAGTCTTGGCTATTTCTGTGGATCTGAAATCACATGCAGACCAGGTAAAGATAAAAGATACCTAAGTGTCATTAATGAACAAATTAGATTTCCATGACAATCACCAGTGGAGTTGAAGCTCAACACAGGGCCAACTAGGATACTGAAGTTGCAGACAGCTTGATTTGTCTTTGTGTCATAAGTCAAAAAGACGAGCAGGAGTAAATAAGACCAGAAAGACAAAGGCAAACAGCAAGAAGAAAGAAAGGAGGGAGGAGAGGACTTTGGTTTCCTGTGTCAGAATTGAAAAGTTGCTGCAGTCAGCCCTTCCACTATCTGGAGAGTTGGTGGGAATGCATTCACAGCCACGTCCAGGAGCCTGTCAGGATTAAATCCCAATCAGGCTTCCTGTTGATCACCATTGGGGTTCCTGCCTCCTGCAGGGGAATTCCCAACTGGAACTTCTTCTGCAGGGTAGCTGGCCTGCCTCTGCATTCTGCCTGGCAACCAGAGGCTGGCACCTCTTTAGCACTGAAAGTACCAGCAGGAGATGTGACCATTTCCTGTATATCAGTAGAGCCAAGAATGAGAATCAGTGTAGAACCCTGGAACACAGATATATTTGACAGGATTGCTGGGACCAGTCAGAGATGTTGAGGAGACAGAGTTGTGTATAAAGGTCAAGGTATCTTCCCATGGCGGTGTATCTAAACTTTGTGTGCCTTGCCCATTGCTTTGAGTACAAGAGCAATGAAGTCTTACTTCAGCCACTTGCAATGAAAGTCAACATACCGCTTGTCTTCCTAACTGCTTGCTGCATGCTTGCGTGGAATGACCTGTGTACAAGGACATCCAGGTCCTGTTTTACTTTGGGGAGGTGAAGTGCAGTCTGGGTGACCGCTTTGCTGCAAAAACGACCCTGAGCTTCTGGTTGCCTGCTATTTCAACACATCACTGGCCAATATCTCTGTCTCAGGCTTGCTGCAATACTCCAGAAAGCTCAGTGCAAGCTGGAAGAGCAGCACCTCATTTTCCACTTGGCAATGCTGCAGCTCTCTGAACTTAGTATCAAGTTCAGTAATTTTAGGACCTGAGTACCTTCTCCCCTATCCTTACCTCAACCTCCTCAAATTAGGCCTTATCATCACATAGGGCTGCTACCATTAACAATATTTTGTCAATCACTAAGGTCCACGTTAGCCCCTATTCATTATCCTAGGCTGACCTTTACCCACTCCAATGCCTGCCCAACTGTTTTTCTCTCTCTGGATTCCTTCTCCACCCATTCTTTACTCCCCCCCTTCACCCCGCCCATCTTCCAAATATATATCAACATTTTCCTAGCTACAATCAATTCTGTAGAAGGGTCACCAGACCCAAAGCATTAATTCTGCTTTCTTTCCAAAGGGGCTGCCAGATCTACTGATTTGCTTCTGCAATTTCTGAGTTTGTTTCTAATTTTCAGCACCCGCAGTTCTTTGGTTTCCTGTTTTACGTTATCATTTCTCAATCTATCAACTTTAAGCTCTGCAAATCTCTTCAGGCCAGGCATGTTCCTGTGAAAATGAAGGAAAGGAATGGCAGGATTCAGAAACCTGGGATGACAGGGGAAATTATCAGCTCAGTCAAAGAAAAGGAAGCAAAGGTCAGTTCAATTAAAAACAAAGTCTTTGAAGAATATAGAGAAAGGAGGAAGAACCTCAAATGAGAAGCTAGGAAGACTGAAAGGAGCTATGAAATGTCCTTGGCCAACAGGGGTAAGGAAAATACCAAGGCACTTTATAAATATATTAGGAGCAAGATGGTAGCTAGGAAAACAGTAGGCCCATTCAAGGATAAAAGAGGGAGGTTATGTGTTGAGCTAGATGAATTAAGTTAGGTTTTAATAAGTACTTTACATTGGTATTCACCAAAGAAAGAGATGTTGAGGTTAAGGGAGGATTTTATGAATACTCTTAGGCAGGTCAACATAACGAAGGAGGAAGTGTTGGATGTCTTGAAATGCATTAAGGTAGTCAAGTCCCCAGGGGCAAATGGGACCTATCCCAGCTTAGACTGTGACAGGTAAAGGATGAAATAGTTGGGGCCTTAACAGATATCCATATGGGCAGCACGGTGGCACAGTGGTTAGCACTGCTACCTCACAGCGCCAGAGACCTGGGTTCAATTCCCACCTCAGGCAACTGTCTGCGTGGAGTTTGCACATTCTCCCCGTGTCTGCGTGGGTTTGCTCCGGTTTCCTCCCATGGTCCAAAAATGTGCAGGTCAGGTGAATTGGCCATGCTAAATTGCCCGTAGTGTTAGGTGAAGGGGTAAATGTAGGGGAATGGGTCTGGGTCGGTTGCTTTTCGAAGGGTTGGTGTGGACTTGTTGGGTCGAAGGGCTTGTTTCCACACTAAGTAATCTACTCTCAAATGTAATCTAATCTTTGCATCCTCTTTGGCCTCAGGTGAGCTTGCAGAGGACTGTAGAGTGACCAATGTTGTTCCTTTCTTTAAGAAAGAAAACAGAGATAATTCAGATAATTACTGGTCGGTTAGCCTGATGTTCATGGTGGGAATGCTGTTGGAGAAGATACTGAGAGACAGGGTTTAATCACACTTGGAAGTGAATGGACTTGTGATTGATATACAAAATGGATCTGTGCGAGGAAGGTCATGTCTCACCAACCTGATTGAGTTATTTGAGGAGGTATCAAGAATGATTGATCAGCAAAGGGCAGTGGATGCTGTCTACATGGACTTTAGTGAGGCATTTGATAATGCACCTCATGGTAGACTGGTACAAAAGGTAGAGTCTCTTGGGATCTGGTGTATGTTGGCCCGATGGATACAGAACTCGATTCATCATAGAAGATAGAGAGTAACATTGGTAGGATGCTTTTCAGAATAGGGATCAGTAACCAGTGGTATTCCACAGGGATCAGTGTGGGATCTTTGTTGTTTGTAATATACATAAATGACCTGGTAGAAAATATAAGTGGCCTGATTAGTAAGTTTATGGATAACACCAAAAATGGTGAGTTGCAGATAGTGAGAAGGATTATGAAAGGACACAGTGGGATATAGATAGATTGCAGATTGGTGCAGTGAAATGGCAGGTGGAGTTTAATCCAGAAAAAAAGGTGATGCATTTTGGAAGATCAAATTCAGTTGCGAGTTATCCAATTAATGTCAGAATCTTTAGGAGCATTGAGATTCAAAAGAAGCTGGTCATATAGGTCCACAGGTGCCTGAAAGCAGCAACACAGATAGATAAGGTGGTCAAGAAAGCATAGAGCATGTTTGTCTTTATTGGCTGGGGCTTTGAAAATAAAAATTGGCAAATTAAGTTGCAGCTGTATAAAACTAATTTAACCTCATTTGGAATATAGCAAGTCTGGTCGTCTCTCTACCAGAAGGAAATAGATGGTGCAGAGAAAGTTCACCAGGATGTTGCCTGGTCTGGAGGGTTTTGGTTGTGAGGAGAGGTTGGATAAACCCACATTACTTTCACTGGAAAGACAAAGGCTGAGGGGCGACCTGATAGAGGTCTACAGAATTATGCTAGGCATAGAGAGGGTGGATAGTCAGAGGCTTTCTTTCCAGGTTGGAAAGGTCAACTACAAGAGGGCACAAGTTCAAGGTGAGAGTGGAAAGGTTTCGGGGAGAAATGCGTGGAAACCTTTTCACCCAGAGAGTGGTGGGTGCCTGGGACACACTGCCAGCAGAGATGGTGGAAACATGCACATTCACAAGGTTTAAGGTGTATCTTGACAGACACATGAACAGGAAGTGAGCTGAGGGATAGAAACCATAAATGGGTAATAAACAGCAATTGTAACTAAGGATTAGGATTTGGCATAGGCTTGATCAACCAAAGTGCCTGTTCCTGTGTTTTATTATTTTGTAGTGTATATTTTGCCTGCTGAAGTGGACAAATTCATATTTATCCATGTTGTACTGCATCTGTCACACATTTCTATACTCACTCTAACTGTCCACATTGATCTAAAATCTCTTTACACCCTCCTCACCACTTAGACTCCCATCTAGTTTTCTGTCATCGGTGAACTTGAAAAAATTGTACTCAATTCCCTCATCTAAATCATTGATAAATATTGGGAATTTTTGGGGTCCAAGCAATCTCTTTGTGTCAATTGTGCCATCCACATATCAGTTAATGTCAAAGGGAAATAATTTTCAAGATGCATAACTATTTTGACACACTGAAATGCAAATTAGTAAGTTTCCTTTAGTGAGAAAACATTCTGATTTAATATATCATAAACACTCGACACAGATTGAGGTTAAAATCAGGATTGCCATTATCTTATTTAGTTGCAAAGTCAGCTCAAGGTGTTGAATAGCCTGTTCCTACTCTGTGTTCATACATTTGGAATGTAATTTAAGATATGACTTGGCACTTATCCCAAGTCTGAAGAAGAAAATAGTTTCAAACCTGTGGTTTTCAAAGCTTTTCAACAGGCAAAGCTTTTATATCATTTTTGTGTCTTTTACAAGCTAATTCCTTCAGCATTATCCTCCAAATATGCTCTCTCCATCACCGAGTTTGGTTGTGCAACCAAATTATTTTACTTTTTTTTCTACTTGCTATGCTAATGTTCACCTCTTAAGGCTTCAGCTGGGAGAAAAGAAAAGCTCCTCATATCTACTGTTTGCCTCCTGAGATGCTCTTGGCCATCATCCCCTGGGCTTTAGAAGCCAAGAGAACCCCACCAAAGACTGCACCATATACAACTGTGCAGGTACAGCCTTAGAAACAGATGCTTGTGGGACTGTGGCTAGCAGAGATGGTGTGAGTTGTTAAAAAAAAAGTTAAGCCTCAAATCCCATGGCTTCTTTCTCCATCTTCCCTCTCATGGCCCATTCATATTTCCCTGCCAAAGAAACAAGCTGGAGTATCCTTTGCTGCATTCAGTGAAGTGCTGAAGGATCAAGTTGAGTTTATCATTGCTGATGTTTAAGGTTGCATGTGAGTGTGCAAGCTATTGGTGAGGGAGATCTTTCACATCTGATATCCAATGCCAGTGACCATTTTTTCCCCCATGGGTGTAAGCAGCAATGCACATGCTGTCTGTTAGTCATGTTTGAGCCGAACTCCACTCTCCCTCCAAGGAGACTGTAGCTGGAAAGGCTGCCAGCACCTCACACAATTTCTGTTGTTGTTCCAATGTTGAACACCTATTTCATGACCATCAAGCATGGCTACAGTTTAATCAGTGAACCAGTAAGTTCTCAAACTTGTTATCTAGTCTCTTTTAGTATTTTTTTCATGTGTATTCACAATTTAAAATATCCAGCAACAATATTGTAGCTGGAAAACAAAATTAAAGTTTAATTTATTGCACAATTAGTACGCAATTTCTAACTTAAAATTGGATAGGTTTGTTGGATAAAATGCAGATACAAAGGGATTAAATAGGTACAGATAAAAGACATTTATAAAAGCTAAAGTCAGCTCAGTCCATTATTATTGCAGACCCATTACTTGCGTGAAAACTTCTCTTGCCAAGTTGACGAGGTTTAAGCTTCAAAATCAGAATTGAGTAGCTTTGATAGCTTATGTAATTGAACAGTTAAAGGTGGGCAGCACATTATGGGACAGAGTGCAGATTCTGGAATTCTGATTCTGCAGCTGCAGCACTTTAATCTACCCAGTTACTCAGCAAATCATTAGCTTCTTTACAATGTGTTTTTCTCTCTCTCTGTCCTTCCCTCTCTCTCTGTCTCTAGTTTCTTCCAGATAATTTGAGATGCAGGTTTTTCTCTCTATTTTGGCAGCCCTTTTGTATCATTCCAACCCTAATGTGTCTCAGTGAGGATACTTCAATCTGATTTGTTGAAGAGTCACTCCCTTGCTTGTCCTGTGACACACATCACAGATTCTCTTGCTGGTTGCAATCGAATACTTTGGGACGGGTCAAAACTTGTAAAAATATATAAACCATAGTTTTCTCAGCAACAACAAACACCCAGCCAAGGAAATGATAGAAAGAAACAAAATAAAAGATTAGCCGAAGAAAAAGAGATTGGAGGGAATTAAAGACAATAAACTATTTGGATGGAATGCAAATCAACAGGAAGTTACAAAGCTGCTGACAGCTATTGAATTAGTCTTGAACTCGAGTTACATTTCTGTCATTAAACGTAGAAACCACTTTACTTTATGGTAAGAAAAAGTGCTGCGACAAATGACTAATTCATCTATTTTAATGTAGGTATCATGAATAAACATTGTCCAGAAAGTGGACCACTCCATCCTAATCCCCCCACCCAACTTTCTTTCACTCCAAGCCATAAGATCTTTTATATTCATTAAAGGGAAGGAAGAGACTTGGATTGTAAATATTAATGAAAGGCAGTGAGGATTACATTAGTGTGTGGCAGCAATGGGGAATTATATTCAACACACATTGTTTATTTTCAATTGGCTGTAATATATTGTCAATTTCTTTTCATTTTAAATCAATTTAAAGTGACAGACCACAAAAACAAATCTCCCAAAAGATTTGAGCTACTAATCTGTGAACTTTGGGGCGAGAATAATTAAGCATGGCTGCCATTTTGCTATGCTCCATTTTACATAGCTGACATAGAACAGTTCCAAACTTTTTGTATTTACTTTTCTGTAGATGTTAGTTTTGGTTTTCTTGAGTTATAATAAGTAAAATTGTACTAGTGTGGCATGCATAATGTAAAAACTGCTCCTGCTCCTTTGAAGAGTTGAAAGGTACAGAATTCCTTTATATATTGATTGCAAAATTCATGAATGCAAATCATAGATATTGTAAAGAGAATGAGGAACTGTAATTTGGAACTATAGCACTGAACATTGACATTGAATACCATTGAATCTAATGAATACATATTGATCATTTTTTATCATATAATATTTATATGATTCATGTCGGTTCACCATCACTTTCTTAAAGGCAGCTCGGGATGGGCAATAAATGGACCCAACCAGTGATGCCCATTTCTCAAGACTAAATTTTTTTAAATGTAGCTAGGTTGAAAAATGGTCACTCTACACCTAAAAATAGTTTGATGTTTCAATGCTTAGAAGAACTTGGTAATTGAGTTAATTGAACCCCAGCTTTCTTCAGGATAAACAAACAGTTTAACCAGTGACCTTACCTTTTGCTAACAAAGGCTACACACAATAAAAATGATGTCTGAGGTAAGCAGTGATTCAACCTTGCTTGTTTTGACTAATTTTCCATGCTGGCCATGCAATAACTATAGGATCAAGGAAGTAAAGTCTTTGGGCAAGGAAGTCCTGCGTGCTTTATTGTAAATCAAACACTTTGAAGAAAACCGTCAACCTCGAATCATTTCCATGTGGACTCACTGTGTTCCGGAACAGCAACGCTGCTGGATTGGCAACGTTGAACCATCAGCCCAACCACCACAAAGCAAACAAGCAGTGAAGTGTTAGTGGGAAAACAAACTTTCTTTAACATCAAAAACTGCAAACAGCAGCTAGTTTAGCGAGTTACAATCACAGAACAATTGTGATAATAAGGAAACAAAAGAGCAGATTGTACCCCTTACCACACAAGCCTCCAGAGTTTACAGATAACATGTAATCACAACCATTCATAATGCTTTGCTTGCTTTTCCCTGACAGGTGTTTAAATGTTATCTGATTAAATATTTTTTGGAACAGTAACATAATCATCCACACTTCAAAAGCTAACTTAATGATATTGTATTCTTTGTTCAGAAAACAATACTTTAATAAGAAAATCAATAATGCTATAAATGACTACAAATATAATTGTACTTTCTTTTGGATTGATAAAGGTGTTTTTGGATTGGTAAAGCTGAGCTCTATTAAACAAATAATGTCAAAGTACATGGGAGTTAGTTCTGGACAGCGAGAAAAAGAACGCCAGTCCCAAAGGTATCTGTAAACAAAAGGCTGTTGGTCAGCTGCCTATTGACATCACTGGCACTCCTCTGAGATGATAAAATGTACCTTTTCTTTTCTGATAAAAATCTCAGTGTTAACCTCAACAGTGTCAACAGGAGACATCACAGCAGAGCCAAATTCCTTCACACAGAAAGACGTCTCATGATCAGGATTTAAGACTTTGGTTGCTTTTTCTGCTCCCTAACACAGGGATACTGAAAAGTGTTCCAACACCCTCTAGCCTTTTGCTTCAAATCTATTTAGGACTCTATGCGAGTAATCCAATGTAATTCAGAGAACATACCCAAATTAGTGTTTTGGGGACTGTTGATTGTTTTAGTGAAGGACAACTTCATATAGTTGTATTATTTAACACATCACAACAAATGAATATGATACATAAGATATATGTTTCTGAAGAATTGAAAAGTATTTGGTCTTATCCAATGTTCAAACTATAAATTATTAACTTTTTTTTTAAAGTGTGGAGGACACAACCTTGAAATAACACCCATAAATTTCACCTTTGAACGTAACACATCTCACTTGTCAAAATTTATTAGCTTGGTCCGTAGACATCTTCAGTGAGGAGAACTGCAAGTATGGAATGAAGTCATGTCATATGTCTGTGTTAACATTGTGCTAAGACATGTCGTAAGGGTTGGTGAGGTAATGCATTTATTGTAAGTAGTGTCTGATTGTACTGTTTCCATTTGAATACACTTTGCCTCCCAAGATCATTTAACAAGGATGCATGAACCACTTTCATTCTTGATCATTATAAAGCGCACCTGAGCCTTTTACACAGTTTGTATACTGCAAATTGCAGCGTAATGCAGCATGACATGATTGAGCAAGAGTCAATTAAGAAAGGCTGGGTCAGTGTTGCACTGATTTGATTGTAAAGTGGGAAGCTGCATATGAGTTGGTAAATATTTTGGTTATGTCTTCAGTTCCAGTCACACCTCATTCCCTCGCCACCATCTCATTCCACTCCCTGCCAAATGTCTGAGGCTGAAGCAACCCATTCACAAACTTGCTATTGTTCTTGACTCAAATTTAAGTTTCAAATCAGATAGCCACTGCATTACTATACTGCACATTTTTATCTATGAAATGTCATCTGGTGAAGTTCTTCTGCAGAAATGTACGTTCAGACCTTTGTCAACACGAAACACAACTTTGTTTTTATCCACTTGTGGGATGTTGCCATCGCTGGCTGGCCAGCATTTAATGCCCGTCCCTAGTTGACCTTGAGAAGATGGTGGTGAGCTGTCGTCTTATACAGCTGCAGTCCATCTGCTGCGGATTGACCCAGAATACCATTAGGGATGGAATTCCAGGATTTTGACCCAGTGACAATGAAGGAACAACAATATATTTCCAACATAGGATTGGGAGTGGAGAGGAACTTGAAGGTGATCATGCTCCCATATACCTGTTGCCCTTGTCCTTCTAGATGGAAGTGGTCATGGGTTTAGAAAGCTTTTTGAATGTTGTTGGAGCTACACTGATCCAGGCAAGTGTGGGGTGGGGGGGTGTATTCCATCACACTCCTGACTTGTGCCATGTTGGATACGCTTTGGGAGTCAGGAGGTGAGTTACTCACCGCAGTATTTTTAGCATCTGACTTGGTCTTGTAGCAATTGTGTTTATGTGGTGAATCCAGCTGAGTTTCTGATCAATGATAACCCCCAGGATGTGGACAGTGGGGGACAGTGATGGTAATGCCATTGAATGTCAAGGGGTGATGGTTAGATTGTCTCTTATTAGTGTTGGCCATAGCCTGGCATTTGTGTGGCACAATTGTTACTGGCCATTATTCCTGGTAGGTCTCCAATCTATCAGACTTGATAAACTTGCAATTATCCAAAGCCTTGCTATATATTTCCTAATTCCACTAAGTTCTATTTACCTATTGCTCCTGTGCTCACTGATCTACCATTGTCTCCTCATCAAACAATGCTGCAGTTTTCATTTTTGCACTTTGCTTTCAAATCCCTCCATGGAGTAGCACCTCCCTGATGAAGAGTCATTGCCCCAAAAGTTTAATTAAATTTCTCTATTTTGATATCCAATTGAGTGTTTCCAGCATTTCCTGTTTATGCCAGGTATTTCTACATCTGCAACCATCTCCAGCCCATAAAGTTTTGAGATCCCTGCACGCATCCAATTCTGTCCTCCTGTGCATCCCTCTGCTATTGGGGCTGTGCCTTCAATTGTCTAGGCACAAACATCTTGAGTTCCATTCCTAAATCTCTCTCTCTCTCTCTCTCTCTCCATTCTCCTGTGATCATTAAAACGTACTTCTTTGGTGACACTTCTATCATTTTCAATATCATCTCCTTTGTGCTCATTATCAAATTTATTTGATATAATGCATGTGAAGCATCATGGGACATTTTAATAC
Source organism: Chiloscyllium plagiosum (assembly GCF_004010195.1). Classification (NCBI taxonomy): domain Eukaryota; kingdom Metazoa; phylum Chordata; class Chondrichthyes; order Orectolobiformes; family Hemiscylliidae; genus Chiloscyllium; species Chiloscyllium plagiosum. The sequence continues at coordinate 65,944,211 of NC_057710.1, forward strand.
TTTAAAGCTGCTATATAAATGCAAGTTGCTGCCGTTGGGACAAGAAGGCACTATCTGTTAATGGACATGCTTCTTCACTATCATTATGCATTAAAAGATACTTTCTAAAATACAGGCCATTTCAAATCAAAATTGGTAGCATATACAATCCATTTACATTCATCCTATTATTCAGTTTGTCCTTCTAATTCAAGTTTAAACATTGCTCAGAGGCAATGAATCATATTAATGGAAGTAATTTGATTTGAATCCAAGCTTCAATGGTGATACATGATTTTTCTTCAAGATGAAGGTTAACGTCACCATAGAGATATTGGATGGTAAAACAGTTCAATCCTGCACTGTAGAAAGTTATGCTCTTCCATCTTTGATGAATTTTGTTGTATGTGGAGGATTGTATTTCTGTCCATGTAGCTTCCAAATTTTTTGTCACCTATTTCCCACACCCAAAAACCACCCCACCACCATTTTGCACAATCTGGTGGTTTACCTGGCTGACTGCTCCCATGTAATCTTCCCTTGCTACCACTGACATTGAAGCACTTTGTAGAGACGTGATGCAGTACATTTGAACATTGTTATCTGGATGCATCTCAGCTAAAGTTAGGCCACGTTTCAGTTGGTAACAGTCTATGTAGATTGTTCTGAAAAATGAATTGAATTAATGAAATCCTTCTCCTTAATATTGTTAAAAACATAAGAACAGCATAATTTAGCTACTATCTTGTGATTGCCTTGTTAGTATGGTGCTGCGTTACTGATTTTTGACCTAAGATAAAGACAACGCAAAAAGGGCCACCAAACTGGAGGCAGGAAGCCAAAGGAAGGATAAAATTGCATGAAAAACAACATCCTGAAGAAATAAGATCTCATGGTGAATAAACAAGTCAAGTCAATCCAATGTAAGATATATATCATTGTGCAATAGTTGGGTTTACCTTAGTTTTTTTATGGTTACTCATCCATTGGTAGCTGTATCGATGCTGTGGCAGGATGTGTCAGTTTTCCCAGTGTAGGGTAATGCATCTGTCAGGTCATCTAAGAATTAAAGAATAGACAAAAAAAAAGATGACTAGGTATATTATTTGCAAGTTATGTATTGCCAGGACATGAACTGTTCTCATCATTAAACAAAGTAGTACTTTCAGGTCATGTACACAGTCGTTCTGAGGATCACAATGACAACCTTTACTGGCATTTGACATATTACTTTCATCTATTTCTGTCAATTTGCTTTCCCCCCTCATAATTATGCTCTTTAAAGTGTTAAGTCTCCTAACCAATGCAACGTGTAATCTTTTATCATGTTTCATGGAGTTGAAGACCATAAATTAAAGCAGCTGTACTGGCTCCTGTGTCAAGTTACTGTCTGACGCTGAATGAACACAAAGACCGTTTCTGCATATCTCTGCCACCAGCCTCTCCACTGCACATTGTACGCATGGTGAAATCAGTCAATAATTGTTTTTCCTGCCTGAATGCTCTAAGGCGACATCAAACAGTCCGGTAGTGCAGAATCAATACCCCAGCGCCAGCAGTAGCGGCAAAGCTGTTATCATGATTGTGTTTACCGTTGATCAGATTACAACCTTTCCATCAAAACCCACTAAAAATACCAGCAAGCGCACACACCAGCAGTTGCCAATTCCTCTCCAAACTGCAGGTATTGAACAATTTCACTTTTATCTGCAGCAACAAGTACCAGAGAAATCAAGATAAAACAAGTGAGAACGGTTCGCTATGTGCAGTTCATTAAGTGATATGTACTGGGCACTGTTTCAAACAGCAGAGCTCATTTGCCTCTGTCACTCTCCTGGCAAACAGAGATATGACCTCACCCAAGTACATTTCAGAGAATAGAAGAAGAGTAAGCAAATTCAAAGTGAAAATGACCTTTAATATAGAAGAGGCAATGACATAGAGGTGATGTTTCTGGTCTAGTATTCCAGAGACTAAGATCATTTTCTGAAGATCGAGTTTAAAGAGAAAAGCAGAATGAAAAGGTGAACGATGACCGCAATGTCATGATTTGCTTGTGGTGAATCGGGTTCATGAATGAAATCTGCCATAGTTACCTGGGTCTGGCCTCCATGTGACTCCAGACCGACAACCATGTGATTGATGCTTATCTGCCCTCTGAAAGTTAGTAGCAAATCACTCAAAATTAAAGCAAAACTGCTAAAAAGCCTACAAAAGGAAATGAAACTGGATGGACCACATGGTGGTGATCTATGCACCAAGAATACAGCAGCAAACATAATCATGTTCTCTATGCAAAGTCATCTGGGGATGAGTGCCAAAGTTACGAATGCATTCTTACAGATTAGTCAAGCCACAGCCTGAAATATTCATATTCACATAATCACATAGTCACATCTTACAGACAATATTCACAATGTCTGTATGTCCTATCTCATCAGCAGGATAGAGCCAACAGAGGTGACAGCATAGTTGAGAGCGCATCAGTGCAACAGATAAGGTTGAAGCATTTGCAGCAATCTTCATTCAGAAGTGCTGAGTGGATGATCCAGCCCAGCCTCCTACAGAGGTCCCAGCATCATAGGTGCCTCAGCCAAGTTGATTACGTTACCGGTCCATGACATCATGAAATGATTGGGGCAGCACGGTGTCTCAGTGGTTAGCACTGCTGCCTCACAGTGCCAGAGACCTGGGTTTGATTCCACCCTCAGTTGACTATCTGCGTGGAGTTTCTACATTCTCCCCATGTCTGTGTGAGTTTCCTCTGGGTGCTCCACTTTCCTCCCACAGTCCAATTTGTGCAGCTTAGGTGAGTTGGCCATGCTAAACAGTCAGTAGTGTGCAGGTTGGGTGGGTTAGCCACTGGAAATGCAGGGTTACAACAATGGCTTGGGTCTGGTTGGGATGCTCTTTTTTGGGTTGAGGGTGGTGGTGGGTGGTGGGGGGGGGGGGGGGGTGGTGTGGATTCGATGGGTTGAATAGCCTCCTTCCAAACTGTAAAGATCCTGTGAAACAGCTAAAGGCACCGATGCTGCAAAAGCTTTAGTTCCTGACAAAACTCTAACAAAACTACAGAAGGTGTGTGCTTCCAATCATTCTGTGCCCCAGCCAAATTGTTCCAGTAGCAGCTACGACACTGGCTCTACCTGACAACATGTAAAATTGCTCAGGTATCAACTTTACACAAAATAGTAGGACAAAGTCAATTCAATCAGTTACCACTCCAAAAGTCTACTCTTGATCATCAGTAAATAATGTTAATCATCAACAGTCTGTCAAGCTACACTTACTTAACAACAACCAGCTCACTGACATTCAGTTTGAGTTCCACCAGTGATACTCACACCAGTGATACTCAGTTTGTGGCCTCAGTAAAATGTTGGTCCAAACAATAACAAAAGAAGGCAGGTAAGAGTGACTTCCTTTAACATCATGGCTGCACTTTACTGAGAATTGTACCATGGAGCCCTATCAAAACTAGAATCAATGTGAATCAAGGTGAAAACTCTCCAGAGGTTAGAGTCAGATAGGAAGATGATTGTGGTTAGTGGAGCTCATGGACATGTCTGCCTGAGTTGCTCAGGGTAGTCCATGGCTCAACTATCTTTAGCTGTGTCATCAGTAGTTTCCCTCAATGATTACATCAGAAGTGGGAATATTTACTGATGACTGCTCAGATACTGAAGCAGTCCATGTCAAAATGCAGCAAATGGAAAATGGCCAGGCTTGGCCTGACCAGTGGAAAATAACAGTTGAGCCACACAAATGTCAGGCAATGACTGTCCTGAACAAGATAGAATTGAAACAGAACTCTTTTTTTTCAATGATGTTATCATCGCTGAAAGCCCCATTGTCTTTACAATTCACCAGAACCTGAACTGGACTAGCTATATAAAATCTGTGGCCACATGAGAGGTCACATGTTAAGAATTCAGCAAGATGTATCTCCGCTCTTGACTCACCAATGTCTGTCCATAGCTGCAAGACATGTCAGGAGTGCAATGGAATATTGTCCAGTTGCCTCCAATTCCAAAAGCAGTCATGAAGATTCATACCATCCGGACAAAGTGGCCCACTTGATTGGCATCACATCCACAAACTGCCCTTCACTGCCAATTTACAATAGCTGCAGTGCATTATGTCTGCAAGATGTACTGCAGAAATGTACCAAGACACTCCTTAGACAGCATCTTCGAACCCTACAACCACGCTACCATCTGGAAAGACTATGATAGCACATAAAATCATCAGAAGCTAAAGGTTCCCTTTCAAACTTCTCATCATCCTGATTTGAAAATCTATCACTGTTCCTTCAGTGTTGCTGAGTCAAAATCCTTCAACCTTAACATCATTGTGGATCGACTCCACTAAATGGACTGTAGATTAGATTAGATTAGATTACTTACAGTGTGGAAACAGGCCCTTCGGCCCAACAAGTCCACACCGACCCGTTGAAGCGCAACCCACCCATTCCCCTACATTGACCCCTTACCTAACACTATGGGCAATTATAGCATGGCCAATTCACCTGACTTGCACATCTTTGGACTGTGGGAGGAAATCGGACCACCCAGATGAAACCCACGCAGACACGGGGAGAACGTGCAAACTCCACACAGTCAGTCGCCTGAGTCGGGAATTGAACCCGGGTCGCTGGCGCTGTGAGGCAGCAGTGCTAACCACTGTGCCACAGTATGCTTCAAGAAGGCAGGTCACCACTATCTTCTTGGAAGAGAAATTAAAGTTGGGCACTAAATGTTTGCCAAGCCAGTGAAGTCCACATCCCTGAACGAATGTGGACAAAATCCGTTAATAAACAATAAACTGATAAAAAGAATTACTGCTCATTTATTTCATTGCTGTTTTGAGGTCTGTGCCATGTCTACATTTATTTCTTCATTTTGTACATCGCATGGACCATAAATATATGAACCCGTAAATTGTGACCAAGTGTCACCCCTCATGGCAGATCTGATTGTGGTTTCAACTCCACATTCCTTGACACCCAATTATTGGGTAGCCTGTTTGGAGATAGAGGAATTCTAACTGGTGGTACGATACAGAGCCAGTCATTCGGGGCGGGGTTGGGGTGGGGAGGAGGAGGTGGTGGTCTGTTTTTCAAAGATGCTTCATGCCTGATCAAGAAGTCCAGCATTCAGAAAGAGTGGGAAAGAAGCATGCTGAGAGCCAACCTTCCCATGATCCCTGTCGGAGTTCCATTCTCTTGGTGTCAGTCTTTTTATGTGCATTGTTCTCTGGTGTGTGCATTACCAACAGTAACTCCTGGTGGCACTGATGGACAATGGAGAATGACCAGCGTCTGATTGGCTGATAGCTCCTGGTAGGGAGGATATCTGTCTCTGGGGTTCTACATTAGGAGGAGGCTTTTGACTGGATGAATGTGTACTTATTTCGATGGGCCTCACCAGCTGCGAGGAGGTAGATTCTTATTGGTTGCTAGCTGATGGTCAAGACCCCGAGCATGAACATTAAGTACTGCCCCTTAATTCAAAGTGCTTGCTTGTCCTTAAAGGATTTTTCAATCTCCTGAGCATGTAAAAAGACAACATATGAATGCACTTTCTTCTAAGTACAGTGTATCACTGTGATTGAAGTTTATTGTATGTGTTGCACAAATTTCAATTCATAGAGTCATAGAGATGTACAGCATGGAAACAGACCCTTTGGTCCAACTCGTCCATGTCGACCAGATATCCCAACCCAATCAGTCTCACCTGCCATATCCCTCCAAACCCTTCCTATTCATATACCCATCCAGATGCCTGTTAAATATTGCAATTGTACTAGCCTCCATCACTTCCTCTAGTAGCTCATTCCATACACATACCACCCTCTGCGTGAAAAAGTTGCCCATTAGGTCTCTTTTATATCTTTCCCATCTCACCCTACCCTATGCCCTCTAGTTCTGGACTCCCCCACCCCAGGGAAGAAACCATGCCCCTCATGATTTTATAAACCTGTATAAGGTCACCCCTCAGCCTCTGATGCTCCAGGTTGTTCAAGAGGATTGAACAGACACTGTAGTTTGACTCTTACAATTTTAAATAAGCATCGGTTTTGTCGAGCTTCATGGAGGGTTCCTTATCATGAGGCCTGGCTTTTATGGCATCCTCTCGCCTCATAGCACCAGGGACCCAGGTTCAATTCCATCCTCAGCTGAATGTCAGTGTGAAGTTTGCACATCCCCCCTGTGTCTGCATGGGTTTTTTCCAGGTACTCTGGTTTCCTCCCACAGTCCAAAGATGTGCAGGTTAGGTGGATTGCCCATGCTAAATTGCCCATAATGTCAAGGGATGTGTAGGTTCTGTTGACTTGCCATGGGAGATGAGAGGTTATGGGAATAAGGTAAGTGGGTGGTTCTGGGTGGGATGGTTTTTGGAGGGTCGATGTGGATTCAATGGGCCAAATGGCCTGCTTCCATGCTGTAGGGATTCTATGATTCTATAATTCTAGCCCAGTCTTTACACTTGCTGTTCCTGGAGCAATTTGCCACTCAATTCATACCCATCGAAAGGCCAGCAGTAGCTGTGGTACCAGTATCATCTTTCAAAGGCTGTAGTTCTCCCAGCCAAGCATTGGCATTCTGGCATTGCCCCTCAGTTGCAATGTAATGTCACAGCAATCCTGAAAGCACACTGCTCACAACACATAGCCAGCATGGCTGACAATCTGTCACACATACAACCCCATCCTTATAACCTAATCACTGTTTAACCATCAGGTCACACAGTTTACCTGTGCTTAGCTGCATCCTATTTAAACACCCTAAGTCACTCTTATTTTTTGTAGATCTTGTCACTGTCCAGTGGGGGAACCATCACATACAGGCAAACAGTCAGACAAATGCAAACATGAGCTTTTATTTACAGCCAGCAAAAGTAAACACAACAAAACTAATAGATATTGCAGTTCACACTCACAATGTAAACCAAATGCTGGCATGATCACCAACAACTGTTTAACATTCCATCATGGTCTGTACCACCCAGCTGCCATTTCCTGGAAATGGATATCTATCAGGTCCTGTCTGGTTTGTAGCACCAAATGCAATTGAGCTCTGACATGGACGAGGAGAGATGTCTGCATGGTACATTCATCCTCCTCAGAAGAAAGCTCTTGTTTCTCAGGTTCATCAAAATCTAACAAATCACCTTGTTTTCTGATCCAATTGTGCACAGCACAGCACACCAGCACAGATTGACATCCCCAGACTAATCCAAGCTGATAACTGCACCTTCTGCAGCTCTATCATCTGTGCCACCAGCCCTGGTCAAACCAAGGGTGGAAATGAAATTCCTCATCAACTGGGGAGTTATGCAAAGGTGTCATAAACCATGGTTGCAGTGGGTACCCTTGTCCCACAGTTACCAGCCTTGTAAGGCACCTGGACCCTCAAATGTGCCAGTTAGTTGGGAGTGTTCCAGAGGTTACAGGTTAAGGCAGCTGCCAGGTTAGTGGGTACAGGAAGTAGCAGGAATAAGCAGCTCTCTGTGCTCTGTTGACAAATGAAAACTGCTATATTTTTCGCAATTGGGTGACGCATTGAATTAATTTTTATGACTTTTCATGCTTTCATTATGAATTTCATTCAAAGTCTCAAATATTTGGGACTTGACTTGATGTTTCAATATCATATTATGCGATGAGAGCTTTGGATCATACCTGTGCTTCAGAACTTGGAAAGTTCATGGACTCTTCCAGCATTCAATCCATATGGCAGCATGAGTTGATAGCTGGAATATTTCCTCCTTATCCTAGACTGATGCAGCTGGAGCCACTTCCCTTGGAGAAGAGAAGGTTGAGAGGAGGCTTTATGTTCAAACTCATGATTGGTTTGAACTGGGTACATCCAGAGTCATTGTTCCCATTATTGGAAAGATTGAGAACCAGAGCATGTGGATTTAAGGTGAGTAGTTAAAAATAAAGCAACAAAAGTTTGAGAAAAGCAAACTTTTTAAAAATGCAGTTACTGATTAGTATTTGAAATGCAGTGCTGAGAGTTTGTTGCTGGCAGATCCAATCAAAGCTAGAATTGGATAATGATCTGGAGAGAGCAACCTTTCGGGTGAAAAGGCTGGTGAATGGGAGTGTGTGAGCTATCCTTGCAGAAGCTGGCATTGATATAATGGGCCTAATAGCTTCATTTACACCTTACTTTTGGATGCCACACATGTTGGCACAGTGGTTCAGTGGTTAGCACTGCTGCCTCACAACACCACGGTCCCAGGTTCTATTTTAGCCTTTGGTGACTGTCTGTGTGGAGTTTGCTCATTCTCCACATGTCCGCATGTGCTTTCTCTGGGTATTCCGGTTTCCTCCCACAATCCAAAGATGTGCAGGTCAGGTGAATTGACCATGTTAAATTGCATGTTAGGTGCATTAGTCAGAAGGGAGTGGGTTGCTCTTTGGAGGGTCGGTGTGGACTTGTTGGGCTGAAGGATCTGTTTCCACACTGTAGGGAATCTAATCTAATCAATCTGAATCCTTCTATGCTCTAAATATTTATTCATTCATTCTGTGATCTTGCGCAGATTTATTGCTGTCTTATCCAAAAGCTACTAAAAGGTGTTGGCATTGAATTCCAACTTGCATTCCTTTAGCCAGAAAAATCCCTGATGAAAAGAATTGGAATTTGTGGTCTTCTCCTTTTTAGTCATTTCTGAGGCTTAAAGGATTTTGTAAAATCTAAAATCTAAGATTCTGCAGAAACAATGAGAGCATTGTGTGAAGCAAGTTTGTGAAGGCTCAAGCCTGAAGTGCACAGCAGAATTATGCACACCATCAGCCCACAGCTTACCAACCATTAACAATCTGCATGAGTACTTGCAGTAAGAAAATAAAAAAAAGCCAGGAGTAAATTGACAGGCGGACAGGAAGTGGTAGATGTCCCTGCGAGTACACAATAGATTACTAACAAGTCGGCTGAAATGTTTGATATGTGAGACATAGAAGAAGGTGGGAGGGGAGTTACAGAGGTTAGGAGAGCTGTTGAAAGATTTCCAAATACAGTTTGGTTTCCATTGTGCAATGAACATAAATCTATTAGACACTAGCTGGAATATATGTTGAGAAGATTATAAGAAATACAGTGTAAGGACACTCATGTGGAGCATGTAGCACAGTATAAATCAGTCGGAACGAACTACATATTTGTGTCCTTTAAATTATATCCAATCTTGTATGATTGAAGGAATCCCGCGTATTGACAAACTCTGAACTCCTCATATCTCATGATTTAAGGGTTTGACCCATGCAGATTGCAACTGGGTAATTAATAATAGGACCTGTTAACAACCTATTAATGGGAACAAGGAAATGGCATTATTTTGCACTGATCTGCACAGTGGAGGCCTTTAGAAATATTCCAAAGATAACAGATAAGCAAGATGCTAAAGGTAGGAAAGATCTTGTAACAGTTTCTATCATGAGGGACAAAGTATTTGACAGAATGGTGGGACTGAAGGCAGACGAGTCTCCAGGATCTCATGGCCTGTCTTTTTAAGGAAGTGGCTGCAGAGATAAAAGAGGTACTGGTTGAAATATTCCCAAATTCTCTGGATTCTGGGAGGTTTCAGCAGAATCAAATACTGCTAATGTAGTAGTTCACAGGTCGGTACAACATCGAGGGCTGAAGGGCCTGTTCTGCACTGTTTTGTTCTATGTTGTTCTATCTGGTCAAGAAGGGAGAGAGAAAATAGGAAACTATAGGTCAATTAGCCTAAAATCTGTTATTGGGTCAATGCTACTGTCCATTAATAAGGAAGAACTAGCAGGACATTCAGAAAGGTTTAATGCAATCAAACAGAGTCAAAATGTTTTCAGTAAAGGAAAATCAATTTTGACATATTTGCGAGACCTCTTTGAAGATATAACAAGCAGAGTTGATAAGGGAAATTGGTAGATCTACTGTATTTGAATTTCCATAAGGTAATTGATATGCTTCCCTGGTGCCAGGATCAAGACTGTCTCCAAGAGGGTGCACAATGTTCTCAAGGGGGAGAGGGGCCAGCAAGAGGTCATTGTCCACATTGGCACCAATGACATAGGAAGGGAAAAGGTTGAGATTCTTACGGGAGATTACAGAGAGTTAGGCAGGAATTTAAAAAGGAGGTCCTCGAGAGTAGTAATATCTGGATTACTCCCGGTGCTACGAGCTAGTGAGGGCAGGAAGAGGAGGATAGAGCAGATGAATGCATGGCTGAGGGGCTGGTGTATGGGAGAAGCATTCATATTTTTGGATCATTGGAATCTCATTTGGGGTAGAAGTGACCTGTACAAGAAGGACAGATTGCACCTAAATTGGAAGGGACAAGGTAGGACTAATAAATTAAACTGCATTTATTTCAATGGAAGGGGCCTAACAGGGAAGGCAGGTGAATTCAGGGCATGGTTAGGAACAGGGGACTGGGATATCATAGCAATTACAGAAACGTGGCTCGGGTATGGGCAGGATTGGCTGCTTAATGCTCCAGGATACAAATGCTACAGGAAGGATTGAAAGGCAGACAAGAAAGGAGGGGAAGTGGCGTTTTTGATAAGGGTTAGCATTACAGCTGTGCTGAGGGAGGATGTTCCCGGAAATACATCCAGAGAGGTTATTTGGGTGAAATTGAGAAATAAGAAAGGGATGATCACCGTACTGGGATTGCATTATAGACCCCCTAATAGTCAGAGAGAAATTGAGAAACAAACTTGTAAGGAGATCCTCAGCTATCTGTAAGAATAATAGGGTAATTATGGTAGGGGATTTTAACTTTCCAAACAGAGACTGGGATTGCCATAGCGTTAAGGGTTTAGATAGAGAGGAATTTGTTAAGTGTGTACAAGACAATTTTCTGATTCAATATGTGGATGTACCTACTAGAGAAGGTGCCAAACTTGACCTATTCTTGGGAATTAAGGCAGGGCAGGTGACTGAGGTATCAGTGGGGGAGCACTTTGGGGCCAGCGACCATAATGCTATTAGATTTAAAATAGTGATGGAAAAGGATAGACCAGATCTAAAAGTTGAAATTCTAAATTGGAGAAAGGCCAATTTTGACGGTATTAGGCAAGAACTTTCAAAGGCTGATTGGGGGCGGATGTTCGCAGGTAAAGGGACAGCTGGAAAATGGGAAGCCTTCAGAAATGAGATAATGAGAATCCTGAGAAAGTATATTCTTGTTAGGGTGAAAGGAAAGGCTGGTAGGTGTAGGGAATGTTGGATGACTGACGAAATTGAGGGTTTGGTTAAGAAAACAAAGGAAGCATATGTCAGGTATAAACAGGATAGATCACGTGAATCCTTAGAAGAGTATAAAGGCAGTAAGAGTATACTTAAGAGGGAAATCAGAACGGCAAAAAGGGACATGAAATAGCTTTGGCAAATAGAATTAAGGAGAATCCAAAGAGTTTTTACAAATACAGTAAGGACAAAAGGATAACTAGGGAGAGAATAGGACCCCTCAAAGATCAACAAGGTGGCCTTTGTGTGGAGCCGCAGAAAATGGGGAGGATACTAAATGAATATTTTGTACCAGTATTTACTGTGGAAAAGGATATGGAAGATATAGACTGGAGGGAAATATTGCTGAGATATTTGTATCATCGATAGTCACAGGTGAGGTGCCGGAAGACTGGAGGTTGACTAACTTGGTGTCACTCTTTAAGAAAGGTAGTAAAGACAAGCCAAGGAACTATAGACCAGTGAGCCTGACATCAGTGGTGGGCAAGCTGTTGGAGGGAATCCTAAAGGACAGGATGTACATGTATGTGGAAAGGCAAGGACTGATTAGGGATAGTCAACATGGCTTTGTGTGTGGGAAATCATGTTTCAAAAACTTGATTGGGTTTTTTGAAGAAGTAACAAAGAGGATTAATGAGGGCAGAGCAGTAGATGTGATCTATATGGATTTCAGTAAGGCATTCGACAAGGTTCCCCATTGGAGACTGGTTAGATAGGTTAGATCTCACGGGAATACAGGGACAACTAGCCATTTGGATACAGAACCGGCTCAAAGGTAGAAGACCTTTGGTGGTGGAGGGTTGTTTTTCAGACTTGAGGCCTGTGACCAGTGGAGTGCCACAAAGTTTGGTGCTAGGTCCTCTACTTTTTGTCATTACATAAAAGATTTGGACGCGAGCATAAGAGGTAAAGTTAGTAAGTTTGCAGATGACATCAAAATTGGAGGTGTAGTGGACAGCAAAGAGGGTTACCTCAGATTACAACAGATGGGCTAATGGGCCGAGAAGTGGCAGATGGACTTTAATTCAGATAAATGCGAGGTGCAGCATTTTGGGAAAGCAAGTCTTAGCAGGACTTATATGCTTAATGGTAAGGTCCTTGAGAGTGTTGTTGAACAAAGACACCTTGGAGTGCAAGTTCATAGCCCCTTGAAAGTGGAATCGCAGGTAGATAGGATAGTGAAGAAGGCGTTTGGTATGCTTTCTTTTATTAGTCAGAGTATTGAGTACAGGAGTTGGGAGGTCATGTTGCGGCTGTACAGGACATTGGTTAGGCCACTGTTGGAATATTGTGCAATTCTAGTCTCCTTCCTATTGGAAAAATGTTGTGAAACTTGAAAGGGTACAGAAAAGATTTACAAGGATGTTGCCAGGTTGGAGGATTTGAACAATAGGGAGAGGTTGAACAGGCTGGGGCTGTTTTACCTGGAGCATCGCAGGCTGAGGGGTGACCTTATAGAGGTTTGCAAAATTATGAGGGGCATGGATAGAATAAATAGACAAAGTCTTTTCCCTGGGGTCGGGGATTCCAGAACTATAGGGCATAGATTTAGGGTGAGAGTGAAAGAGGGTGGTACGTGTGTGGAATGAGCTGCCAGAGAATGTGGTGGAGGCTGGTACAATTGCAACATTTAAAAGGCATTTGGATGGGTATATGAATAAGAAGGGTTTGGAGGGATATGGGCCAGGTGCTGGCAGGTGGGACTAGATTGGGTAGGGATATCTGGTCGGCATGGACAGGTTGGACCGAAGGGTCTGTTTCCATACTGTACATCTCTATGACTCTATAAATGCCACAGATAAGGTTATTGCACAACATAAAAGTTCACAATATTGGAAATAATATATTGGTACAGATTGAGCATTGGTAAACAAACAAAGGACTAATTCAGAATTAACTGGTCTTTTTGCAGGCTTGAAAATTAGAGCAGTGCCACTGGATCAATCTGAGGTCCTCAATTATTTATTACCATATTAATGATTTGGTAGAGTGGGAGCAAGGTGTAATCTATGCAAATTTGCTAATGACAGCAAAGTTGCTGGAAAGATATGTTGTGTGTTATGGGCCAGGCCAGACCCCCTCAAAATAGTTTAAGAAGGTAGCGCAGACATTAACCTTTCTAGTTGTTTTAGGCAGATGTAAGGTGGATATCCCAGGGGTTATGCAGTTGGTCAAAGGATGTGGAGGCACTGGAACGGGTGCAGAGGAGGTTTACCAGGATGTTGCCTGGTATGGTAGAAAGATCGTATGAGGAAAGGCTGAGGCACTTGGGGTTGTTTTCATTGGAGAAAAGAAGGTTTAGGGGTGACTTGATAGAGGTGTATAAGATGATTAGGGGTTTAGATAGGGTCGACAGTGAGAATCTTTTTCCTCATATGGAGTCAGCTATTACAAGGGGGCATAGCTTTAAATTAAGGGGGGGTAGGTATAGGACAGATGTTAGGGGAAGGTTCTTTACTCAGCGAGTCGTGAGTTCATGGAATGCCCTGCCAGTAGCAGTGGTGGACTCTCCCTCATTATGGGCATTTAAGCGGGCATTGGATAGGCATATGGAGGATAGTGGACTAGTGTCGGTTAGGTGGGCTTGGATCGGCGCAACATCGGGGGCCGAAGGGCCTGTACTGCGCTGTATTCTTCTATGTTCTATGTTCTAAACCACTTGGCTTCAAATAAAACAGAATTGATTTGCACACCACCAAATGAAACACAAAAAAAATTAAACAGAATTGAGAATAACAATGATTTGAAAATCTAACTGACATGATATCCCCCACAACTTTACCAAGTGTTGTTCCAATTTCCTGTAACATCGCCATCAACACACACTTTGGCAAAAAAGGCAAATTCTACACAGGTTCTTACAGGAGAGAGAGATGGTGGAGAAAATCAGCTAGGGATCATTTGCTGAAGCATGGAACCTCTTTTCACTCCAGGAGCTTCTCTGACTCCCCAGCTAAAACTAAACCAAACTAGAAAAAATCCCTGAGTTGGGAGAACTGACCATTTCATTGTACAACTGTTGTTAAAAAAAAAACGCCTTTTCTTTGATTGTGGCCTTGGCACTATCCGTTAGCCATTACCAAAGATCCCAACTTCCAGAAAAATCATAACCTCTGCTTTTTATAACCCCACTTGAAAAAAAAAACCAAGGACACCATAACCTTGTTAAAGGAGCAGCATTATCACATGTTGAGGACATTTAGAAATTAGAAAGGGATAGGTTGAGCAAGTGGGTAAAAACTTAATAGAGGAATGTACAAGACTCCAGATCCCCAACTTCCTGTCTCAATACAAACAGATGCCAGTATCTTCCTCCTGGACATTCCAGATGAGCATGTAGCAATCTCATTTCACTGCTGCTGCTATTGATCAAAATGAGGAGGGTCCACACCACATGGGAACCTTAGCTACTTGCATCATGTAATGGGGCAACCTTAATGTCCACCTAGTCCACCAGAAATACCCCACTAGGTCTTTCCCCACTGTCTTGAGTTTCAAATACTATGGCAGTACTCAGCTCCATTTTGCAGTTATTTGTCAGAATGATTGACAGCTTTACCAAGTTATGATAACATCGTCTGCCTTTGATATGGTTTCAGAGTAACAATGATCATTTGTTTTCACTAATTAGTGGCCATGTAAGGGTTTTTACTTCAATGGAGTACATTTTGTTGCAGGATCAATGATTAATTATTAAATCAATTCCATTATATTGTCACAGGTATACCTTTTACAAATACAGATAAAATCATTCACATTGTGACTTAATGCTTTCTGCAGACCACATGTAATAGATATTTGCTGAATGCCTATGAAGGACGCATGTGGTGCATAGAGACTACATGGGTGATTTGAAAGAGTACAGAGTAGCATTGATTATTTGAGGAGGTATAGAGGTGGCATCTGGAACTTAAGGGGGCATGGAGGACCTGAGGGAGCACGGAGAGACAATGGAGGAGGCATAGTGTATCTGAAGGGTGGTGGAATGGCTGATCTGAAGGGCATTCAGGGAGCATTCAGGATCTAATGAGGCTTAGAAGGGGCAGACCCTCTCCCTGCCCTTCCCTTACCACAGATAGCAAAAATAATCCAAAACTTAGAAGCTCAGGATAGAAATTCAATGAACAATATTGAGATGAAAATAGGACAACTGAAAAGAGAATTGTTGATAAAGTGTGTACAAAAAGTGATTCAGATAACACACTCAATGCTGAGGTAAGCTGTTTTTGTTTTAAACAAATGATGGATTGGATGTAGTAATTAGTAAAAAGTATATCTGATGAAATGGCTGCATGACATGTACCGATTAATATTTGTGAAATTGAAAGCTGTGCTTCACAATAATGTACAAGTTGGCCACGGATCAGGGTGTCTTTGAAATATTTAAGCAGTTAACCTTGTAGATAAAAGTGGATCTGAAATACAGAAGCAAGAACTACCAGTTTTATCTGAGTTCAGCATTGCCCAAGTGACAGACATTTGGATTATCCTGTGCCTTCTCTGAGACATTTCTTCACAGACTGCATAATTTCTTACAAAAAAAAATTATTGATAAATATAATAACCAGAGTAACTATTTTCTATTAATCAATGGATTCATACACACAACCCAAGTTAAAGACCTCAATTTTAAGCCAATTCCTCAAGGATAGAACATCTAAGATTTTATGATTGTCCAAACCAAAATGCACCTAACCCCATTCCTATCCTATTCAATTTTAAAGTATGACATTCACAGCATAACAGAGGCTCCTAAGCAATGCAGTTGTATTCCTAACTAATATACCAATGTTGCAATTGATAACATGTTCAACATTGCAGCATACATTTACTAATCAGTGATGGGAAGACTCAGTCTGCGGCACTTTCAATAGTTGACCTGAGGCAGAAGCTGCCATCTACCCAAGAAAGATGGCTTTTTAACCTTACATTGTAAGCCCAGCCCCTCAATAAGGTCCTCAGCTTCCAGTAGTTCTGATCTTCAGACTTGCCTAGCTCACCCAATTGCCACCAGAAGCCAACACATCCTTCCCAGATGCCAGGAACAGTTCTCAGCAGATGGCAACAGCTAACACGCTAATATGCTAGTGAATGTTAACTATTCAGATATCCAAGATCTCCAACGCCTTAGGCAAATCATGGCATAATTGTAGCCAATCGTACATCCTTCCCTACTCGCCATTAATGTTGGAGTCCAACACTCAGGATTAACAGATTGCAGGGTGCTGCAGCAAACGTACCACGGAATATTGTGGGCACACAGCTAAGATGTTTGAGACAGTAATTTTAATGGAGTGAATATCGAGTGAATATTGTATTTTCATGCTATGTGATTCTTGGATGAGCCTTATGAACTTGTAGGAGTTGGGTGTTTTTTTCCTAACCCGGTCCAATAATCAGGTACCATTATTCTCGATTTCCATTGATCAAGGAACTAATTTAAGAGCCCCCAAAAATAACATGGATCAAGAAAAGGTGAATCAGGCAACAATAGCTTATTAGTGAGTTTTGAGAAGATTTGTAGCTCAGATTGAGGTTCTGGATGTAGGTTTGCTCACTGAGCTGGAAGGTTCATTTCCCAACATTTTGTCACCCTACACACTGAAGATGTTACCTAGTAGGGTGACGAAACGTCTGGAAATGAACCTTCCAGCTCAGCGAGCAAACCTACATCCAGAACAATAGCATATATTTAATTGGTATACAATTGGAACAATATAAAAATAAGTGTGATTTATAAAAGTGTTCAATGTTTAATTGAATTAACTATTTTTGTAAATAGCTTTTAAACCAAACTCATAAGGCAGGCTAAAATAATGTGAAAAATAAACATGAAGAAACTGTCTCTAGTAATGTCAAAGACTACATAATACCATTGAAATCTTATCTTGTGATTTTGAAATATACTCTCTTAATTTCAGAAAGCCAATTACACTTAATGCTTTGGTTCTAGTTCAGAAAATGTCTGCTTCGGTTCATTGCAGTAAATGAAAATGATTACCACCATTCTACAGAAAAGAAGAATTGAAAATTATTATCCAAGAAAAGTGTCTGGCAGAAGACGCCACTTGAAAATTATGCAGGTTGTCAGAGATGGGAGATGACGTGACCAAACTGCATCTTTTTGAAGTAGTGAGAGATGGTCTGTTTGACCTTTCATTACCTGTTCCACAACATGTAAATATCTATCGCCACTTCAAGTGTATATGTAGGAATGTGACAGATTAGGTCAACTGCCCATGGATAACAAACTATTTTGAATTATTTGGAAAATCAGAACAAAATCCTTGTCGAGTACTACCAACCCGAATTCTGTTAAAGGTTTTGTAAAAAAACACAAAAAGAAAACTTGCTGTTTAATTTTATGAAGATATTTTATGAAGATAAAGATGGTTCAGGAGCCAGTTTTAAAAATTCCAGCAAATTCCAATCTCATAGGGTTGAATTTTATATACCTGCCCTCCCCAAACCACATTCCCACTTATCTTCAAACCCATCTGCAGCAGAGCATAAAATCCAGACCATGATTTGATGGCGTGCAACAAAATTTCACAGTCTGTAATTAATACCATTTGTATTTGCATCATTATTTATTACTACTTCCTTTCTAACATTACAAACTTCTCTTAAAATTGCACATAAACTGGGGTCTCAAAGTAAAGTTAATGTGGGAACTTCATAGATTACAAATAAAAGATGTATTTTCAAATGCTAGCAAAAGAATTAACAATCAGTTGTTGTCAGTTCATAATTAGATTGGATTCCCTACAGTGTGGAAACAGGCCATGTTGGCCCAACAGGTCCACACTGACCCTCCGAAGAGTAACTCACCCAGACCCATTTCCCTCTGACTAAGGCACCTAACACCATGGGCAATTTTAGCATAGCCAATACATCTAACCTGCACATCTTTGAACTGTGTGAGGAGACCACAGCACCCGGAGGAAACCCACGCAGACACTGGGAGAATGTGCAAACTCCACAGAGACAGTAGCCCATGGCAGGAATCAAAGCCAGGTCCCTGGTGCTGTAAGGCAGCAATGCCTAACCACTGAGCCACCATGCCCCCTCTACATATTTCAAGGAGATCACTCTCATTCATTTAAACTCAAGAGGACAGGCCCGTTCTACTTAATCTCTCCTCACAAGACAATTCTGCCTTCTCAAGAAATCTATTAATTGTATAATTTCTTAGATAAATATGCAAAACCTGCATGTGTTCTCACAAAAGGTGTGTACAATTGCAGTGCAATGTTCTGATTCTTACACCCTAGCCTCCTTATTATAAAGACTAATATGTCATTTGCTTTGTAATGACTCAATTATGGTAAGAATATGTGAGAAAGCCTGGAATATTATTGGAAATAAAAAAGTGAATAATATATACAAATGTATCAATGCAAAAGTTAGGTACCGATGCACATTTTAAAGTCAAATCAAAACCGAATCTCCAGCTTATCAGATACAAGAAATAAATAATGGATTTAACCGAAACTTGATCACCTTGTTCAAAAAGGTCAATCTGTCACCTTCCCACATGAAATTAGCTTTAATATATAAAAATGAGAACTTAAGAATAGGCAATTCAGCCAATTGAGCCTGCTACACACAAGGCATCCAGCAATTCAGCAAAAAAGACTTTTAATGTTGCCTTTCTTTAGAAAAATCAACATCAGGCTTCCAATGTTATGATGTACATGTCTTGGCTGGTGCCAGGATACTGTTACAGCTCTGAAGGTGATAGTCACAGTTTTAAAGTTGTCACTATAATCACTGTAATTAGAGATTGTCCATACTGAATCAATCATATTAGTTTGAAATGTGGCCTGAAGATGTTTCAACCACTGAGGTGGCATATTTGGATATTGTCTGGAGCCAGAACCACTGACTGGGTGGAAGATCAAAGTGAAAGTTGTTGGAACCAATTGTTAATTTCTCTGACTATTAATTGCACACAAAGTTAATGTTAACACTACTCCCCAAATAAATTATATGTGACAAGATCTTGTTAGAGTAAATTGAGTTTAAAGTCCAATTCAAACTAACATAATGTAAGCAGTTATTTTGATTTTTATTTTATTTTCTATTTAAAACTTAAATTATTTTGGCCAGTTGGACAAATAACTAATACCTGTACTACCTCATGACAATGATGATACATCTGTCTTCATCAAGATCTCAAACTGAACTCATTCTCTACCTAAGTCTATATGATACCATCAAATTGTACAGAGCTTAATGCTATCTCCAACATTCAACCTTTTAGAAGCAATACCTTATACAACATCAGTTTAATCTAAGTATGAGTAGATTAACTCACTTGACTGGTGGACTGGTTTGTGATTTGGAGAAAGTGAGGACTGCAGATGTTGGAGATCATAGTCGAAAAGTGTGGAAATGCACAGCAGGTCAGGCAGTATCCGAGGAGCAGGAGAGTTGACGTTTCAGGCATAAGCTGATCATCAGGACATTCCTGAGGAAGGTCTAAGGCCCGAAACATTGATTCTCCTGCTCCTCGGATGCTACTTTACCTGCTGTGCTTTTCGAGCACCACACTTTTTGACTGGTTTGTGATGCACAGTAACACCAATAGCATTCCTTCAATTGTTGCAAGGCCCAGTCTTCTCAACCTTGTCCCTCACCTGAAGTGACCTCAGGTTAAACTTACAACCAATTGTCTCCCTCTAATGGCTGACCAGCAATAGACCTCTGAGACAATGCTGTCATTTGTAATTATCTCATCAATGTCCTAGAAAGCAAATGCCTCAGGAAAACATTCTGGCTCCGAGTAGCCAGGAAAAAGGCAGTGTGCAGAGAAATCTATCCATGGGATAAGAGGATTTGGAGTCTGGTGTGGCAGTCTCATATCACTATAGCTCCACAAAAGTTATTAATCCTGGACACTCCTTTGACAAGACTGCCAACTGAGTGTTGACTTGTCATCCAAACTGGCAATCACTGTACTTTGTACATTATTGGATACATATTTGCGTTTTAAAATGGGTCAATGTAAAAATCACACAAATGTCTCAGAACCCTTTGAAGCGGTGATGGCTAAAATAAACAAAGTAGTAAGAGTGTTTCTATTGCCACCACCCCAATTATGTCAAATGATACAAATTAAATTCAAAACCTCGTTGTGGGAATGTAGAATACTGTTTAGACTAGATTATAACCTATTGAAGGGAAGTGACAGAATAAGTGGACACAATTTCTTTCAGCTTTTGGAAGAAAATCTCAGTAAACCATCTGCCATTTCCAAGTCTGAAGGATACCAGTTAAGAAATGATGGACCAAGTATAAAAATGAATTGTAATTTAATTGAGTAACTATATTTACCAAATTTCCATCACACAGCAAACATTTTCTCTATTATTATTTGCTTTCTTAGGTTTGATGCACATATTTTTAAAATAAAATATGAAAGAAAAATAATAAGCATTCTATACATGGAAAACTATCTGAAGACTCATATTATGATGTCACGTTGAGCTTGTTATTATATGTGGTCTTCAGTAATCTAATGTCAATTATATCAGCTTATTATCAAATATTTTTTTCCCTGGAAACAGTAAATATATCAAGGGTGTTTGTTCTGTATTTAACAGAAAGAGTTTACTTTCTCTTTACCTTTTCAACAATAATATGGGTTCAATTTTTTTTTAAGCTGGCTGCTTTCATTCATCAGTCATATGTCCAATCGGGAGGATTTCCTTCTCCATGCTGACTGATATCTGAGCAACAGGGTCATGTCATCAGCTGAACTTGAGAGAGGCCATGTGCCAGTCGAGAGAAGAGAGATGGTGGTCCTGTCAGGAAGGAATAAACAGAACACAAAGGCAAGCCAGGATTTCAGGAAGTTGAATATGACACATAGTTGGTAGAAAATGGATTAGCTCTGAGCCTGTAAGTCAGGATGAGCTGCTTCATTCCTGCAAAGGCTAAACAATCCTTAGTAAAGTGTAATTAGCAATAAATTTTTCAGAACCAAGTACTGACCCTTGGACACAAACTAACCATAGCAGCTCATCTACAATATGTGTTTGACATGCAGTGCTCAAACTGAGGATTTGCAGATGTTAACCCTTTCAAGCTGTCTGCAATGCAGCTAACAAAATATCAGTTGAATTAAGTCACTCTCTTTCCCTCATTGATGAAGATCAGTATTTGCAGTTGGGCAGGTAATATGGAGTAAATTCAATAAACAGAAGCATGGAATTCAATCAATTCTAATCAAATTATACACATTGATATGACTCCAAGGAAAAGAAAATTGCATACTTTTTTGAACTGTGGATCAAGAAGGTACCAATTATGATGAAGCAGTCAATTATTTTGTTGAATGTAGGATCATTCTATTTTTGATGAATATTGCCTTCATCAAAATGAGGTGTATTCGCCCTCCAAAATGAAATATTTTCCTAATTTCAGTATGCAGTGTTAAAGAGTGCACTTACTTTAAAATTATGAATCTGGATTATAGTTTTCGAACTCTCCCCCAACAATATGCATGGGCCCCAATATGAGAAACACCTTTCCTAGAGCTACAGTAAAACATTTTTAATTTTCTATAACATTGACATCGCTTTAATTGGGGTTGTTAAACTTGTGTCAATTTTAACACATAAACTTGGAACTATTTCAACTCTAACAAAGTTTATTCAAATAAAAAAATCCTGCAGCCAACATGCAGGTAACTGAGGAGATATTCAGATAAGGCTCGTTTTACAGTTAAAAGATATTGACACTGTCAATTTTCAGTAAAAATGAGCTACATTCAGAGCATGGAATGCTTGTCACATAGTTATTGTGCAAAACAGAAAATGCTGCATTTTCATGATGTTAATATTTACATACTCCCGTTTTAAATAGTCACCTAGTATTGGACATAGCAAATTACTAATGAATAATGTGAGCAATGACATGATCAATAACATCATTGCATTTGTGGTGAATTCTCTATGCTTCTGGCTTAGATTGCGTAATATCTCGTAAGACAATGCATCCAGTGACAACGGCTATTAAGCTTTGTCTTCAGTACGACTCTGTATTCTAATTTGATGTGAGTTTTCAACAAACTTGCAGTATATCTGACAACATAAGCAGGATGGAATACTTTAATCTAGGCCTAGTTCTGGGTAAAAGCACCTACCACCCTGATGTTTACAGCTAACCGTGAAAAGAAAGTGTGACTGATAGGATTGGTGCAAACTGTTTGATTGAACTTCTGCTCAAATCCTGCTCAAAAAAATGAGGATGAATTATTTGTGTAAAACATGATTCCGTGGGCAGGAATGACTGTAAACTCTCCGCTGAATTTTATTTGATACACATTGTGGCAATTCCATAAAATTACCTTTCAGGTGCCATTGCTGTTGCAGCAACAATTTTCGTTGGAGAAAAGAAGCATTCTGCTGCTTAGTTTTTAGAAAAGAAATATATTGGCCTTGGCATCAGTAACTTCAATGTGAAATTAAGACATATAGATCAGATGGTTCCATGTTTAATTCCAAGAACTCTCAGTCCAAGGAACACATAGCATGATGTTAAATTTGGTTGGAATAATTCTGGGCTGCGGACGTAAAACAAGAGTAAGAGTTCCAGTTCCTGATCTCTGCCAAAGAACTTCAACATAAATATTTCTATGTACATATCAACATCCAGTTTGGACTCACTTGCGATGCCTTCTTTTTGAAGAATAGTACAATCCAGATTAAAAATGTCCAGAGATACTAGAGGACACCCATTCAGTTTGAAACATTGGCACCAATTGTTCAAATTTGATAGGACCAATATTTCACCAGTACCTCTCAGTCCTAAACTTGCTTCTTCCTGTGTTGGTATGCCCTTCTTGACACGTAGTTCACAAAATACTTGGAGTGCAGGATGATCAGGTGTATGAATTCAGAAGTTACTTCTCTAGAACAATGTTCCCAACAACTGAAGAGGTGAGAGGACAATAAAGGGATGTGGGTGTAGCTGACTAGGTCAGCATTTATCCCTTAGTTATCCAGAGGGCAGTTAAGAGTCAATAATATTGCTGTGGGCTTGGAGTCACATGTAAGTAAGAATGTGCTTCCTAAAGTACATCCCTTAGTGAACCGGATGGGGTATTCTCAACAATCATTAACAGTAGCAAGGTTATCACTCTTAATTCCAGATTTTTATTGAACTCAAATTACACCATCTGCCATGATGTGATTTGAATCCAGGTCCCCAGAAATGACCTGGACCTCTGGATTAATCGGCAATAAATAATACGGCGAGGCCTCCCTCTGCTTCTATTTCCTATCTTCGAAAGTAGCTTTAATGTGATTTCCTAATCATTACTGAGGTCAATGTGGAACTCAGAAATAATGTTGGTTGTTATGGATGAGGCTGATGGTTGAGCTCTGAAAATTGTGTAAGAATTTGCAGAAAGAGAAAATTTGCAGAAAGCAGGAGTATCTCTTTTGCATTAGCGGCACAGGACATTGCAATTATCAGGCTGATACCACCCAAGGTGGTGAGGTCAGGGTCACTCACTGATGTATTGGAAGCAAAAGGACAAGTAACATTTATAGGACACCAAAGTGACATGCATGTTCTCACCTGTAAATATATCCCATTATATTTAATTCACATTGTTCATGTTTGTAACAAATTCTTTACTGACCTTACTTAGTCAGAAAGCATGTTGTATTGGCATTCCCCATGGTTGAAAAGTGTGGTGCTGGAAAAACACAGCAGGCTAGGCACCATCCGAGGAGCAGGAGAATCGATGTTTCGGGCATAAGCCCTTCTTCAGGAATGCTGTCAAACTCATTGATCCAGGAGCATAGGGGGATGAAGGTGAGGCCTCTGCTGAGGACTGATTGTTCAACTTCAGAGAGAGGGAGGTCTGGAGGGATGGTGAAAATACGGCAGGGCTGGGAGCTGGGATCTGGTGTGGGGCTGGAGCTGGAAGTGGGGGCGGAGTTAGGCATAGGACGGAGTTAGTGGTGGGGGCGGAGGTAGTCGTGGTGGAGGAGTTGGTCGTGGGGGTGGAGATCGACGTGGGAGTGGCATAGCGTGCAGTGTGGTCCTTGAGCAGGTGATGTCACTAGGGGCGGATGTGGCACGCCGGGCAGAAACACCGATATGGCTAGGAAAAAAACGTTTGTTCAGTGTATGAATTCTTCTGAGGATGAAGAACAGCAAAGGTCCTTTGCATGTCTGGGAGTGTGTTGTCCTGAGCTGGCGCAGCACTGACTGCATGGAGTGTAGGTAGCGGCGCATGGCTGCGAGCGTGGAGCGGAGGATCCGGAGTGAGGTCTGTTGCTGGAGGCTTCGGATTTGTTGCAGGTACTGGTTGTCCTGGTTATGTCCAAATTGTGTTGGTCTGAATGTAGTCCGGAGTCCATGCGGGGTCAGTTGGTTCCGTAGGCAGGTGCTGAGGAAGGAGATGTGGCTGTGGTAGTGAGTCTGTTTCAGGATGTGGCTGAAAAGCTTCAGGACAGAGGAGATGACCTGGGGGGTGCAGTGAGGGAGGGACTCACTGAGATCCTTGTAGAGGGAGGAGGAGAGCTTCTTCAAGGTTGGCATCCTTGGTTGACAACCATCAATTGTTGCAGGGGATGGAGGGGCATCTCAGTTGTTACGTCTTTATTGGATGTTTTTAGAGAAAAGAAAGTTTGTATCCTCAACTCTATGAGACATGGCTAAACAGGTAATCTCTGGAGGCACATCCTCATATGCAGTGGCAAAGCGACTAGCTGAGATTATTTGCTGTTGAAACAATTAAATAACTATGCAGGCACTCGTACCCTATCACAATGAGCCAGGATCTAATTCTCAGCCATGGTATCTTCAATGGCTTTTTGTCCAAATTGTTTTTGGGAACAGTATTAGCTTGCACTTGGCCTTCTGGGTAATAGAGGAGGCAGGTTTGAAACTCACTGCAGGGGGCGGATGTAAGGATGGGCATCTAGGTGAAGCAGACAATGGAAATGCTGGTAAGATAGGTGCCTGTACAAAGCAAGGTCGGTTCAAGTTGTTTCTACCACCCTGACACTTTCTTCCATGGCTCTGTCATTGTGGGCAGGTGCCAAAACATTTTAAGACTTTTCCTCACAATCTTCAGTGTCATGCTTATCCTCTGAATCAAAGTGCAGCTCTTCCATGTCCTCATGTTGTAATACCTCTCCTCATTGTCATTGTTGTGCAATACATAGCAAACAATGACCATCTGGGATACCTTCGATCATATTATAAAGCTACACTGACCACAGAGTCATAGAAGCATAGAGAGTTACAGCAAGGCACAGACCGTTCGGTCCAAATCGTCCATGCTGACCAGATATCCTAAATTAATCTAGTCCCACTTGCCAGCACTTGGCCCATATCCCTCTAAACCCTTCCTATTCATATACCCATCTGGATGCCTTTTAAATGTTGTAATTGTTCCAGCCTCCGCCACTTCCTCTGGCAGCTCATTCTGTACATGTACCACCCTCAGCATGAAAAGGTTTCTCCTTAGTTCCCTTTTAAATCTTTCCCTTCTCACCCAAAACCTATGCCCTCTAGTTCTGGACTCCCACATCCCCGGGGAAAAAAAACATGTCTATTGAACAGTCACAACAACAGAAGCATCTTCAGCAACTTGATGTCTTGTACTACGATTGTTGTGATTAAAGCTTTGTATTTCTCTTCCACAGGGCTGTGAGGATGCTACACTGGTGTTGTGAATCTTGTACTGAGGGTACAGCTCTTTAAGATATAACAGAGGCAAACTGGAATTATAATTTAAGCATTTGTATGGCTATCATTCCAGTCTTATGCTGTTCTCCCTATATGTACACATACAGAATTCTTTAAATATTATGAGAAAGCAATCAGAAATAGAAACAATGGTTAAATTTTACAATTAAAAATCTATTATGTGACAGTGCTGCCACTTTAGAAGATTATTTTGTCATTTTTTTAAAGCGAGATTATGAGGGAGAAGTATTGAACTGGCTACTGAAGACAACTTGGGTAAACAACTTGTGAGCTGAAAATGTGTTGCTGGAAAAGCGCAGCAGGTCAGGCAGCATCCAAGGAATAGGAGAATCGACGTTTCGGCATAAACCCTTCTTCAGGAATGAGGAAATTGTCCAGCAGGCTAAGATAAAAGGTAGGGAGGAGGACTTGGGGGAGGGGCGTTGGAATTGCGATAGGTGGAGGGAGGTCAAGGTGAGGGTGATAGGCCGGAGTGGGGTGGGGGCGGAGAGGTCAGGAAGAAGAC
>NC_057710.1:65971402-65978138 GCF_004010195.1 Chiloscyllium plagiosum
AGAAGGGCTTATGCCCGAAACGTCGATTCTCCTGTTCCCTGGATGCTGCCTGACCTGTTGCGCTTTTCCAGCAACACATTTTCAGCTCTGATCTCCAGCATCTGCAGTCCTCACTTTCTCCTAAACAACTTGTGAGGCCTTGGGTTTTCTTTTTAATTTGGAACAATGGAAGCAGTGTGGGTGTGGCCAGCTCTCAGAGACCTGGCTTCCTAGTTTCTTTAGCTTTAAGCAGCAGAAGCTGTTTGGGATCTCAAAACAGTTGGTGGCCTCAGTGAATGCTTCCTGATTGCTACACTCTCTGAACCATCTCTTGATACTTTTTCACCTCCTGGTTTGGAGAACAGCTATAAGAATCTGTGCCTGAATTTGCCTTCTTGCCAAGGGGTGTGTTTATGGGATATTACTATACTGGAACAGTTAATTATTAATAGGTACATTATCTATTATTCGGTTAACTTTTCCAATAGTTAAGTTATTCTAAATTCTGCTTTCTTGTGTTTGTATTTTAACTACAGTGGTTAAATAAATTGTGTTTTGCTTAAAGTCAAGTAGTTTGACCAGTCACATTGCATCTGACTCTTCACATCTACCTTTAAAATAAGAAAATGTTTGTGCCAAGGCAACCTTAAATATTTCGAGGGGATCTGGTCTGGTCCATAACAATTGCAAACTTGTAAAAGACTTCATACATGCTCTTCAATCCAGGGTTGAATTTGACATTAAAAAGAAGTTAATCAACTCAGTAGTCAAGAAGATTACTTTCAACATGCTTCTTTGGTTACACCCATATATCCACAGAAAGATGAGAGGTATGCCCAGATCATATAGTCTCTGGCTAGTTGGAGGTTAGACGTACAGCCAGAAATGTGGATCACAACCCGTCAGAGATGCCAAAGCACAGATTCCATGAGAATTGCTGGAGAAGATTGAACTTGCAACGGGCAGTTCTTCAGCTCATCACAAACTTCAAGAAATATCTCTGTTGTGACAAGAACTTTGGACATTTTCAATTTACTTTTTCAAAATGTTTATTCTTTTAAGGGATATGGCATCACTGGGTGAGTCAGTATATATTGCCTATCCTTAACTGATCTAGAGAAGGTGGCCTTAAGCTGACATCTTGAACCATTGGGACCTTGGAATGTAGGTGTACCCACACTGTAGTTAGGAAGGGATTCACAGGAGTTTGGGATGTACATGTAATTACACTACTGTTAGGAAGGGATTCACAGAATCTTAGGATGTAGATATACTCACACTGCTGTTAGGAAGCGATTCACAGGATTTTGACCTAGTGCAGTTAAAAAAAATGGCAAAATACAACACTTTTAATTGAGGATGGTATGTGACTTGGATGGGAAAGAGCAGGTAGTGGTTTTCAGTTTGCCTGTTTTCTTGTCCTTCGAGATAACAGAAGTGGCAGTTTGGAAGGTGCTATGAGAAGAGTCCTGATGTGTTGTTAAAATACATTGTGTCAATGGGGCACACTGCTGCCATTGTTTTTCAATGGTGGAAGGAGTGAAAGTCTCAAGTAGTGGACGGAGTGCCAGTCAAGCAGGTTACATTGAACAGCATGGAGCTTCCTGACTTGTTTCTTGTGAATGTTGGACAAAATGTGGGAAGTCAGAAGATGAATTATTTGCCTTAGAATTGTCAGATTCTGAACTGCTTTGTAGCCAAAGTGTTTATATGGCTAATTCAGTTCAGTTTTTGATTTACTGTAACTCCCAGGATGTTGTTCAACACCAGGTTAGAGTGCAACAGGTTTATTTAGAAGCACTAGCTTTCAGAGCGCTACCTTCATCAGGTAACTGTGGAGCAGGACCATACAACACAGGATTAATAGCAAAAGATTACAGTGTCATGCAACCGAAATGATATATTGAACAAACCTAGATTATTGTTAAGTCTTTCATCTTTTAGAATGCATTGCAGGTTTCTGTTCATTACTATGTAAATCTGAGAACTTCTTTTAAGTCACATTTTAGATAACGATTTGGAGGTGTTGGTGTTGGACTGTGGTGGACAAAGTTAAAAATCACTCAACACAATTTCATGTAAATCTGAGAACTTCTTTTAAGTCACATTTTAGATAACTTAACGATTTGGAGGTGTTGGTGTTGGACTGTGGTGGACAAAGTTAAAAATCACTCAACACAATTTCTCAAGGCAGAGAGGGGCTAGCAGGAGGTCATTGTTCACATTGGAACCAACGACATAGGAGGGGAAAAGGTTTAAATTCTGAAGGAAGATTACATAAAGTTAGGCAGGAATGAAAAAGGAGGTCCTCGAGAGTAGTAATGTCTGGATTACTCCCAGTCTTATGAGCTAGTGAGGGCAGGAATAGGAGGATAAATGCATGGCTGAGGAGCTGGTGTATGGGAGAAGGATTCACATTTTTGGATTATTGGAATCTCTTTTGGGTCTTTTGGGACCTGTACAAGAAGGATGGACTGCACCTGAATTGGAAGGGGACTAATATACTGGCAGGGAGATTTACTAGAGCTGCTCGGGAGGATTTAAACTAGTAAAGTGGGGGAGTGGGACCCAGGGAGATAGTGAGGAAAGAGATCAATCTGAGACTGGTACAGTTGAGAACAGAAGGGAGTCAAACAGTCAGGACAGGCAGGGACAAAGCAGTGAACAAGGTAGGACTGATAAATTAAACTGCAGTTCTCTCAATGCAAGAGGTTATTTCAATGCAAGGGGCCGAACAGGGAAGGGAGATGAACTCAGGGAATGGTTAGGAACTGGGATAACATAGCAATTACAGAAACATGGCTCAGGAATGGACAGGACTGGCAGCTTAATATTCCAGGATACAAATGCTGCAGGAAGGATAGAAATGGAGGCAAGAGAGGAGGGGAGTGGCATTTTTGATAAGGGATAGCATTACAGCTGTCTGAGGGAGGATATTCAGGGACGTACATCCAGGGAAGTTATTTGGGTGGAACTGAGAAAAAAGAAAGGGATGATTAGGGATAGTCAACACAGCTTTGTGCGTGGGAAATCATGCCTTACAAACTTAATTGAGTTTTTTAAAGACGTAACAAAGAGGATTGATGAGGGCAGAGCAGTAGATGTGATCTATATGGACTTCAGTAAGACGTTTGACAACGTTCCCCGTCAGAGACTGGTTAGCAAGGT
Source organism: Chiloscyllium plagiosum (assembly GCF_004010195.1). Classification (NCBI taxonomy): domain Eukaryota; kingdom Metazoa; phylum Chordata; class Chondrichthyes; order Orectolobiformes; family Hemiscylliidae; genus Chiloscyllium; species Chiloscyllium plagiosum. The sequence goes on from NC_057710.1 coordinate 65,974,550, forward strand.
TAGATCTCACGGAATACAGGGAGGACTAGCCATTTGGATACAGAACTGTCTCAAAGGTAGAAAACAGAGGGTGGTGGTGGAGGGTTGTTTTTCAGAGTAGAGGCCTGTGACCAGTAGAGTGCCAGAAGGATCGGTGCTGGGTCCACTACTTTTCATCATTTATATAAATGATTTAGATGCGAGCGTAAGAGGTACAGTTAGTAAGTTTGCAGATGACACCAAAATTGGAGGTGTAATGGACAGCGAAGAAGGTTACCTTAGATTAAAATAGAATCTTGATCAGTTGGGCTAATGGGCTAAGAAGTGGCAGATGGAGTTTAATTCAGATAAGCGCAAGGTGCAGCATTTTGGGAAAGCAAATCTTAGCAGGACTTATATACTTAATGGTAAGGTCCTAGGGAGTGTTGCTGAACAAAGAGACCTTGGAGTGCAGGAAAGTGGAGCACCTTGAAAGTGGAGTCACAGGTAGATAGGATAGTGAAGAAGGTGTTTGATAAGCTTTCTTTTATTGGTCAGAGTATTGAGTACAGGAGTTGGGAGGTCATGTTGCAGCTGTACAGGACATTGGTAAGGCCACTGTTGGAATATTGCATGCAATTCTCATCTCCTTCCTATCGGAAATATGTTATGAAACTTGAAATGGTTCAGAAAAAATTTACAAGGATGTTGCCAGGGTTGAAGGATTTGAGCTATAGGGAGAGGCTGAACAAGCTGGGGTTGTTTTCCCTGGAGCATCGGAGGAACATTTAAGAGGCATTTGGATGGGTATATGAATAGGAAGGGTTTGGAGAGATATGGGCCGGATTCTGGCAGGTGGGACCAGATTGGGTTGGCATATCTGGTTGGCATGGACGGGTTGACCGAAGGGTCTGTTTCCATGCTGTACCTCTCTATGACTCTATGACCAGGTAAAAGTCCAACAGGTGCTTTTGGAAGCACTAGCTTTTGAAGTGCTGCCCCTTCAGGTGGTTTTGGAGCAGCATCATAAGTCACAAACTTTCTCGCAACAGTGTTATGGAATGTAATATTGAACAAATTTAGCTTAAGTCTTTCATCTTTTAGAATGACCATATTAGTTTCGGTTCCTTCATATGTAAATCCCAGAACTTTTTTAAAATTACATTCTCAAGATAGCTTTTAACAATAGGTGTCATCTCAGCTCAGATAATGCATTGAAGGTATGAATTTAAAGTCTATCTGTGTCCCAATGTTAGATCAGACTGATTCTATTTCTAAAGTGGGAGTTACAGAATCTTACATGGATTTATGCAGTTTCTGAACAAAACAAAGTGCAATCCTGCAAGTTCAAATTCACCTGTTGGACTATAACCTGATGTGTGATTTTTAACTTAGCTAACTTAAGGTTTTATAAACAAAAGTGACATCATAGCACAGTCAATGTATTAAAAGTGTGAGGTTAGAGTCTGTTTGTATTCCAATCTTGAGTCAGACTGGTTCTATTTCCAAAGTAGGAATTTATAAAATGTCACATGACTTGACTGCCTGCATTGACTGCCTATAGATTGTGCACTTTTTAAGCAAAATAGAATGTATCTGAAAATATAATGCTGTAAATGCAAATTCATCCCATAGACTTATTTGTGTGTGCGTCTCACTGTCATGCACGCAGACACACATATAAGTCTGTGGGGTGAATTTGCATTTGCAGAATTAGATTTACAGATACATTCTATTTTGCTCACAAAGCACACAATCTGCAGGCAGTCAATGCAGACAGTCAAGTCATATAATATGTTATAAACTCGACATTAGAAATAGAATCAATCTGACTCAAGATTGGGATACAAACAGACTCTAACCTCACACCTTTAATGCATTGTCTGAGCTATGATGTCACTTTTTAAATAAAACCTTAAGTTATCTCAAGAATGTGACTTAAAAGAGTTCTGGACTTTACATATTAATGAACCAAAACCGGCAACTCATTCTAAAAGATGACAGACTTAACAGCAATCTAGGTTTGTTCAATCTATCAATTCAGTTGTCTGATACTGTAATTTTCTTCTATAAAATTCTGCATCTTATATTTCTGATACACTGCTACCTGATGGAGGAGCTCTGAAAGCTAATTCTTTTGAATGAACCTGCTGGACTATAACCTAGTGTTATTGATTTTTAATTTTGTCCACCCCAGTCCAACACCAGCTCCTCCACATCTCAGGATGTCGATAGTGGGGGATTCGGTGATAGTCATGCTACTGGAGGTCAAGGGGTGATGATTATATATTTTTTTATGGAGATAGTTTTTGTCTGCAATGTGTCTGTTGCAAATGTTACTTCCAATTTATAAACTCAAGCCTGAATGTTGATTCATATGGACATGGATGATTTCAGTGTGTCTGAGGAGTTACAAATAGTAACTGTACAACTCACTCCCTCAATTCTCCATTCAATGTTTCAACCAAACCCCACTAGTTCTCCAACTTCCCCAATCCAATTTGCTGGGACTGCACTGCATAATTCTCCTTGATCATTCCATCGCCATCTCTTTGACAACACTTGAACCGTCCAACTCTGACTCTCTCTGACTTCCTAAAGTCCTGCCACTGCTCTTTTCCAACCAACCTACCACCCTGCTATTCCAATCAATTGCCATCCTACTCACCCACTATCTTACCTGTCTACCAAGTCACTTACCTACCACCCTTCCTATTTACTGACTTACCATACTTACCATACCCACTCATACAAGAACACATTTGCCCATTCAGTCTTGAACATTAACCAACTGAGTCATCTGAGATACTTAATTTATTACCAGAATACAGCTGCTAGTGTGGTAATAATGGGGTTTGCCTTCTGTGCAGCTTTTCTGTGCTATTCACTCAGCAGTTTCTGACACTGAAGGAGCTTTGCAAAATCCTCCAACAGAAGATTGGTCGGAAAAATCTGAGGAAAGTCAGTGGGTCGTATTTTTTGTAATCTGTTCACCTTTGAAGGAGGAGTTTTAATATTAACCAGAAGATTTGAGCTTTGGTATCCCTGAAACATTGCCACTACACTCAATTGAAGAGGTGAACTAGGCAGAAGATTGTAAAGCATGTGAGACGTAATTTAACATAATTGGATGTAATTTAAGGAGCATTCTGTTAAAAAAAACCTGCTTAGAACTCTGTTATCCCGCTGTTTCTACACAAGGAAAATAAATGAATGATCAAAAGAAATATCAGTCATTAACAGTTGGTTTAGACAATAGCCTAGCATTGATTAGAAGTGATTAACAGTTCGTGAATGCATAGATATTAACGGGGTATGTAAGCCTTAAGTATAGCAATATCCACAGGGTTTCTTTTACTTTACAACCAAAAAAGACTTCTAAAACTGGAAATAGAAGGAAAATGGAAGCACTGTGAAATGAAGGAGATCTTTTAGAACATAGAACATAGAACAATACAGCACAGAACAGGCCCTTCGGCCCACGATGTTGTGCCGAACATTTGTCCTAGCTTAAGCACCTATCCATGTACCTATCCAATTGCCGCTTAAAGGTCACCAATGATTCTGACTCTGCCACTTCCACAGGCAGTGCATTCCATGCCCCCACCACTCTCTGGGTAAAGAACCTACC
>NC_057710.1:65979498-65987509 GCF_004010195.1 Chiloscyllium plagiosum
CTCCTGGCTATCCTGTATCCCTCCAATGCTCTGTCTGAATCTTGTTTCCTCAGCCTTATGTAAGCCTCCTTCTTCCTCTTTACTAGACATTCAACCTCCCTCGTCAACCAAGGTTCCCTCACACGACCACCTCTTTCCTGCCTGACAGGTACATACATATCAAGGACACGTCGTATCTGTTCCTTGAAAAAGTTCCACGTTTCAATGACATCCTTCCCTGACAGCCTATGCTCCCAACTTATGCTCCTCAGATCATATATTCTTAGTAGAAAACAATTAAGATATCTGCTACTGCTGCAGATACTGCTGCTTTTGTTCTCCTTTTTGATTTTGTTTTGATTGTAAAATAGTTAGTTTTCTATATCCAATGTCTAAAAAGTGTATGATGAAATATATGCATCTGTCAACATGTCCTGTGTAAATTGATTGGCATATATTGCAGATCACAAGATTGTGCAGGTTTTAGATGAGGGCCATTTGGCCCATTGTGTCTACATCACATCTCACTTAACATCATTCCCCTGATTTTTTTCCCCTTGATCATACATATTCTTTCTTTTTATCTGATTTCCTTTTGAATGCTTAGATTGATCCTATCTCCATCACACTGTCTGGCAATGAACTCTAGATCATAAAGTCATAAATTATTTTTCTTATGGTCATTCCTGTTTCCTTAACTAATTACTTTAAATCTATTTTGTGTCTACGTTCATATTCAAGGCACTATTTAGCAATGTATTTCAGAACAATTTCCAACAATTTCTAAGCAAATCAAGAAAATAATTCAGACGGCGATTAGTCAAAGTACAGGATCTGAAAAATGCTGACTACCTGCACTCTGGCTGCTGTTGTTCGATCATTCATAAGCAATGCATTCATATATTCTTAGTAGAAAACAATTAAGATATCGGCTACTGCTACAGATACTGCTGCTTTTCAAAAGCTGTTTATTGAAATAAATGTTGAAAGGCATGGAGTTCACGGAAACTCAGTTCTGACTGCCATATTAATCTCTGACTCGAATAGTTTAGTTTGTGTTTATGATTCTATGGCAACACTGTGCTTCTGTCAATCAAATACAATTCCAAATTATGCAACCAGTCTCTGCATGCTAAAATTTCATGAAGTGTCATTGTCTCATCTAAATTCTGTGGAATTGTTCTTATTGTTCTCTTTCAACCAATGATTTTCAAACAACCCACAAAGTGCTTCAATGTATGGTTTTGCATATGTTATCAGGTTGTGAAATGGCCACTCTGCTGTGTGCATCTGCATGTATACATTATATGTAAATGTACGTATATGTAGTCACATACAATTTTTATCTATGTACACCATCGAGGAAAAAAGATCATGTGCAGGTTTTTGTGATCATTTTTGGTGCTCGCATCAGCTAACTGCTCAAATGGTTGTTTTTATTCAGATATCTTTGAGTGACAGATTAAAATACAAAAAGGACAGGCTAGCACAGGAATTAGACATTGGCCTTTCACCTTTGGGTCATATGTTAAAATCAGTTCAGACTAATGAAAGAAAGGTCCCCGTCTGCTTGTAGATGTTGTATTTCAAATTAGTTTAGTTATTTTCAGTTCAATTCATGACAGACATGAGCCCACAGCATGATGCTGCCTTCAATTCCATGGTAATTAGTGATCTTATTCAGGGGCACACAAAATGCTGATATGTGAAATGGAATCACATAATTCAGAGATGCAAAATTGTTTGAGATTGGATATAAAGTGTGTTATCTGGTCAAAACAGAACTAGCTATTCCAACCTGTAAGTGTGAAATTCACAAATATTGTTTTCTGTCTATAACTGTTCAGTTCAATACCTGTGCCGTTATACAACTTGAAAATAGGAGCTAATTTTTTAAAAAATGAATTGACACATGGTGTTTCATAAAAAGGGAAAGTCGCTGTAGTATTACCAGACTAGAGGGCTACTCTATCTTTTGAGAGAGATTACTGGCGGTGTTTTAACCTGAGTGACAGCAAACCTCAGGCAAGAGGAGAGTTGAGAAAGAGAGTCCTTCATGGGAACATCAACTTGTGCATTACAAACTAGCCATCCGCCTGAAGAGCAAGCTGTAATCATTCCTCATGTCCCTCAATAACAAACATGAAGCATCTCCCCTTCACAACCTCTCAATTGCAGCCATTATTAATTAATGTGATCATTTGATTAGTACAATTTACACCAAGTATTTGTCTTTTGAGCTCATACAGAAGTGAAAGGATATAGTGCTAAGCCACCACCGACCCGCCACTATTTAAAGTTGAAGTATAAGCAGATATTTATCACAGACATCACTCCAGCGTTGAGTGATCATACTATGCTAGAATTTCAAATTCAATTGGATAGTGAAAAATTGCAGTCCCACATTAGCATCTGAAGTTAAACAAAAGTAATTGTGCAGGCTTGAGGACATATTTATCTCAAGCAGACCTATCAGGAAGACTAAAAGATGGGGTTAATGAGCAGTGCTAGATTCTTAAGGGGATGCTCAACTACTTCCAACTAAAAAAAAATCCAGGAAGGGAGAAAGATTGTAAGAGGGGGATAAAATTATCTATGGCTAAGCAAGAAGGTTAAAGATACCATAAAGATAAAAACTAAGGCATACCATATTGCATGCGTAAGTGGCAGGCTGGATAATTGGGAAACTATTAAAAATCAACAAAGGGTTATGAAAACTGTAATAGAAAGAGCAAAGGTAAATTATGAAAGAAAATGAGCACAAATTATAAAAACAGATAGCAAAACCTTCTATAAAAGGGAGAAGAGTAGCTAAAATGGATGTTTGGTCCATGAAGGATGAACCAGGAGAGTTAATCATGGGGAAATACAAAAATGGAAGAGCCACTAAATCAATGTTTTGCTTCAGTTTTCACAGCGCTATCTCAATTGTAACAGATGATGCAGAGGCTATATATAGAGAAAACTTAGGATAATTAAAATCACTAGGACAAAAGTACTGACAAAGTTATTAGGTTTGAAAGCAAACAAGTCGGCAAGGGCCTGATGGCCAACATTCTAGGTCTTACAGGAAGTGGCAGCAGTAATAATGGCTCAATTGCCATAATATTCCAAAATTCCCTGGATACGGGGACAGTTCCAGTAGATTAGGAAAATGCTTATATAATGCCCTTTCTTCAAAAGGGAAAGTAGGAAACTGGAGATCAGTTAATTTAACATCTTCTTGAGAAATTGTTAGAGTCCAGCAAAGGATAAGTAATAATAGGATATTTGGAAACTCAAAATCCATTGAGAATCTTGTAGGTGTAGTAAATCTGGACTTGAAGAAGGCAATTGATAAGATGTTGCATGAAAGATTAATACACAAGTAAAATCACATGGGGCTGGAGGTAATTTATTATGGAGGATTGGCTAAACAACAGAACAGATACAGAATAAACGGGGCATTTTTTGATTGGCAAAAGTAACTAATTGGGTGTCACAGGGTTCTGTCCTCGGGCCTCAACTATCTATTTAGGGTGGCACGGTGGCTCAGTGGTTAGCACTGCTACCTCACAGCACCAGGGACCCGGATTCAATTCCTGCCTCGGGTGAATGTCACTGTAGAGTTTGCACCTTCTTCCTGTGTCTGCGTGGGTTTCCTCCCACAATCCAAAGATGTGCGGGTCAGGTGAATTGACTGTGCTAAATTGTCCATAGTGTTAGGTGAATTAGTCAGGGGTAAATATAGGGTAGAGGAATGGGTCTGGGTGGGTTACTCTTTGGAGGGTCGGTGTGGACTTGTTGGGCCAAATGGCCTGTATCCATACTGTAGGGAACCTAATCTGCAATCTATATTAATGACTTGGATGCAGGAATAGAAAGCAATCTAGCTAAAATTGTAGTGTCTACAATAGGTGAGAAAGTCAGTTGCAATGAATAAATAAGAAATTTAGAAATGGATACAGGTAGTATGGTGAATGGGCACATGAGGTTTTCCGTGGGTAAGTATGAGTTTATCCATTTTCATTCGAGGAAGAAAAAGGCAACTTATTATCTAAATGGAGAGAAACTTCAGAGTGTTTTGGTGCAGAGCAATCTGAATGTCCTAGTAGAGCAGGTTATAAGGAAGTCAATTGGAATTTTAGCACTTATTGCTTAAGGAATAGAGCATAAAAGTAGGAAAGTGTTGCTGCAAATATAAAAGGCAGTGGTGACACTGTATCTGGAATATTATGTACTATTTTGACCACCTTATTTGAGGTGGGATGTAGTGCCATGGAGGCAGTTCAGAGGAGATTCACTCAATTTATTTCACAGATTAGGGATTTGTCTTATGAAGTGAGATGAGCACTTTAGGCCTGTATTCTCTGACGTTAAGAAGAATGAGAAGAGAGCTAAGTGAAGTGTATGGATACTAAAATGGATTAGCAAAGTAGGTGTAGAGAGAATGTTTCCAAATGTGGAGTAATCTAGAACATGAGGTCAAAGTTTTAGGCTAAAGGATAGCAGATTTACAGCAGAATTGAGGACAAATTATTTCTCTCAAAGGGTCGTGAGTTTGAGGAATTCAGTATCCCTGGGTGGGGTGGATGCCAAGACATTGAGTAAATTTTAGAAGGAAATAGACAGATTTTTAATTAGTAATGGGTTGAAGGGTTATGGAGCATGGGCAGGAAAATGGAGTTGAGATCAAGATAAGATCAGCCATGATCATATTAAAAGTGGAGCAGGGTCAAGGGGCTGAATTGCTTACACCTGCTCCTAATGCCTCTGTTCCATGTTCATTGCTAGATTCAGTGCAGCATCTATGACATGACTGTTCTTTTATATCATTACAAAAACATTGTTCATCAACTCACTTAAAGTTTACTGATCATCATAGCAGGAGGATTTTGTAACTTTGAAGATTGCAGAAAAATATGATTTTTAAAACTTGATAGATTGTAAAGAGGTTTAAATAGTTCCAGTTCGAGCTGGAAATATAACGAAAGTTGTTGCAAACACAGACTGCTAGAATTACCGAGGTTTGCAATGCCTTGCCAAATATTAAATTTCTACTTATTTGTTAACTTGAAAATAAAAAAACTTAACTTTTCAAGTTTTGGAATGATGTTCTTGTCACAATCGATACTTAGGAAATGTTAGCAAATTTAAACATTGGTTGTGTGTTGTGTTTTACTTTTGCCCGGAAACTATGCAAAATTAAGAGGAAGTGTAAGTTTTTACCTTGACTGCAAAGGTAAAAACTTACATGCAATTCCACACTTTAGGGATTCTATGATTCTATGAATCTACAGAACATATAGGATAGAATAAAGACTTTTCTGGAAGATTGCAATGAGTATGCACAGTAAGCCTATACTGTACCTGCTTTATCTAAAAATCCCCCCCCAACCCCAAATTTACATGGAAAACCAAACTTTTTATAAATTTGATTTGATTTATTATTGTCACATGCACTGAGATACAGTGAAAAGGATTGCTTTTCATGCTCACCAGACGAATCATACCTTACATAAATACATCAGGGTAACAGAACAGAATGCAGAATATAGTGTTACAGCCATAAAGAAAGACCAACTTTAATATATGAGAGGTTAACTTGGTTTTAAATACTTAGGAAGCCAGTCAAGTACAAACTGGCCTTGTTTTAGATTTTCAGCTCCTCTTAAACCAAAGTGGGACAATGCTAATGCAATAGTAGTATTCCCAACTCTGAGCCAGAAGACCAGGGTGCAAGTCCTACCTGCTCCAGAGGTTTGCACTAACATCTCTGAATAGGTTGGTGAGCAAAATATCTAACCCGACAAATATACCCCAATCTGAGCTGTCCAATAGGTTGTAACCAACTTTCATAAATTCACCAATCTATGTCAAATGCAAGTTTGTTATCAGATGTAAACTTACTATGAAACTGCCCTTCTCAGTGGAAGAAAATAGTTTTGAATGAGCTGGCTGGAAACCTTTCTTTTAAAGACTAATGCTACATTCCAGTGACTTGAGCTTGCTGCAAATTTGTATCACATTTGTATCACAATACCTTTTAGATTCCAAAGAATTGAAATGAGGATGAGCTGTCTGAAAAGCTAAAGCAGGAAAAATGGCCTTCAAAGAAGATGAATGGGGTGTGGACATCTCCCATCCACTCGTACAGAATTGAGGACAACACAACCCTTTCTGTTCAAGTATCTCCTGTTTTTCTGCAGATTTGGTGAAGCAACAAAGGTGCTGAAGGACCAAAGCCCAAGTGGGTTCTTTCTCTGTCTCTTTCTTTCAGCATCTAACTCAAAAGTGTGTGAACTTTACCTGCTGATCTTATCGAACCTTCCTTCTAGCCACCAACCGGATTCATTCCTCCCATCGACCAACCAGGTCGTACCCTCTACCTGCATTCACCTATCCCCATCTCACCACCCCATCTCCCAACGCCCTTTATCTGCAGCTCCCCTTACATCCACCCCCAGTCCTGAAGGAGAGTTATACTAAAACATTGACTTCTCCACCTCCTGATGCTGCCTGGCTTGCTGTTTTATTCCAGTCTCCTGCTTGTCTACCTTGGATTCCAGCTTCTGTCATTTTTTTCTTGTTTCTAACCGATTTTATCTACTCAGCAGCCACAGATAGAGGCCTTATGTTGTTGTTGGCAGCATACTGTTGAGGGGGACAACTTACCAGGGGTATGCAGTGGGGCCCAGGTCTTTGGCACAGAGGGAAGGAGGGAAGGAGGGAAGTGTTAGTCATCGGGGACTTGATAGTTAGAGGCTCAGATAGAAGGTGTGTTGGGAATGAACGAGACTCGCCGTTGGTGTGTTGCCTCCCAGGTGCTAGGGTCCGTGATGTCTCGGACCGTATCTTCGGGGTTCTGAAGGGAGAGGGTGACCAGACTCAAGTTGTGGACCATGTAGGTCCCAACGACATAGGTAGAAAGAGGTATAGGGATGTAAGGCAAGATTTCAGGGAGCTAGGGTTGAAGCTGAGAGCTAGAACAAACAGAGTCATTATCTCTGGCTTGTTACCTGTGTCACGTGATAGCGAGGCAAGGAATAGGGAGAGATATCAGCTGAACACGTGGCTACAAGGATGGTGCAGGAGGAAGGGTTCCAGCTTCTTGGATAATTGGGCTCATTCTGGGGAAGGTGGGACTTGTACAAACAGGACACACTTCACTTGAACCAGAGGGGTAATAATATCCTGGGTGGGAAATTTGCTGGTGCTATTCGGGTGGGTTTAAACTAGCTCAGCAGGGGGATGTGAACCGGAGGTGTTGTTGTAGTGCTCAGGAGGATGAGAGTAGGAAGGTCAGGGACAGGATTTCAGGGTCACAGGAATGTGCTGGCAGACAGCAAAGTGGTTTGAAGTGTGTCTACTTCAATGGCAGAAGTATCCGAAATAAGGTAGGTGAGCTTGCAGCTTGGATAGGTACCTGGGACTTCGATGTTGTGACCATTTCGGAGAGATGGATAGAGCAGGGTGAGGAATAGATGTTGCAGGTTCCAGGGTTTACATCTTTCATTAAGAACAGGCAAGGCGGTAAAAGAGGGGGAGGTGTGGCCTTGTTAGTCAAGGATAGTATAATGGTGGCTGAGAAAACTTTTGATGAGGACTCATCTACTGAGATAGTGTGGGCTGAGGTTAGAAACAGGAGAGGAGAGGTCACACTGCTTGGAGTTTTTTATAGGCCTCCGCAGAGTTCCAGGGAGGTGGAAGAGAGGATTTGCAAAATTATTCTGGGTAGGAGTGAAAGTAACAGGGTGGTCATTATGGGGGCTATAACTTTCCCAACATTGACTAGAAATGCTATAACTTTAGTATGTCTGATGGATCCGTTTTTGTCCAATGTGTACAGGAGGGTTTCCTGACACAGTATGCCGAAGGGCCGACAAGAGATGAGGCCACATTGGATCTGGTCCTTGGTAATGAACCAGACTAGGAGTTTGATTCAGTTGTAGGTAAGCATTTTGGAGAGAGTGATCATAACTCAATTACATTTAGTTTAGCATTGGAAAGGGATAGGTACATGCCACAGGTCAAGATTTATCAATGGGGCTGG
>NC_057710.1:65990730-66017836 GCF_004010195.1 Chiloscyllium plagiosum
TGCTCTGCCCCAGAGGGCAGTGGAGGCCCAGTCTCTGGATTCATTTAAGAAAGAGTTGGATAGAGCTCTCAAAGATAGTGGAATCAAGGGTTATGGAGATAAGGCAGGAAGAGGATACTGATTAGGAATGATCAGCCATGATCATATTGAATGGTGGTGCAGGCTCGAAGGGCTGAATGGCCTACTCCTGCACCTATTGTCTATTGTTTATTGTCTCATTTGCTAAGAGAGGATTTGATAGAGACATACAAGATGATCAGAGGATTAGATAGGGTAGGCAGTGAAAGTCTTTTTCCTAGGATGATGACATCAGCATGTACGAGGGAGCATAACTACAAATTGATGGGTGATAGATTTAAGACAGATGTCAGAGGCAGGTTCTTTACGCAGAGAGTGGTAAGGGTGTGGAATGCCCTACCTGCTAATGTAGTCAACTCAGCCACATTAGGGAGATTTAAACAATTTTTAGATAAGCACATGGATGATTTTGGGATAGTGTAGGGGGGCAAGATGAGAACAGTTCACAGGTCGGCACAACATCGAGGGCTGAAGGGCCTGTTCTGTGCTGTATTGTTCTATGCTCTATGTTCTGGAACAGATAAGTTGTCCTTCTGCAGCATTAAACTGTCTCATTATCAAAAATAGCAGGACCACTGAATGAAATCAACAGGACAGCCAAATTCCACCTGAAGCCAACTAAGTCATTGCTTTTTTTATTCATTCACGAGATAAGGGTGTCACTGGCTAGGCCAGCTTTATTGTCCATCCAGCCGTTAAGTGTCAACCATATTGCTGTAGGTCTGGAATCACACGGAGCTCAGACCAGGTAAGAATGGCAATAAAAGCCAAAAGAACTGCGGATGCTGTGAATTAGAAACAGAAGTTTGTGGAAAAGCTCAGCAGGTCTGGCAGCACCTGTGAAGAGAAATCAGAGTTAATGTTTTGGGTCGAGCGACCCTTCCTCAGAACTGTTCTGAGCTTTACCACCTCCAAAGCAAAGCAAGCAGATTTCTCAGCTCTTCCAACAACTTCCATTTTTGTTTCAGGTACAGTTGGTAATTTCCTTCTCTGGAGGACAGTAGTGAACCAGATGAGTTTTCCCTGACAATTGATAATGGAATCATAGTCATCATTAGACTCTTAATTCCATTTTTTTATTGGATTGAAATTCCACTATCTGTAATGACCAGATTTGAAACTGGATTTCTGGGACATTTCTGTGTCCTGAGATGAACAGGCCAGTGACAATACCACTAGGTCATTGCCTCTCCTTAATATCGCAAACCTCTTCTAATTTTTCTGGACTTAGCATTCATACTGCAACCTCAGCAATAACAACTCCTATTTGCAGGACAGCAGGCTATTTCATTGGGCCAGCAACTCTTGGAGGCGGAGTAATCATCGTCACTTGGGTACCGGTCCCATTGACAGAATCTTAATTAGCTAATGATGGTAAAGGGCTCTACCACCTGCTGGTTCGGTGTGAGCTCTCACTTTTGATGCTATTAGCAGGATTTCTCAAACCCAGTGAAAATCCAGCCCAGTATTTCTGCTGGTTGGGGAATCCAGGACTAAGGACACTTAGAATAAACATTAGAGGCAGACCTCTCAACGAACAAAACTGGGAAATTATTTTGCATGCAAAGGGTGTCAGAAGTTTGAAATGCTTCTATAAATGGATACTTGATAATTATATACTTTAAATCTGTGATTAATGGATTTTTGGTCATGAGGAGATAGAACGGATTAGGTTTAAAGTTGGGTACATGAGTTCAATCACAAATCAGCCATAATATCACTGACGGTAGAATGTTTTGGTTTGAGAAGCAAAATGGTGTATTCTGTTTCTAGGTTCTTCAGTGCTACAAGCACTTTCTTCAAAACCACATGTGTTTTATTTAGGATTATACACTACATGCATTTAGGAACATAAGAGCACAGGGATGTAAATAGGCCATGCAGCCCCTCAAACTCATTCCATCATTCACCGAGATCATGGCTGATCTGTGGCCTAACTTTATTTACCTGTCTTTGGTTTATAATCTCTAAACACCTTTGCTTAACAAAAAAAATCTACCTCAGAATTAAGATTAACAACTGATCCAGCATCCACTGCTTTTGTGGAAGAGAGTTTCAAGACTGTAATCCTTAGTTCTAGAATCACCATTTCAGTGCATATGTGATACATTTACCCTGGTAAACCATTCATCAATGAATGTAACTGCATATCACTGTAGTATTACAAAAATGTTGTTGATTAAGAAAAGTTGGCTTGCATTATTGCAAAACAAAACATTTGGTCACAAAAAACATTTAGGTGCAAAATTCTGCCAGTTAACTCCATTGGTTAGGGAGTCCCCTCTGTAGGACCTAAGCTTATAGGTGATCAGAGTAATTGGTGTGTCTGGGCAGGACCAAGTGCCACTTACAGTTTTATTGTATTCACTCGTAGAACATAGATATCACTGGCTGCATTAGCATTTATTGCCTGTCTCTTGCTGCCCTTGAGAAGGTGGTGGTGAGCTGCCTTCTTGAACCACTGCAGTCCATGTGCTATAGTTAGACCTACAATGCAGTTAGGGAGGAAATTATAGGGTGTAGGCTTGCTCGCTGAGCTGTAGGTTTGGCAGAAAGAAGGAAAAAGAAGCATAGTATCTGAATGGTGAGATGATGCAGAGCTTTGAGATGCAGAGAGATCTGGGTGGCATGAATCTCAGGGGTTAGTACAAAGGTACATCAAGTAATCAGGAAAACTAACAGAATGTTTTGCTTCATTGCAAGGGGAATTGAATGTTTAAGTAGAAAAGTTATGCTTCAGGCATTAGTAAGACTGTATCTGACTGGTAAGACTGTGCCCAATACTGATGGAATGGTAGAGACAGAATGGATTGATTTGACTACATTCTCTGGAGTTTAGAATGTTGAAGGGGCATCTGATAGAAACATAGCAAATTCTAACAGAATGAGAAAGGATAAATGCAAGAAAGATATTCCCAATAACCAAGTCAGGACCCAGGGGTCACAGGGTATGGTTACTCTGTAGGTAATTTCGGACTGAAATGAGGAGAAATTCCTTCACCCAGTGAATTGTGAACTTGTGGAATTCCCTGCCACAGGAAGTAGTTGAGATCGAAATGATGACTGTTTTCAGGAAGGAGTTAGATATAATTTTTAAGGCAATAGGGAGCAAAGGATATTGAGTGAAAGCAGGAAGAGGTTACTGAGTTGGGGGATCATCTATAACCACAATGAATGGTAGAACAGACTAGACAGGCTGAATGGCCTACTCCTGTTCCTACTTTCTATGTTTTCTTGTACAGAAATTTTCAGGAAACCCTGCTTACAGTTATCATTGACATTACTGCTGAGATTATTTATACTACTTGTCCTTTTAATTAACATGAGATTTTATTGAAGGAACATAACCTAACTAACCTGATTGAATTTTTCCAAGGATGTGACAAATGTGATTGATGAGGTAGAGCAGTAGATGTTATCTACATGGATTTTAGTAAGGCTTTTGACAAGGTCCCTCCATGACCCAGAAGATTGAGATGCATAGGATCCACGGTGACCTGGATTCATAGAAGGCAGAGGGTGGTAGTGGATGGTTGTTTTTCTGGCTGGAGGCCCATGACTAATGGTGTTCCACGGGGATCTGTACTGGGACCTCTGCTGTTTGTGTTATATATAAATGACTTGGATGAAAAGGTAGTTGGTTGAGTTATTAAGTTTGCAAAGATTGGTGGAGTTGTGAATAGTGTGGAAGGTTGTCCATGGATACAGCAGGATATAGATCAGTCACAGATATGGGTGGAGAAATGGCAGATGGAGTTTAAACTGGATAAGTGTGAGATGCTAAACTTTGGGAGATCAAATGTTAAGGAAAGGTTTACAGTAAATAGCGTGATCCTGAATAGCATTGATGTACAAAGGGATCTTGGGGTCCTAGTACATAGCTCTCTGGGAGTGGCCACACAAGTAGATAGGGTGGTAAAGAAGGTGTATGATGTACTTGCCTTTATTGGTTGGGGAATTGAGTACAAGAATCTGGATGTCATGCTGCAGCTTGAGAAGACTTTGGTTAGGCTACACTTAGAGTATTGCGTTCAATTCTGGCCACCACATTTCAGGAATGATATGGAGGCTTTGGAGAGAGTGCAGAAGAGGTTTATCAGGATGCTGCCTGGATTAGAGGGTATGAGCTATTAGGAGAAGCTAGACAAACTCAGGTTGTTTTTCCTGGAGCAGCAGGGACTGAGAGGAGACTTGATAGAAGCCTATAGATTTATGAGATACATAGATAGGATTGATGGTCAGAATCTTTTTCCCAGAGTTAAAATGCCAAAAACTAGGGGGCATCATTTAAGGTGAGAGAGTGAAAGTTAAAAAGAGATGTGAGGGGCAGGTTTTTTACCTAGAAAGTGGTAGGATTTATAACACGCTGCCAAAGGTAGCAGTGGAGGCAATTACATTAGGGACATTTAATGGACTTTTGATAAGCATACGTATATGCAAAGGTGGAGGGAAATAGGTTGCTGGAAGACATTAGTTTAATTTGGCATAATCTTCAGCACAACACTGTGGGCTGAAGGCCCCGTTCCTATGCTGTACTGTTCTATGTTTTTTGTTCTATGAATCTACTTGAATTAACATGGCCAAAGCAACTCTTCAAAAGCACTATTGATTTTAGTCATTTCAAATCCATACATCTTTTCAGTTGTGTTTTTCAAAGTATTGTTAGTTTACTTTTAAAACCTGTTGTGAATATGGCTGAAATCACTACTTTGAATCATAAATCATGGAAACAGACCCTTTGGTTCAAATCATCTGAGCTGATCAGATATCCCAATGTGTCCTAGTCCCATTTGCCAGCAGTGTCCAGGGATGTGGAGGCTAGGTGGATTAGCCATGGTAAAAGCTGGGTTGATTTTACTGCTCCTCGAATGTTGCCTGAACTGCTGTGCTCTTCCAGCACCACTAATCCAGAATCTGGTTTCCAGCATCTGCAGTCATTGTTTTTACCTTATGGGAATAGAGTCAGGGTCTGTCTGGGATACTCCACAGAGTGTCGGTACAGATTCAATAGGCTGAATAGGCACTTTCCGCAATGTAGAGATGCTACAATCAACCTTGATCAGAATGATGGAGCAGACTTGAGGGGCTGAATGACCTACTCCTCTATTTCTATTTCAGTTTCAGCACCCTTCAAAGAAAGGGCAAGAAAATAGCATGACTAGAAAAGAATGCAAACCAAACTGCATATTATATGATCTGGATTGTCCTGTGTGGTTAATAATATTATACATATTAATGCTTGGCTGCATTTTAGTAATTGATTGGTATGTTAAACTTAGGATATAGATGCAGTATCAGATTTAAATTGATGCAATGTGTATATGGATGCACAGAGGAACTTTGATTATCTGAATGAGATGGACGGGCACTATTCTGTTCGGATAATTGATTATTCGATTAATTGATTCAATGCCTCCCCTCTGGGGCTCGGAGTTTTCTGAAGTTTCCTGTTTCCTTGCTCTGCCTGCTTTGCACCTTCTGTCTGTCTGAGGGTTTGTTTCTGAGTGTAAGGGATCTGCAGCATTGCTGAAGCCTCCCGCCTCCCCGCCCCCCCCAACCTCCCCAATCAATCCAATGGGATTGACTCAGCGAGCACTTGCTAAGTCCGCTCCCCATTCAGGAGACTAGGCAGCAGCACACCAAGCGCAAGCCCCCACCAACCCCCATCTGCCCTCCTGTCCGTCCCCACCCGCATCCGACCTGCCCCCCCCATGTCCCCCCGCCCCTGTCAGCCCCTGTCAGCCCCCCATATGCCTGCCCCCTGGGGCAGCCAGACTGGACACCAACAGCAAGACTGCTGCTGCCTTTGTGGGATGAGTCTCAAACTAGCACAAACACACACAACTTTTTACTGCAACCTTTTGACAAGTTTCCACTCTGCCCTGTACAGGACAATGTTGGAGAGATTATCTGGGGAAGGGGGATTTAGGGTACACGCCCTCTGTAAAACTCCAGGGAAAGTGTGTCGGGGAGAGAGAGCGAGTGGGCGATCACTCATTTGGAGATGGTGCCTAGTTCCCATTGATGTCCAGGACTGTTCCCGGCAGCATTTCAGTAAGCTGGGTTCATTTTTACTCATTGTAAACAAAAGACACGATCAGTGTTGAAGCACCTCTTTGATGTCATGTTTCTATCGAGACCTTGAGATCTTCTTTGGATAATTCGAAATTTGAATAATTGATACTCAGATAATCCAAGTTCCTCTGTACATTTTTGAAAAAATGGCAGTATAATTCTAGGTTGCACTAAAGCTCATTTCAGGTCAATTTCCCACTTGATGCAGTATGCAGAAGATTCCAGTCTGGTGCGGGCACCATTCATGAGTCCTCGGATACTTAAGCAGTCCATGTTCAAATTTAGCAAGATCTGGACAATATCCAGGCTTTGGCTGACAAGTGGTAAGTAACATCTACATCACACAAATGCCAGAGAATGACCATCTCCAATAGAAAACAATCTAACCATCTCCCCTTGACATTCATTGGTGTTCCCATCACTGAATCCTCCATTACCAACATCCTGGGGTTATCATTGATCCGAAACGTAACTGGACTCGCCAGATAAATGCAGTGGCTACAACAGCAGGTCAGAGGCTGGGAATACTGCAGCGAATAACTCACCTCCAGATATCCAGATGTTTCATTACCTGGCTAGGTAACATCATCAGTAGCGACCTCCAAGTGAAGCGAAGCTGTTGTCTCCTGCTTTCTGCCAAAATAGATAATTTCATACTTTCCCACATGGCAGTCCAGGACTTCCAGATATTTGTCCAATTACTTTAGCCATCTATATCCCATAGTGGGGTCCATATGTCCTCATCAGGTCCCTGTGTGGCAGTGTCCTTTGGAATAGGATCGCGTACCAACACCAATCGCTGCATATGGAACATTGGAACAACAGTGCACATGCTCCGTCATACAGCTTCATGGAATGTTGGCCCCATGGCCTTCTGGGACTCTGACAACTTTACTTTCACCTTATACAAAACACATGCAATACAAAAGATGCTTCATTTGCACCTGAGTTTTGGATACCACACATATCATTATTTCAAAGTGGTGTCCCACAGCATACATAAACAAACATTTCTGAGCTAAGTTGCACCAGATGCCATATTGATAATCACATTGGTATGCACATAGTGAACAACTGCTGCAAGTGCAAACAATCAGCAATAAACCAGTGAATGTTCAGTATTAGTTTCTTGTCGGTGATGGCATTGTGGAGCTCAGTGCATCAGCTAATGCCAGCTCTTATCCTGGTACAACTGAATACTCATTTAGCAGCAATAAGGCCACCTCGCCACAACTCTCCAACAGATTCTATTAAAAGGGATAATCAACAACAGTCAGGTTTCTTCTGACTGTTCCTTTGATTCACAACAGGATTGTGCTTTGTATAGATGGTTACAGTTGTAAAGATCTACAAGGAGTGCTGCAGCAGGTGCTTAATTTTATTTTTGCAAAGTTCAAGGCTTCTATAAAGAAAGATTTGCTCTCAGATTGAGTAAATATTTCCCTTGGATTAAAACAAGATTTATAGAATGAATAGAGGGCTTACAGAAATGGACAAGCTGCCGTGCGAGCCCCTTTATAACTGATTCTCTGAAAAACACTCTTGGTTTCCAGTGGATGCAACTTCTTTTCCCCACTCAGCTGTCATACTAAATTTGTATTGTTTAGAAATGTCAAATTTCTCTTGTGAGTTGTTATTGTGCCTCTGTCCATTACAGTTCTCCTTACAGTGCTACCCAAGATAGTGTAACATGGCTAGTTGAAGGAAGCTAACACTCGTGATGACTGTAGGTAGCCTAGAAAGTGAGACGAGAGGGACGGGAAGATGGTGATGGTGAGAGAGCACAGATGAAAAGATAATTACTACCTTCTTACACCAAAGAATCTCTTCCCTAAGGTGGTGACATACTAATATTAGCAAAGTGGAGATGCTGTAGTCCCATTCTCTCATTAGAGAGAGACAATTGCTGGCCGTTCAACCTGACACAATGGGAGATATTGAAAAGAGGCACTTTCACATTAACTTCAACAGCACAGGAATTGAACTTGCACTGTTGGTGTCACTCTGCGTCACAAACCAACCATCCATCCACCTGAGCTACATGACTCCAATCCTCACAACTTACTGCAGGACATTTGCTAGAGTGCTCTGACACCTTACTCTTTTTATGCAATGTCATCCATAACCATGGCTAAGCCTTGTACGACAAAAAGCTGGCCTTACATAACAGGTCTGCATTTTGAAATCTGCCTCAGCCACAGTGAAAGATGAGTTATTGGCCAGGAGATTCTGTGATATGCTTGTCTCCATATGCATGCCGATGGAATCGTCATCGCCGAAGTCGCATTAGGTGGGGATATTCTTCAATCTTCCTGTTCAGAACTTGATCGGAGTGGATTGGGAGGGTAGCAAGGTCTCTACCTGGCCATGTTCTATCTGATCAAATGATACACCCTCCTCTGAGAGAGGAGTAGTTATAGAGTCATAATCATAGAGATGTACAGCATGGAAACAGACCCTTCGGTCCAACCCGTCCATGCCTACCAGATATCCCAACCCAATCTAGTCGCACCTGCCAACACCCGACCCATATCCCTCCACACCATTCCTATTCATATACCCATCCAAATGCCTTTTAAATGTTGCAATTGTACCAGCCTCCACCACTTCCTCTGGCAGCACATTTCATACACGCATCACTCTCTGTTGGAAAAAGTTGCTCCTTAGGTCTCTTTTATATCTTTCCCCTCTCACCCTAAAACTATGCCCTCTAGTTCTGGACTCACTGGCCCCAGGGAAAAGACTATCCTATCTACCTGCGACTCCACTTTCAAGGAGTTATGAACTTGCACTCCAAAGTCTCTTTGTTCAGCAACATTCTCTAGGATCTTACCATTAAGTGCATAACTCCTGCTAAGATTTGCTTTCCCAAAATGCAGCACTTCGCATTTATCTGAATTAAACTCCATCTGCCACTTCTCAGCCCATTGGCCCATTTGGTCAAGATCCTGTTGTAATCTGAGGTAACCTTCTTCGCTGTCCACTACACCTCCAATTTTGGTGTCATCTGCAAACTTATTAACTGTACCTCTTATGCTCACATCCAAATCATTTATGTAAATGATAAAAAGTAGTGGACCCAGCACTGATCCTTGTGGCACTCCACTGATCACAGGCCTCCAGTCTGAAAAACAACGCCCTACCACTACCCTCTGTCTTCTACCTTTGAACCAGTTCTGTATCCAAATGGCTAGTTCTCCCTGTATTCCACAAGATCTAACCTTGCTAATCAATCTCCCAGAAGGAACCTTGTCGATCGCATTCCTGAAGTCAATATAGTTCACATCTACCGCTCTGTCCTCATCAATCCTCTTTGTTACATCTTCAAAAAACTCAACCAAGTTTGTGAGGCATGATTTCCCACACACAAAGCCATGTTCACTATCCCGAATCAGTTGTGGGTATTCACTAAATTTTGCGGAATACCCTGAAACTATTAGATTATTGGGGAAATCATCTGGTTTGTTAGAGTGCTTTAGGGAAGGAAATCAGACATCCTATCTGGTCTGGCCCAGATTTGACACAGACCTAAAACAAGATGATTGATTTTTAAGTACCTTAAATATTCACTGAGTAATTTGATAAATTGCATTCAATAAAATGGCTCATCACCAACTGCTCATTGGATAGTCACAAATGGGTCTTGCATGTGACACCCACATTCAGTGAAGAAATATTGGAAAATACAAATAATGCACATCCCTTTGAAGCAGTGATTGCTGCTTGCCACCCAGGGTAACTGATCTGTCTAAGCAATCTGGAGAAAGTGAGGACTGCAGTTGCTGGAGATCAGAGAGGAAAAGTGTGGTGCTGGAAAAGCACAGCAGGTCAGGCAGCATCTAAGGAACAGGAAAGTCGATGTTTCAGGCATAAGCCGTTCCTGATGAAGGGCTTCTGCCCAAAACATTGACTTTCCTGCTCCTTGGTTGCTGTCTCACCTATCAGCAATACTGTTGCACCAGAATCAGAATGATTGCAATGTTTTTGCAGAGAAACTGGCCTATTTTTGGGGCATTTGCATATTTCCTGTAATTGTGTCTGTTTTGGGGAATAATTTATAAACAAAGAAACATCAGGGCATGCCACCATCATTACAGATTGGAAGCAAATTTTCCATTTCTCAATCAGCTCCTGTTTTGATACACTATTTATACAGGTGCTCCATTGAAATCATGCAAATCCTTTCAAAAGTGAATGTAATGGCACAACCATCACCTGAGCATCAGAGTAGATATAATCTTTTCTTGTCTGGGAGCAACTAGCTTGCTATATTCCCATCCTTTTCACAATAGTGACTTTCTGACGTTGGTCAAGAAAATAAAATACGTTCTGAAGAAGGGTCACTGGACCTGAAACGATAAGTTTGCTTTCTCTACACAGATGCTGCAAGACCTACTGAGTTTTACCAGTAATTTCTGTTTTTCTTTCTGGAAATCAAATACCGTGCAATAGAAATTGTTGAAAATTATGTGAGGGGGGGAAAAGCTCAAAATTAATTAAAAAGTCAGATGAAGCAGCCAAAGAAATTGTAATACCTTCCTCAGGGCTACACTTCTTCAATCAGTGCTTCCTAGATTTAGATTGTTAAAAATCACACAATACCAGGTTATAGTCCAACAGCTTTATTTGGAAGCACTAGCTTTTGGAGCGCTGCTCCTTCTTCAGGTGGTTGTGGAGTATAAAATCAAAGGACACAGAATTTATAGTAAAAGTTTGCAGTATGATGTAACTAAAATTATGTATTGAAGAAGATCTGGTTTGTTTGTTAAGTATCTCATCTTTTAGAATGACCATGGTTGGTTTCAGTTCTTTCATATGTAAATCCCAGAACTTAAAGTTACATTCTCAAGTTAACTTTAACAATTGGTGCCAGATAATGTACTGAAGATGTGAGCTTCACTGTGTGAGGCTGTTTGTGCCCCAATGTTCTAATCTAAAAAAAAGGGATTTACAGAATCTTACATGGATTCATACAGTTTTTGAGCAAAACCTAAGTACAAATTCACCCCACAAACTTATACGTATGTGTATGCATGTGGGTATGTGTGTGTGCGGGGAATAGGAGCATCTGTGAGAGTGTGTGTATGTCTAGGAGTGTGAGTGTGAGTGTAAAGGGGTATAAGTCTGTAAGAGGGTGCAGGTGTGGGTGTGAATGTGGGAGGCATATGTGTTAGCGTATAACAGAGACCTTGTGTATGAGAGAGGGTCTGTGTGAATATATGGGTTCGTGGGAGTGTGTGCACGTGTGTGCGTGTGTGTGTTTATAATTCCTTGTAATGCCAAGTAACATGCCTTTAAAACATAATTCATTATTTTTATCTCATTAGCTTTTCTTGAGTACCAAGATAATTTGCTCAAGCTCTTCCTTTATCTTTAGCCTATCTCTTTAGCCTATCTCTTTAACTGCAGTATTGATTTATTCCAAATCAGGTCCCAATCAGTTTTTTTTTAACTGATGTCCACAGGATGACATTATTTCCATTCCCAGCATAACTTGGAGGTGCTGATGTTGGACTGGGATGGACAAAGTTAAAAATCACATAACACCAGGTTATAGTCCAACAGGTTGATTTGGAAGCACTAGCTTTCGGAGCACTGCTCTCAACCACCTGATGAAGGAACAACGCTCTGAAAGCTAGTGCTTCCAAATAAACCTGTTGGACTATAATCTGGTGTTGTGTGATATTTAAGATTCCCAGCATACTATCACATAATCTGAATCAATTCTTGTCACATTGTTAGTTCAGCTATGATATTGTGCATCATGTTCAGCAACTTGGAACTGAGACTGCTCAAACATTCCAAGGCTGTGTTCAGTTGTTTAAAAATTCATTTAAAATATTTTCTTTGACTACATTATTTTTACTTCATCATAGTGCACTGAGTCTTTTTAGTTTTAGCCTGGTACTTTATAGATTTCCAGAGCAATTGTACTCACCTGCTTTCTCTCCAAATCCTCTTTTCCCAAGCTGTTTAAATCTACTTTACAAAATTCGAGAGACCCTCCAACCCTTAGAATCCCTTTAAACTCTTCTTATTAATATACCAGATACCTTTTAAATGTTGTAATAGTACCAGACTCCACCACTTCCTCTAGCAGCTCGTTCCATACACATGCCACCCTCTTTATGAAAATGTTACCCCTCAGGTCTTTGTCAAATCTTTCCCCTCTCACTTTAAACTTTTGCCCACTACTTTTTGAATTACCCTACCCAAGGAAAAGATTTGGGCTATTCACCCTATCCATGGTCCTCATGACTTTATAAACCTCTATAAGGTCACCCCTCAGCCTCTGATGCTGCAGGGAAAAATCCCCAACCAAAGATTCTGGGTAATTGGGGAAAAAATTCTGGCTGTAACAGGCTGCTCCGTTTTTGAGGTATTTTAGGTGTTGGAGGTGATTTCCTCAAATTCCAGGAATATAAAAATTACTGTTCCATATGCTGTTGCATTGTTTTGGGACTTTGGAGAAAAAAAAAGTCTAAACAGCAGCACTTTTAAAAGAGACAGGAACAGGCAAAGACAGCATATGGTGAGGTCAGTGTAGGAGAGAGAGAGAGAGAAAGAAACCCACACTGCTAAATGACACAGCAGTGAACACATGTAATTACTGCCTTTGCTATTGAACTCATGTACCCCTGGACATTGGAGTGCATCTGGGAAAATTAATGAACAGTGAAATTCACAATTGATCTTGGAGGAACCTATTCTAGGGAGGACACAACACAGAGACAGGTAAGTGAATAGTTTTAAATGTGGCCTTGGGGCCTTGCTGTAGGTCTGCAGTAGTGAGTAGAGTAGGTTCTTTCTTGTTTATGTGTTTTATTGAGATATGTCTCTTGATCAAACTTAAAAATGTAAGCCATAATATTAAGTTAGTCTGGAGCTGTGCTTTGTAGAGGAATAAGATAGGGTTATTTTTTGGGTCTGTAGATTGGAAGTAGCAAAAATGGCCCTTAGTACAGTGCTATGCTCTTCTTGTCAGATATGGGAGTTTAGGGAGAGTTTACGTTTTACTGAGGATTATATCTGCAATAAATGCTGCTGGTTGTGAATCCTATCAGATCAAATGGAACAATTGGAGCGATAGTTAGAGGCAATAAGGAATTTACAAGAACAAGGGGGTGTGATGAATGGCAGTTATAGGAAGGGAAGAAAGTCGCAGATACAGTCACAGAGAGGGGTTAACTATAGGAAAGTTAAGAGAGGTAGGCAGGTAGTGCAGGAGTCTTCTGTGGCTATCCCCATTTCAAACAAGTATGCTGTTTTGGAAATTGTAGGGGGTGATGGATTCTCAGGGGAACGTAGCACCAACAGCCAAGTTTCTGGTATGAAGACTGGCTCTAATGCAACGAGGTGTACATTGGGTTCTAAGAGATCGATGGTGTTAGGGGATTCTCTAGTCTGAGACACAGACAGATGTTTCTGTTGCCAGCAACAAAAAATCAGAATGCTGTGTTGCTTCCCTGGTGCCAGGATCAAGGATGTCTCAGAGAGGGTGCAGAATGTTCTCAAGGGGGAGACAGACCAGCAGGAGGTCATTGTACACATTGGAACCAATGATATAGGAAGAGAAAAGGATGAAATTCTGAAGGGAAATTACAGAGAGTTAGGCAGGAATTTCAAAAGGAGGTTCTCAAATGTTGTAAAATCTGGATTACTCCCAGTCCTACGAGCTAGTGAGGGCAGGAATAGGAGGATAGAGCAGATGAATGCATGGCTGAGGAGCTGGTGTATGGGAGAAGGATTCACATTTTTGGATTATTGGAATCTCTTCTGGGGTAGAAGTGACCTGTACAAGAAGGATGGACTGCACCTGAATTGGAAAGGGACTAATATACTGACAGGGAGATTTACTAGAGCTGCTTGGGAGGATTTAAACTAGAAAGGTTGTGGTGGGATGGGGCGGTGGGTGCATGGGACCCAGGGAGATACTGAGGAAAGAGACTGAGACTGGTACAGTTGGGAAAAGATAAAAGCAAATTACCGTGGATGCTGGAACCTGAAACCAAAAAAGAGAAAATGCTGGAAAATCTCAGCAAGTCTGGCAGCATCTGTAAGGAGAGAAAAGAGCTGACGTTTTGAGTCTAAATGACTCTTTATCAAAGGGTCAGTTAGACTCAAAATGTCAGCTCATTTTACAGATGCTGCCAGACTTGCTGAGATTTTCCAGCATTTTCTCTCTTTTGGTTTCAGTTGGGAAAAGAAGTGAGCCAAACTGTCAGGGCAGGCAGAGACAAGGTAGGACTGATAAATTAAATTGCATTTATTTCAATGCAAGGGGCTTAACAGGGAAGGAAGATGAACTCAGGACATGGTTAGGAACATGGGAATGGGATATCATAGCAATTACAGAAACATGGCTCAGGGATTGACAGCTTAATGTTCCAGGATACAAATGCTACAGGAAGGACAGAAAGGGAGGCAAGAGAGGAGGAGGAGGAATGGCATTTTTGATAAGGGATAGCATTATAGCTGTGCTGAGGGAGGATATTCCTGGAAATACATCCAGGGAAGTTATTTGGGTGGAACTGAGAAATAAGAAAGGGATGATCACCTTACTGAGATTGTATTATAGACCCCTAATAGTCAGAGGGAAATTGAGAAACAAATTTGTCAGGAGATCTCAGTTATCTGTAAGAATAATAGGGTGGTTATGATTAGGTTAGATTCCCCATGGTGTGGAAACAGGCCCTTCAGCCCAACAAGTCCACACCGACCCTCTGAAGAGTAGAAAATGTGTTGCTGGAAAAGCGCAGCAGGTCAAGCAGCATCCAGGGAACAGGGGAATCGACGTTTCTGGCATAAGCCCTTCTTCAGTTCCATGGATGCTGCCTGACCTGCTGCGCTTTTCCAGCAACACATTTTCAGCTCTGATCTCCAGCATCTGCAGACCTCACTTTCTCCTCTGAAGAGTAACCCACCCAGACCCATTTCCATCTGACTAATGCACCTAACACTGACCTGTGAATTTCCTGACCTGCACATTATTGGACTGTGTGAGGAAACCCACACAGACACTGGGAGAATGTGCAAACTCCACACAGACAGTCATTCAAGGCTGGGATTGAACCTGGGACCCTGGTGCTGTGAGGTAGCAGTGCTAACCACTGAGCCACCATGCCACCCAACAGTATCCCCTATGATAGGGGATTTTAACTTTCCAAATATAGACAGGGACTGCCATATTGTTAAGGGTTTAGATGGAGAAGAATTTGTTAAGCATGTACAAACATTTTTTATGATTCAGTATGTGGATGTACCTACCAGACAGGATACAAAACTTGACCCACTCTTGGGAAATAAGGCAAGGCTGGTGACTGAGGTGTCAGTGGGGGAGCACTTTGGAGCCAAAAATTTAAAATAGTGATGGAAAAAGATAGACCAGATCTAAAAGTGCAAGTTCTAAATTGAAGAAAGGCCAAATTCGACATTATTAGGCAAGGACTTTCAAAAGTCCTTTGGGCACAGATATTCGCAGGTAAAGGGATGGCTGGAAATTGGGAAGCCTTCAGAAATGAGATAACGAGAATCCAGAGACATTATATTCCAGTTAGGGTGAAAGAAAAGGCTGGTAGGCATAGAGAATGCTGGATGACTAAAGAAATTGAGGATTTGGTTAAGAAAAACAAGGAAGCATATGTCGGGTATAGACAGGATAGATCAAGTGAATCATTAGAAGAGTATAATTAAGAGGGAAATCAGGAGGGCAAAAAGGGGACATGAGATACCTTTGGCAAATAGAGTTAAGGAGAATCCAAAGGGTTTTTACAAATACATTAAGGACAAAGAGTAATTAGGGAGAGAATAGGGCCCCTCAAAGACCAGCAAGGCGGCCTTTGTGTGGAGCCACAGAAAATGGGGGAGATACTAAATGAGTATTTTGCATCAGTATTTACTGTGGAAAAGGATATGAAAGATAAAGGGAAATAGAGGGTGACACCTTGCAAAATGTCCAAATTACAGAGGAGGAAGTGCTGGATGTCTTGAAATGCACAAAGGTGGATAAATCCCCAGGACCTGATCAGGTGTACTCCAGAACTCTGTGGGAAGCTAGAAGAGTGATTGCTGAGATATTTATATCATTGATAGTCTATGAACAGGTGAGGTGCCGGAAGACTGGAGTTTGGCTTATGTGGTGCCACTATTTAAGAAAGGTGGTAAGGACAAGCCAGGGAACTATAGACCAGCGAACCTGACATTGTTGATGGGCATGTTGTTGGAGGGAATTCTAAGAGACAGGATATGCATGTATTTGGAAAGGCAAGGACTGATTAGGGATAGTCAACATGGCTTTGTGTGTGGGAAATCATGTCTCATAAACTTGACTGTGTTTGTTTTGAAAAAGCAACAAAGAGGATTGATGAGGGCAGAGCGGTAGACATGATCTATATGGACTTCAGTAAGGCATTTGACCAGGTTCCCCTTGTTTCTCAGACTGGAGGCCTGTGACCAGTGGACTGCCACAAGGATCGGTGCTGGGTCCACTACTTTTCGTCATTTATGTAAATGATTTGCACGTGAGCATAAGCAGTATAGTTAGTAAGTTTGCAGATGACACCAAAATTGGAGGTGTCGTGGACAGCGAAGAAGATTACCTCAGACTAAACAGGATCTTGATCAGACGGACCAATGGGCTGAGGAGGGGCAGATGGATTTGGATAAATGCGAGGTGCTGCATTTTGGGAAAGCAAATCTTAGCAGGACTTATACCCTTATTGGTAAGGTCCTAGGGATTGTTGCTGAACAAAGAGACCTTGGAGTACAAGTTCATAGTTCCTTGAAAGTAGAGTCACAGGTCGATAGGACAGTGAGGAAGGTGTTTGGTGTGCTTTCTTTTATTGGTCAGAGTATTGAGTATAGTTGGTCAGAGTATTGAGTACAGGAGTTGGGAGGTCATGTTGTGGCTGTACAGGGCATTGGTTAGGCCACTTTTGGAATATTGCATGCAGTTCTGGCCTCCTTCCTATCGGAAAGATGTTGTGAAACTTGAAAGGGTTCAGAAAAGATTTACACGGATGTTGCCACGGTTGGAGGATTTGAGCTATAGGGAGAGACTGAACAGGCTGGGGCTGTTTTCCTTGGAGCTTTGGAGGCTGAGTGGTGACCTTTTAGAGGTTTATAACATCATGAAGGACATGGATAGAATAAATAGACAAGGTCTTTTCCCTGGGGTAGGCAATTCCAGAACTAGAGGGCATAAGTTTAGGGTGAGAGGGGAAATATATAAAAGAGACCTAAGGAGCAACTTTTTCATGCAGAGGGTGGTGTGTGTGTGGAATGGGCTGCCAGAGGAAGTGGTGGAGGCTGGTACAATAGCAACATTTTAAAGGCATCGAGATGGGTATATGAATAAGAAGGGTTTGGAGGGATTTGGGCTGGCTGCTGGCAGGTGAGACTAGATTAGGTTGGGATATCTGGTCAGCATTGACAGGTTGGACTGAACGGTCTGTTTCCATGCTGTACATCTCTGTGACTCTTTGACTCTAATTCAGTCTCCCTCTATAACTCAAATTCACTTGTCCTGGCAACAGCTTTGTAAATCCTTTCTGTGCCCTCTCAGGTTTTATAACATCCTTCCTGTAGAAGAGCGATCAGAATTGTACGAATAGTCTAAAAGTGACCTCATAACGTCCTGTATATCCACATCACAATGACTCAATTCCTATACTCAATGTTCCGATCAGGCAGACTAGTTAGTACGATTAGTTCACATGGGATCCAGGGGGAGCTAGATAATTGGATACCAAAGTGCTTTGAAGGTAGGAGACAGAGGGTGGTGGAGGAGGGTTGCTTTTCGGTCTGGAGGCCTGTGACCAGAGGTGTGCTGCAAGGATCAGAGCTGGGTCCAGTACTTTTTGCCATTTCTATAAATCTATTTGACTTGAATATAGGAGGTATGCTCAGTAAGTTTGCAGACGACATCAAAATTGGTGGTGTACTGGACAGTGAAGAAAATTATCTCAGAGTATATGGGCCTTGACAAATGGGCCAATGAGCCAATGAATGGCAGACGGAGTTTACATAGAACATAGAGCATAGAACATTACAGCACAGTACAGGTCCTTTAGCCCTCGATTTTGCACCAACCTGTGGAACCAATCTGACCCCTATCCATCCTATACTATTCCATTTTCATCCATCTGTTTATCCAATGACCACTTAAATGCTCTTAAAGTTGGCAAGTCTACTACTGTTTCAGGCAGTGTGTTCCACGCCCTTACTACTCTCTGAGTAAAGAAACTATCTCTGACATCTGTCCTATATCTATCAGCCCTCAATTTATAGTTATTTCCCCTCATGCTAGCCATCACCATCTGAGGCAAAAGGCTCTCATTGTCCACCCTATCTAACCCTCCGA
This sequence comes from Chiloscyllium plagiosum, assembly GCF_004010195.1. Classification (NCBI taxonomy): domain Eukaryota; kingdom Metazoa; phylum Chordata; class Chondrichthyes; order Orectolobiformes; family Hemiscylliidae; genus Chiloscyllium; species Chiloscyllium plagiosum. Next base: position 66,009,245 of record NC_057710.1, read on the forward strand.
TTATCTTATATGTCTCAATTAAGTCGCTTCTCAACCTCCCTCTAGTCCCTCAGCCTTTCTTCATAAGACTTTCCCTCCATACTAGGCAACATCCTAGTAAATCTCCTCTGAACCCTTTCCAAAGCTTCCACGTCCTTCCTATAATGTGGTGACCATGCAATACTCCAAGTGTGGCCACACCAGAGTTTTGTACAGCTGCAGCATGACCACATGGCTGTGAAACTCAGTCCCTCTACCAATAAAAACTAACACACCGTATGCCTTCTTAACAACCCTATAAGCCTATGTGGCAACTTTCATGGATCTATCTACATGGACACCATGATATCTCTGTTTATCTACATGACAAGAATCTTACCATTAGCCCAATACTGTGCATTCCTGTTACTCCTTTGAAAGTGAATTACCTCAAACTTTTCTGCATTAAACACCATTTGCCACCTTTCAGCCCAGCTCTGCAGCTTATCTATGTCCCTCTGTAACCTACAACATCCTTCAGAACTATCCACAGCTCCACCAACCTTACTGTCATCCACAAATTTATTAACCCATCTTTCTACACCCTCATCCAGGTCACAGACAGCAATGGCCCCAAAACTGACCCCACAGATCCTTGTGATATACCACTAGTAATTGATCTCCAGGATAAACATTTCCCATCAACCACCACCCTCTGTCTTCTTTCAGGTAGCCAATTTCTGATCCAAACCACTAAATGACCCTCAATCTCATGCCTCTGTATTTTGTGCAATAGCCTACTGTGGGGAATCTTATCAAACACCTTACTGAAATACAGAAATTCAGAAAATTTAGGAAAATATGAGATGTTGCATTTTGCTGATGCAAAGCAGGGCAGAACTTTTACAATTAATGGTAGAGCCAAAGAGTGTGTTGCTGTACAAAGAAACCCGGGGTCAAGTTCATTGTTCCTTGAAAGTGCAGTTGCAGATAGACAGGGTGGTGACAAATTTCTGGCAAGGAATTGCAATTCCAAATTATCAAGTGCTTTACCTCTCAGTTCATTACTTTATCATGATCTTATATTTTAATTTTTAAATAGGCCAGTCAAAACAAAAGTTGAAACTTTATTGCTGGAACAGCACAGCAGGTCAGGCAGCATCCAGGGAACAGGAGATTCGACGTTTCGGGCACAGGCCCTTCTTCAGGAAGAAGGGCCTGTGCCCGAAACGTCGAATCTCCTGTTCCCTGGATGCTGCCTGACCTGCTGTGGTGTTCCAGCAATAAAGTTTCAACTTTGATCTCCAGCATCTGCAGACCTCACTTTCTCCTCAGTCAAAACAAAAGTCTCAGAATTGCAGGCTAACTTTTATTTAACAAGAATATTGTTGACAGGATCTTTTTTAATTTGTTTCAAACTTGGAAATCCTAAGGCAAAGTAATGAGGATAGAAATTTAATGAAACATGACTTTTCCCACATTCAGTGTTAATTGTATCTTGGAAATTAGTGTTCCCCAGATGAAACAAGGAGGAATGTTATAAAAATCACCCTTTGTAACCTTGGACCACATGCTGTTATGGTCTCTGTCCATCCTTACCCTCCAAACTGGCTAAAACGTTGAGTGAGGAGTCCATTCAGGCAAAGAATCCCTGCTCTGCAACAACTTAAAGGCCAATTGGCTGTTCATTGCCAGAGGCAGGATTACAGGTACTCAGGCACAGGGGGCCCCACCCCACTAAGCCAAACAGAGGCTGACAGCTCTTGATGTTCCAATTGCACCAATGAGAGTGGTACCCATTGCTTGTACTGCAGTCAGCAATGAGGAGGTGGAACTTTGTAATTGCAGTCAAAGAAGTGGTAGCAGAGGTGAAGAGGGCATGAAATCCTGGAACTCCACCTTTAATTTCACTGCAGATACACACAGACTACAGCAGTTCAAGAAGACACTTCATCACCACTCCCTCAAGGAACTGTTACCGATGGGCAATAAGTGCTGGCCTAGCTAGAAACACCTAAGAACACACTCAACCCATAATCAACTGAATAAAAAAGCTAGGTATCAGAAAGCTAGGTGCAGAAAAGAAACAGAAAATCTGGTTTTACTTATTGAACTGTAACTTTTCAAATGATTGGATTTGTTTTATGTGATGTTGCTTTGATATGGTTATGCCACATCATACTGTACTAGCACTTATACAATCTTATTACTTCCCTTCTCAAGGATGCTTTGCAACATAGTGATATAGAAAACAGCAGCCAATTTAGACACAAGAATATCCACCAAGCTTAAAATAGCATACCAAAAAACAGGTTGATTTTTTTTACAGAAAGACGTTATGACCAAAATAGATTTTGCAAATATTTGCTGGGAATTTTGTTTTACTGGCATTGCAAGAAGAAAATCAGAATCAGAAAGAAGGGAGTAAATTTATTACCATTGATAAATAGCAAAGAAGATACTTGGTGAAAGCAATTTGCCAGCACACTGAACCTAGTAAAGGTAGTGTGTAAACATTTCAGCTGCAAATTATCTAATCAGGACAGCCCAAAATAAGACAATATGTGAAACAACATTGGAAACATGAATACAAAATTGTCTATGCATCATTGTGCTTGTTGTTCATTGTTCAAGTAAAGTGACACTGTTAAGATTGACTTCTCAAAAACAAAACTGGATTTCAAAGAGGTTTAGTGGACATAAAGATTGGACACTTTTGATATCTCACTCAGCTACAGCTTTGACCTGATCATAACAAATGCAGAGCACAATGAAACTCTTCTAACAAAAAAAAATGTTGACTTAATTCTATTTAGGCCTGTGACTAGTAGGGATCAGGTGGCTATTCCCCTTCTGAGAAGAGTTTGTTTGAAAGATCTGAAAAGAATACTATTCAAAGGAAATCAACTGACTGTTTTTCTAACTACTCAGCCCTTTCATGAACTGGCTCAAAGCTGCTTTGTTCAGGAAGTAAAACTAGCCAGCTGTGGCTCACTGGTAGCTCTCTTGTCTGTGAGTCATCAGACAGTCGGGTCAAGTCCCACTTCAAGGTCTTGAGCTCAGAACTAGACTGACACGCGAGTACAATGTCGAGGGAGTGCTAGTTGGAGGTGTTGTCTTTCAGGTGAGATATTGAACATCTGCCATTGCAGATGGACGTAAAATCCTATAGATATTTCAAACCACACAATACCTTGTTGAGGAGCAGTGAACCAGCTCTCCCTGGGTTGATTACCTGCTCCCTGGTTGGTCACAGTAAGGTTAATTTTATACCCCATTCTGAGACCCAACTGAACTTATATTTTAAAAGAATCCAATTTAGCCAGGCTTTCTTGAATCAAGAGAATATTTACTAATGCAAAATGAATTGAATTCTAACACACAGATGAAAAATAAAATATCAGTCCAAAATGATACAAGTTAACAAAAACATCAGTTACCAAATTAGTTGTAAAGAGCAGGTAGTTGAATATTGTGAACATTTCAGTGGTTGACGTTGATAGTTCAACAGTTGATGTTGAGCTCCCTGGTTTTATTGGTTCATTAGAAACTCTTCAGTCTGGAATCCTTTTGATAACAGCTGACTGGTAGTACACAGAGTGATTTAATTTCTCCTCTGCCTTTTGCCTGCTGTACAAGGGTGTTTAAATGGCTATTCAGAGAGCTGTAACCCCCACTGCACTCTCGTACATGCTCTTGGACATCAGGCCACTGAGACACATACATCAGAAGTGAAGCTCACTTTTTAACTCATTTTGTATCCCTGTAAAGGTAAAGCTCAAATGCTGCAGAAAATGGCTCCCTGATGAGAAGGGTTTAGGTGGTTAGTCTTTCATTATCATCTCTTGTTTTGGATTTCTATCTGAAGTTTCCCTGACTCTGTAGAGATGTGTCAGTCCAGAATTTCTCTCTCAGCAACTCCTGAATTAGCATTCACAGTAATCTTGGTTGTATCAGTCCTTTCAAATTTTGTAATTAAAGTGCAAGAGATTATTCTAGATCATGCCACTTCTCCCCATGGCAAGTGAAATTAGATTCATTCTCATTTCATTACAAAAAGGAGAGAAACTATGAATAAAACAACAGACACATTCACAAATTCATCCATTTCTCTTGCATTGTTCAATTATATCTCTTCAGTTCTAATTGGGTGCTTCCAGTTCCTGGTGAGGGTGTCTGCAATCACATTTGATGTCCTGGCAATGGGAATAATTTTTAAGTGGTTGAGTTCAAGGTACAAACTCCATTGGAATAATCTGGCAAACTGGATCTTGAACTTTTCCAAGAAAGTCAGAGCTTGCTGTCAATGTTGATTGTGGTCTCTCTGCACCTACTTTGGATATATATCACCAAGTGTTTAAGAGTCAGTAATAAGCCAAGGTTTTCCTCCTTTACCATGGAGCACCATTCCTGAGGCTGGTACAATTTTGTTTGGAGAAGTACTAGATTGATCTATTCTGGATTCATCTTGCCACAGGAAAGCTGTACCAACGCTAGTTTCACTATTTTTAAAGTGTCTATTTCAAACACTTGGTTAAAATTCAAAGCTGCAAACATAGGCTTGATTATGATAATAGCCTTTAGATTTTCAACGTCTGTCTGGCTTTCTCATTCATGTAACCTTTGCTTCATTCTGTATTAGGATTGTCAGTGGCACAGTTACCATGCTGAAGTTTGGGATGAAATTTCAATAGAATCCACGCATTCCAAACAATCTCAGGATGTTCTGTTTTGTTGTGAGAAAGGGGAACTGCTTCAACCTTTGCAGACCTGACCAGTAATCATCAAACATTAACAGTTGGAGAAAAGTCACTTGGACCTCAGTGAATGTGTCTTTATAAGATTGACCACTAGGTCAACTGACTTTATTTCCTGGAGGAGGGCTCCAGTCACTTTATGTATGCTTCTCAAACATTGGCGTAGACCCAAAAGTCATCTAGATCCAATAGAAAATTAGATAGGCCTACCATTATCTGGTTCAGCAACATTTGCAAGAGGGCTAGGGGATTTCATAATCCTTATGTCATGGCTCAACATTGGTATAACTCATCTGAAGTTACAACAATGTAAATTTCCTTGACTCAGGCAATCAAAGGATCCTACCAGTACCTCTTAAACAAATCTATCGTTGTAATGTTGGCTGTTTGACCTACCCTATCTATAAAATCCTCTAGCCATGATATTGAATAAGAGTCAGCTATGGTCATTGCATTAACTTTTCAGTAGTTAATGTAATGTTTCCTTGGTGCACCACTAAAATGATAGTCAGCCTGAGATGCAGCATTGAAGTGCAGATGTGCCCTGTAAATGGATCAGAGATTTACCATGAAGACTCTTAGAGGCTGGCAGTGTCCATGAATTGTGATGTGTGTGACTGATGCCCATGGAGTGGGGCTTGAGATAAGTGTCTGTTTCCGAGCATAGATTCATTTGGAGAAAACAACAAGCCCTTTAATTTTTTTAGCTCCAGTCTCAGCAACCTCCTTTCTGACATTAAAAGGGTATCTTGGGGCATTTTCAGATGTCTTTTGACTGGCTACTTGCCTTCCTTTAATTCCAGAATTCTCTATCTTATTTGAGATATGGCAATGACAGAAGAAAGGCTTCACAGAAAAATGATCGGCTCATAATCTTCAGGCATTTTTGCTTTCTGACTTTCAGTTGTAACATTCTGTTCTTCAAAATGTATTTGTATTGCAAAATGCAATGAGTTATTTTAATTTTTCCAAGAGAATTATTTCTCTCAGAGCCTCATGAGTGGAATATACATTTTTTGCCCTTACACATTCAATGATGGTCTGCCTGGGCTGTATACTCAAATGTTAAAACTGTTGTCTATGTCCTCCACAATTGTGTATAAATCTAATGTGTTCTACGTGTAAAATTGCTTTGCATAGAGTCACAGGGATGTATAACATGGAAACAGATCCTTCAGTCCAACTCATCCATGCCAGCCAGATACTCTACATTGATCTAATCCCATTTGCCAGCATCTGTCCGATATCACTCTAAACATTTCCTATTCATATATCCATCAGATGCCTTTTAAATGTTGTAATTATACCAGGCTTCACCAACTCCTCTGGCAGCTCATTCCATGCACCCCCTTCTGCATGAGAAAGTTGTCCCTTTGGTCCCTCTCATATCTTTTCCCTCTCATCTTAAACTTACCCCCTAGTCTTGGACTCCTTTACACTGGGGAAAAGATCTTGACTGTTCACCTCATCTGTACCCCTCATGATCTTATAAACTTCTATAAGGTCACCCCTCATCCTCTGATGCTTCAGGGAAAGTAGCACCAACCTATTCAGTCTCCCCCAATAGCTCAAACCTTCCAATCCTGACAACATCCTTGCAAATCTTTTCTGAACCATTTCAAGTTTCTTGCCTATAGCAGGGAGACCAGAATTGAGTGCAGTATTCCAAAAGTGGTCGAACCAATGTCTTGTATGGCTGCAACATGACCTCCCAACTCCTATATTCAATGCACCCATCAATAAAAGCAAACATACCTGTCACCTTCTTCACTATCCTGTCTCCCTGTGACTCCACTTTCAAGGATCTATGGACCTGCACCCCAAGGTCTCTTTGTTCGGCAACACTCCCCAGGCGCTCACCATTAAATGTATAAGTCCTGCCCTGATTTCCCCTCACAAAATGCTGGGTAAGAAATAATTTTTCTTTGGACACTTCAAATGTTTTGCTACTTTCTCACATGACGTAAAGAATGTCATCACATCCTTTCTCTCAAATTTTGGTAAGGCATGTCAAACTTAAACATTTTTTGCTGGACTTTAGGTTATGTCTGGAGCTTTCCTCATCAGAGCCTTCTTTAGTATCTGAGAACCTTTTTTTTAACTCAATCATTTTAACCTGGTATTGCCTATCTCCTTATCATCTCGTTCTCTTTCCTGAAATGTTCATTGTTTGGCTTTATCTTCTCGACAAAATTCAAGTTCAGGTTTCCACATCTCCACTTCCTATATTTTATATTCATTTTCTATCTCAAGCTAATTGTAATTGAACCTATGCTAACTTAAATAACCTATCACTTGCTGTAAATCCCTTCTGTATTTCTACTTGTGGGAAATAAGGCAGGGCAGGTGACTGAGGTGTCAGTGGGGGAGCACTTTGGGGCCAGCTACCATAATTCTACTGGATTTATAATAACAATGGAAAAGGAAAGACCAGATCTAAAAGTTGAAGTTCTAAATTGGAGAAAGGCCAATTTTGACGGTATTAGGCAAGAACGTTTGAAAGCTGATTGCGAGCAGATGTTCGCAGGTAAAGGGATGGTTGGAAAATGGGAAGCCTTCAGAAATGAGATAATAAGAATCCAGAGAAAGTATATTCCTGTCAGGGTGAAAGGAAAGGCTGGTAGGTATAGGGAATGCTGGATGACTAAAGAAATTGAGGATTTGCTTTAGAAAATATGTGAGGTATAGACAGGATAGATCGATTGAATCGATAGAAGAGTATAAAGGCAGTAGGAGTATATTTCAGAGGGAAATCAGGAGGGCAAAAAGGAGTCATGAGATAGCTTTGGCAAATAGAATTAAGGAGAATCCAAAAGGTTTTTACAAATATGTTAAGGACAAAAAGTGTAGCTAGGGAGAAAATAGGGCCCCTCAAAGATCAATAAGGCGGCCTTTGTGTGGAGCTGCAGAAAATGGGGGAGATACTAAATGAGTATTTTGCATCAGTATTTACTGTGGAAAAGGATATGGAAGAGATAGGCTGTAGGGAAATAGATGGTGACACCTTGCAAAATGTCCAGATTACAGAGGAGGAAGTGCTGGATGTCTTGAAATGCACAAAGGTGGATAAATCCCCAGGACCTGATCAGGTGTACCCTAGAACTCTGTGGGAAGCTAGAGAAGTGATTACTGGGCCTCTTGCTGAGATATTTGTATCATCAATAATCACAGGTGAGGTGCTGGATGTCTGGAGGTTGGCAAACGTGGTGTTACTGTTTAAGAAGGGCGGTAAGGACAAGCCAGGGAACTATAGACCACTGAGCCAGATGTCGGTGGTGGGCAAGTTGTTGGAGGGAATACTGAGGGGCAGGTTGTACCTGTTTTTGGAAAGGCAAGTACTGATTAGGGATAGTCAACATGGCTTTGTGCATGGGAAATCATGTCTCACAAACTTGTTTGAGTTTTTTGAAGAAGTAACAAAGAGGATTGATGAGGACAGAGCGGTAGAGGTGATCCACATGGACTTCAGTAAGGCGTTCAACAAGGTTCCCCATGGGAGACTGATTATCAAGGTTAGATCTCATGGAATACAGGGAGAACTAGCCATTTGGATACAGAACTGGCGCAAAGGTAGAAGACAGAGGGTGGTGGTGGGGGGTTGTTTTTCAGACTGGAGGCCTGTGACCAGTTGAATGCCACAAAGATCGGTGCTGGGTCCTCTATTTTTTGTCATTTACATAAATGATTTGGATGCGAGCATAAGAGGTACAGTTAGTAAGTTTGCAGATGACACCAAAATTGGAGGTGTAGTGGACAGCGAAGAGGGTTACCTCAGATTACAACAGAATCCGGACCAGATGGGCCAATGAGCTGAGAAGTGGCAGATGGAGTTTAATTCAGACAAATGCGAGGTGCTGCATTTTGGGAAAGCAAATCT
>NC_057710.1:66020083-66025342 GCF_004010195.1 Chiloscyllium plagiosum
AAGGGGGCAAAGCTTTAAATTAAGGGGGGTTAGGTATAGGACAGATGTTAGGGGTAGGTTCTTTACTCAGCGTGTCGTGAGTTCATGGAATGCCCTGCCAGTAGCAGTGGTGGACTCTCCCTCATTATGGGCATTTAAGCGGGCATATGGAGGATAGTGGGCTAGTGTAGGTTAGGTGGGCTTGGATCGGCGCAACATCAAGGGCCGAAGGGCCTGTACTGCGCTGTATTCTTCTATGTTCTATGTTCTAAGCAGTCCAAGTTTTGCTAATATTTGTAAATCCATCTTTTGATACCTCTTCCAATTGCAAAATGATATTAGCTGCTTCTAATATCATGTTATTTTAGTATGAGAGCTTCCTGATATCTGTCCTGTTATTCTTTACCATTTGCTCTTACTCCTCACAGAATCTTACATTTTCCTCATTCAAAAGACCCTCGACACTGAATCCCCCAATCAAACTTTAAAAAGTACACTGATAGTCACTACTTATTGTTCCATAAGTCAAAGTGTTTAAAATCTCAATTCAAGTCTCACCTTTGGATATGTGTCAGAACAAGGCTGAGCTGATTGATTAAAATAACTAAAATCCCAAGTACATCACCAAGGTGACCACTTTGCCTGACTGCCTGCTATTCAGGCAAAGGCAATTCACACCACGTTTTGTCGTTAATAAAAATAACTCTATTTATTGTAACATACAACTTTAACAAAATGCAGAGAGAAAATAAACATTCTCAAGCTATTATGCGGCTTGAGTTGTTTGCCATCAAAACCCCAAATACAAACACACTTATTCATGATTATGACATACAAAGAACTGACAATTTGATCTAGACATTGTAGATGGAAAAATAATATAGACAGTCTAAAAAAATTTCCAAAGGAAAAGAAATCTAACTTTCAAAGGTGGGTTAAATTGTCTCATATAGACTCTTCTTGACTTTAGCACTGGTTACACACTACTTTCTGTAAACCCATAATTATTTTTCACTTTGATAGTTGATTCCGTGGAACGAAATTCTTTGTTGATAGAATTTGTTCTATAAAGTTTTCTTTATTTTTATGAAGATTTGTGCTCAAGACCTAGCCAGATCCCTAGTTAAATTGCTCCAATTAAGCTATAATACTGACATCTACCAAACAATATGGAATAATACTCATGAGGGCCTTAGCCACTTCTGGGTATCCTCATCACCACATTCTTCAGCAAATTTGATTCACTCCACTTGATATCAAGAAATGGCTGGAGGCACTGGATACTGAAAAGGCTTTAGCCCTGATAACGTTGTGGCAATAGTACTGAAGACCTGTGCTCCAGAGTTGCTGTTCCAGTAAAGCTACAATACTGCTATTTACCTGACAATGTGGAAAATTGCTCAAGTGCGTTCTGTACACAATAAGCAGAAAAGTCAGATGGAAGTGTGTAACAGTGCTGACAAATAATACTTGTTTAGCAATAACTTGCTCACTATGCCCAATTTGGGTTCCCCCAGAACCAGCCAGCTCCTGACTTCATTACAATTTTTGTCCAAACATAGCAAAAAAGAGTTGAATTCCAAAAGTGATGTGGGAGTGACTGCCCTTGGCAGCAAGGTTGCATTTTACTAGGTATGGCATCGCTGATCCCCAGCAAAACTGGAGTCAATTGGAATCAGAGAGAAATCTTTCCACTGCTTGGCATTTTACCAAGCACTAAAAAAGATGCTTGTGGTTATTGTAGATTAAATATTTCAATTCTTTTTCATTGTTTACATATAAAGCATCTGCTGCCTACAAAAGTAATGTTTGGTTCATAGTGTTTCAATAATTTGTTACATTAAAAATATCTTAACAGAAGAAATCATGTTGGACCATTATTTACAGCTGTTAAATTGAAATATGATTTTCTTTTCAAACTTTGCCAGTACTCTCAGCCATAATAACAGTGAATGACAGTGACTGGAAAGTATGCAGTGAGAATAGAAATGATAAGATCAATATTCTTTGCAGGTGCTGTGCCATCAGAATTTTTGTGTTGCAAGTTCGTTTTGTCTTTTTTTTCCCCTTTGAAGAATACACAAGGACGAGGGTTAAAAATGCATTTTCAACTCTTCTGAAGCGTGAGGGTGGGATTGAGCTTTTCATGTGTGCTACTAGGCTAGATTGTCCATGTGCATGAGCAAGCATTTGAGCATTAGCATGCTGTCAAGGTCACAGTCAAAGAATTAGTTGACCCTGTCTTACAGGTAAAGACCTTCTCTTACTCTGAGTGCTAGATGTCACCTCAGTGGCAGCCAGACAAAAGGGGACTGAACCACAAAATGACTCTCATACAGTCTGAATGCTGGATTCAATCACAACTTAAAGGAGTCAGAACTACAGAATCTCAACCAGTCTACTGAACAAAGATACTTGAAATCAGTTACTGAAGTCCACTACAATGGCTACAACCTTCAACTGTCCACTCTTTGTAAACAATTCAGAAAGTGATCTATATATCTGATTTTTAGAAACTTTTATCTTTTTGGACCCATGTACACATGTCTGTTGTGGTAATAATTCTTCTCATGTTTTGTAATTAATAAATTCATTCTTTGCAAAGTGGTTAAATTATGTTCTTTTAAAACATAATTTCATTTAGATCTGAGAGTAAGAGAAAGGATCAGTTTTTAATGCAACCTTGTTGGGATGAACTGAGGAGATGGGTAAATAAGAAAGGGGAGGCAGTTCTTTCCTCCTCATCTGGGAGCTTAATGACTTCGGGATCCTGTTTAAAACCACAAAAGCTTGGGGAACCACATTGAGCATCAGGTGTAACAATGTGCAACCAGTTCTCAGAAGTGGCAGCATTTGATGTGAACAATATAGATATAAATGTCTGGCAACTCCATAATAAACAGTGATGAATGGAATGTTGCTTATTAACATACCACTAACAGGTGGCTATACGACGAGAAACACCTATAAGTGGGTCACCTATATTTTCAAGAATGGGATAAACAGTGCAATGATAGACTTTCAATAGGATCACATGCACTTTCAGAATTAAAGTTCTTTCTTGTTTCAGTCTTGTTCGACAAGAAATATGCCCCATAGCTAACTTATTTATGTTTATATTTTACCATTTTAACATAACTAAAACCTGGAGAAAGATGATTGTGGCACAAAGCTCTTGCTGAGAAAACAGCCAGCGGAGTTAATGTTCTTGTGTAGTCGCTCTTTTACATAATTTCATTTTGTTGCTTTCCTTCACCAGCTGTCATGAGATGAGAAATATAATGCCTTTTATAGAATTTCTCAGAAATGCAATACACTAAGGAAATCAGAATTGTAGTTGCAGATATAAAAAAAGCAGAAGTAGGGAAAATACTTATTTGTACCAATTGAGGGGAAGGCCTCTTCAATTTGCTTTCACCTTTGCTCCTATTGCAATTTCATGACCTTGAAGTCTCTATAATCCATCTTTCCTCTTACTTTTGTGTATGGATCATTGACTGCCATAGAGATGGCACACCCTGAAGAGATGGATGTTTTATCTCTTGCCGTAGCTTACTTCAATTAAATTAATGGATCCATTCAGAAACCTCATTCCCCTTTCAGCTGCATCAGAATCAAATATATTAAAAAAGATTTTATGCTTGACGATGTAGCATCGTGGTATTTGGCAGACATGCATTTTCTTTCTGTTTTCTGTCTGCAAAGCAAATAGTTAATTAGATCCCCTCCTCAATAGAGCACTTCATCAATATTTTGTAGACACTCTATAGCTGGGCAAGAAACATCCGTGCTTTTTTGCTACAAACACCTTTCATCTGCATTTGTGGTTTTTGTGTTCGCGTCAAAAGCTGCTAAAAGGCATCAGAAATATTGACCCTTTTACAGGGCAGGCCTTTTGTTCACCAAAGGTCACTGAAAATGTTAAGGGGATTTTGGATTAGTGTCTGTGAATCAAAGCCCAACAAAGTGAGTAATTTGGGAGACACTATCATTTGCTTTAAATCCTCTTCTTGCATGGAGAGAAATGGAAAGAGAGTGTTATGCCATTACTTCTGTTCTGCTCTATTTGGGTTTAAAAATCTTGAACAGACAATGAATGGTGCAGAGCTCTACGCTATAGGTTCATGTTACCAAAATCCTTTGCGGATCTCACACATTCTTAAGAAAACGTTCAACACTGGTGCTCACATCCTGTTTGATGAAGAGTTTGCTCAATATTAGTTCACATACATGCCAAACAGTGATAGAATACTTGCGAGTAAATTTGAGACATTGCGTTAAACACCCATAAGCACTGTGGTATATATCAGTACACAGCACTTGGCACTCCTCTATGAATGGGCAGTTAAACTTAAATCTTCAGTGAAAGCTGCACTGCTGGTTGTTAAGAAAACTGACAAAATCTGGTTGATTTTCATTTATGATTCAAATTCTGCAACTGCAACAGACTTTTATTAGACAATATTTTATTTAAACATAATTTGCAAAAAAACAACTACTCCACATTAGGAACTGTGTCAGATGCTCAGAGGCATTGTTAACAGACAGGAGGTGCTAAGAATATTCACAACGTTTGAATAATTCATAAAGTTTCAATATTCTCTTGGTAAATTTCAGCTTTCAATCCTATTGCAACATCCAAGAGATTGCGAATTGCAATTGACACAATTTTACTGCAAATCTGGCAGCTATATTAGCAAACAGCTCAAAACTTAAAATCTTATAAATCATGTTTAAAATACATAGTTATTCCGTACATAGTCAGTCGAGGTTGACTGTAGCATAATTTTATTTGCTGTGATTATAACAAGGTCAGCCAGGTAGAATTCATAGAATATGAGCTCCCTGTTAATATGGTCCAATTAGGGAGCCCAGGCTGACAGATAAGAACAGGAGTGTAGCTGGGAGGCTCATGGGTTGTCCTGAAAGCTGTCACCCTGAGAGCCGGAGGGTGGGTAGGCTATGCTGTGAATCTGAAGGTTGGTAGGCCACCCTGATGCCAGTCACCCCGAGAGCTAGATGGTGGGTAGGCTGTTCTGAGCACTGTCGTCCCGATAAGGGGTAATCGGGACGGGCTGTCCTAGAGGTGGTCGAAAGGTGTCAGAGCAGCCGAGAGCCAGAAGGCACGTAGGGGTGGGCTGAGATCCGGAAGGCTTGTGGGCTACCCTACACGCTGTCGTCCCAGGGAAGGGGACGGGCTGTCCTAGAGGTGGCCGAAAGGTGTGCCAGGATAGCCCACTGGTCGGAGGTGCAACGGGGTGGGTGAGAGCCCAATGGTAC
>NC_057710.1:66029677-66031580 GCF_004010195.1 Chiloscyllium plagiosum
CCCTCCAACTCTATTTTGATTTAGTCCCTACCCTCCCCTTCACTGTTTTGATCACACAGCACTGCCCTTTGATGTAAAGGGCAGTGCTTGTCACTGGCCACCCGGGTGTTTTCCTATCTTCCTGGTGGTGGAAATTGAATAAAGATTCGTGCACTTTGTGTCTTTCACTGTGTCTCACACCTGCACACACACACCATGGGTGCTGGGGAAAAAAATAAGCACTACCGCACTTAGGTGGTAGTGTGGGGATCAAAAAAAAAAGAAAAAAAAAGAAAAAGAAAAAGAAAAAAAAGAGGAAAAAAAATAAAAAAAATAAAACAAACTTACTAAAAAGTAAACAAACTAAACAAACCTACCCTCCCCTTCACTGTTTTGATCACACAGCACTGCCCTTTGATGTGAAGGGCAGTGTTTGTCACTGGCCACCCGGGTGTTTGCGCAAGGACTCTCCTTGAAGGTGACTATCCCTACACAAGCTGCCCTACAGAGAGAGGAAGGAGAAGGAGAAGGAGAAGGAGAAGAAGGAGAGACCAGCACTCCCACTGCTGGTCTCTGGGACCCCGCCCAGACTTGCCTCAGCTGTTGCGGCTTGGGGCCTACCTCACTGCTGCTGCCTGGGACTTGCCTTGGTGCCCCTCCCAGGACTTCCACCACTGCTGCTGTTACTAGAGGCCCACCTCCACTGCTGCTGCCTGGGACTCAGTTTTGGGGCTGCCTGAGATTTGCCTTGTGGATCCTCCCCAACAGGTCTGCCCCCACCACTGCGACCAAGGGCCTGCCCAGGACTTGCCAGAGGCCTGCCTCCACTGCTGCTGTTATCTGAGGCCCGCCTCCACCACTGCTGCCTGGGACTCGCTTTGGACCCCTCCCCAGGACCTCCACTGCTGCTGCCTGGGACTCAATTTTGGGGCTGCCTGGGACTTGCCTTGGGGACCCTCCCCAAACAGGTCTGCCCCACTACTGCTGCGACCAAGGGCCTACCTGGGACTTGCCTGAGGCTTGCCTCCACTGCTGCCGCTGCCTGAGACTCTCCTTGGGCTCCTCCACCACTACTGCCTGGGACTCAATTTTGGGGCTGCCTGGGACTTGCCTTGGGGACTCTCCCCAACAGGCCTGCCCCCACACTGCGACCGAAGGCCTACCGTAGACTCGCCTGAGGCCTGCCTCCACCGCTGCTGTTGTCCGAGGCCTGCCTCCACCGTCGCTGCTGCTGCCTGGGGCCTAACATTTGGCAGCAGAGTATGGCGAGCCCGAAGGTCGCGGGGCCCAGCCGCACCTACGCCGGGGTAGCCGCTGCCTTGGGCTCGGCTGTCCCAACCCCGGCTGCGACGTAAACCCCCTTCAGGCACCTGACCAAACGCCTGGGGGTCAAGGCCTATCCCCACCCTAATATGTCCATCGAGGCCTGCAGCAAGGCCATGGCTAGTGTGGTCGGCCCACTGGCCATCGCCGCTGCGGCCCGCATGTACGGGAAGGCCGTCTTTTTCCTAAAGACCGAGCAGGCGGTCCACCTGGCCGTGGAGAGGGGGCCCGCTGTGGGCGGGACACATTTGCCCGTCGACCCTCTGGAGGTTACGGCCCAGAGGGTCGTGATCTCCAACGTCCCGCCCTTCATTGCCAGCGAGCTCCTCCTCCCCCACCTCAACACCCTGGGGGAGATCCGGTCGGGTGTCCAGCCGCTCCTGCTCGGTCTGAAGGACCCTGCCCTCCGACACGTTTACTCCTTCCGGCGCCAGGTGTTCATTTGCCTGGCCCGGGAGGAGGTCACCAAGGGCTCATTCACCCTCCTCCATGAGGGTGTGGTCTACCGCGCCTTCTGGACGGCAGACGGCGTGCGGTGCCACCTGTGACGCGAGGTGGGCACATACGGAAAAACTGCCCCACCCAGAAGGCTGCCCAGCCC
>NC_057710.1:66031720-66032844 GCF_004010195.1 Chiloscyllium plagiosum
TTGGCGCCGTGACACCTGGCCCGGGGGCCCCTGAGCCTGAATCCCGCCCCACCCAGCCACGCCCTGGCACTAACCTGGGGGAGGCCATCGCTGCTCCGCCTCCTGCAGCGGCCGTGTCTCCGGGCCCCGGGGAGGGAACTAGGCCCCTGCCCCGCCCTCACCTGATAAACCCAGGGCGGGGCAGGAAGTGACACGGCTGGCCCTCCCCACCTTGGCTACGCACCCTGTCTTACCCCAGCCATTCGTATTCCTGGAAAGGCTGGGGGGAGGGACCCCGGGCCCCATGACCACCGAGGCGGGCGGGAAGGGGAAGGCCCATAAATTCCCCCCGGTCTCTCTGGGGAAGAGGCACCGGCCCTTGGAGGGGAGGGACTATCCTGCAGCATGCCGGTGGTGCTGCCCCTCTCCGGGGGACGAACCAACGGTGCCCCTCGACTGTCCCGCACCGCGGCCCGACTCACCCAAACCCCCAGGGGCTACAGCCGGGCCTCCTGCTGCCTCGACTCCTCTGGCCCCTGGGGTGGACCTGAATAACCACGAGGGCCGTGGTGCAGGCGACGACAGAGGACCCTATGCTGGGTCGTCGAGCGGTGGAGGGGAGGCGGGTGTTATCCTCGCTCCTCCCTCCCAGACTGTTTTTCCGGGGGCCTTGGCCCTGGGGGATGACCTTTTCCTGGGGGATGATCTTTTCCCCGAGGAGCCAGGCGTCCCGGTGTCGTGAAAGGAGCGGGGCCCCGAGCCTCTGCCGCCCGACGATCCGAACTCGGGGCGTTCCGGGAAGGGGTGCGCCAAGGAAGGTACCGCCGGTGACCCTGGGGGTGGGGTCGCTGGGGGTCTGAGGCCGGTTGGCGGCGCCTGATCAGCCCCCATCCTCTCGGTGGGGGAGGGGTCAGTGACCGAGGGCAACCTCCCGGAGGAGGGTTCGGGATCGGTGGCGGACACCGGGGACGACGCGGACTCCGTCTGCAGTGACATTTTTGAGTCCCAGGTGCCCCCCAACGATCTCCCCCTCATCCCCCTCGAGGAACTCCGGGAATTTGTCAAGGAAACTCGGGGTCGCCGGGATAGAGCCCAACTGGCGCTCGACCGCTGGAGCTCCTTCAAAAAAGTTTACTGGTCAGCCC
>NC_057710.1:66035949-66059776 GCF_004010195.1 Chiloscyllium plagiosum
GGATCCGACTTTTGTACGCTGCCGCAGAGTGTCTGGTTAAAGTTAACGGGTCCCTGACGGCGCCCCTTCGCTTCGGGAGAGGAGTGCGTCAGGGCTGCCCCCTGTCCGGCCAGCTGTATTCCCTGTGCGTCTTGCGGAGGAGGTTGTCGGGGCTGGTTCTGCGCGGCGCGGGCACGGGGGTGGTCCTCTCGGCCTACGCCGACGATGTGCTCCTCACTTTCACCGACCCGGCTGACCTGGGGAGGATGCGCGAGTGCCAGGCCGTGTACTCGGCGGCGTCTTCCGCCAGGATGAACTGGGCCAAATGTTCCGGACTACTGGTCGGCCCGTGGCGGGTGGACTCTCTGCCGGAGGAGTTACGGGGGTTCAGCTGGAGTACCTCCCACTCCTCTACCTGGGGGTCTACCTCAGCCCGGCTGAGGAATCCTGGCCGGCCAACTGGCAGGAGCTGGAGGCCAAAGTCTCGGCTCGCCTAGGCCGCTGGACAGGACTGCCCCGAGTGCTATCTTACAGGAGTCGAGTGCTGGTCATAAACCAGCTGGTGGCCGCCATGCTGTGGTACCGGCTGGTCACTTTGGTCCCTCCTCCTGGCTTTGTCGCTGACATCCAGAGAACTTTGGTCCACTTCTTCTGGGACAAAAAGATGCACTGGGTCGCCACGCAGGTTCTGAGTCTCCCTTTTGAGGAGGGCGGGCAGTCGCTGGTGTGCGTCCGCACCCAGGTCGCGACGTTCCGCCTTCAGACCTTGCGGCGATACCTTTTCGTCGAGCCTCCTCCTAGGTGTTGCGCCCTGGCGACGTATTTTTTCTGCCAGGTGCGTAACCTCAATTACGACACGCAGCTCCTGTTCATCGACCGTGACGGTTTGGAGGTCGCTGCCTGTCTTTTACCAGGACCTGATCACTGTCTGGAACATGGTCGAATCGCGTCGCGTCTACCCTCCGGCTGGAGTAGCGGCTGTCGTCAGGGAGCCGTTGCTCAGGAATCCGCACCTCCGTACTCGCGGGTTCGAGTGGCTGTCGGAGGGGAGGACCGTGGCGGCGAGGGTGACCAGGGTCGGGGACATGCTGGGTGCCAGGGGCCTGGGCTGGACGCTGCCGCAGGACATAGCGAGCAGGGCAGCGGTAGACGTCCGGTATGTGGCCACCGCCATCCGACGCCTTAAAACGGTGCTCAGCCCCGACGTAGTGCACCAGTTGGAGGACGCTCAGGTGTGCGGTGGGATCCTGTCCGCGCTCACCCTAGCCCGGACAGAATTTCACATTGGCCCCAAGGTCCCGTACTTCCTGCGGGAGCCTGTGACCCACAATCTGAGCCGCCTCCGAAATTTTAATTTTGTTCCCTTCCAGGGGGTAAAAAGGCGGGCCCTGTATAGACTGCTGCTGCACACCGTCCACCTCTTCTCCCTCATCCACCGTCCGGACACGCCTTGGCGTGCCCATTTGCCACCGGGCGGTGGGGATCCCCAGTGGAGGGCTCTCTACGCAGGAGACCTCCCCCTTTCTCTCGGGGATCTGGGGTGGAGGGTGTTGCACGCAGCAGTCCCCTGCAACCGCAGATTGCGGTGGTTCACGGACTCCCAGCCCAACTGCTTGTTCAGTGGCGCTGTGGAGTCCGTGGACCATGTATATATTGGGTGTGGGTGTTTGCACTCCCTTTTTGATTTTCTGAAAAACCTCCTCTGCTTTTGGTTGCACTTCAGTCCCATGCTCCTGATCTTTGGGCACCCGGTACGTAGGAAGGAGGGCAGGTCTGAAGACGTCCTCGTGGGTCTGCTCCTGGGCCTGGCCAAACTGGACATTAACAGGTCCAGGCAGCGGGCCGTGGAGGGGGTCGTTAGGGCCGACTGCCTGCCCCTCTTCCGCGGTTACGTTAGAGCCCGGGTGTCCTTGGAGAAGGAGCACGCGGTGTCCACCTGGAGTTGTTCAGGGAGAGGTGGGCGCCGCAGGGAGTGGAGTACATTATTTCTCCCTCCAACTCTATTTTGATTTAGTCCCTACCCTCCCCTTCACTGTTTTGATCGCATAGCATTGTCCTTTTATGTGAAGGGCAGTGTTTGTCACTGGCCACCCGGGTGTTTTCCTATCTTCCTGGTCGTGGAAATTGAATAAAGATTGGTGCACTTTGTGTCTTTCACTGTGTCTCAAAAAAGTTGAAAGCATCCGCTCTGGATGCAGCACAGTGTGCTATGGCAACTACTCTGCCCAAGACCACAAGAAACTATAGCAAGTCATGAACACAGCCCAGTCCACCATGCAAACCAACCTTCCATCCATTGACTCCATCTATAGATCTTGTTGGCGCAGGAAGGCTGACAATATAGTCAAAAATCCCTTGCACCCCGGTTTACTCTCTTCCACCCTCTTCCATTGGAACGAAGATATGAAAGTATGACTACACGTACAAATAGATTCAATAACAGCTTCTTCCCTAGTATTATTAGACTTCTAAATTACTTCTCAAATGCTAATTCTGATCTGTCTCTCTGTCTCTCTGTCTCTCTGTCCCCACCTTCTCTGCACTGTGCCATTGTAGTCTGAACTCTGTTCTGTTATCCTGATGCATTTTGTATAGTACAATCTGCCAGTATAATATGCAAAACAACTTTTCATTGTATCTCACTACATGGGATAACAATATTTCAATCAATCCTCAAATTCATCTTTCTATGCTTGTTGTTTGGTTTCTGGAGTAGGTAAACAATCTCTGTTTAGTCTTAATCTAATATATTTTGTGTGTTTGGTTTTCCTAACATATTCCTCCTACTTGTAGTCATTAACCACACAATGTCTGGTGCGCTTGCATTTTACCTCCTCACATTCAACTGGGGCTCTTATGCAACCAGCCTCACATTATGTATCTTTGTCTGTTTTGAAGGTCACTTGAGAAAACAAAACAGCAGCAGTTCTTCAGAAAGAACAGTTCAGCAAGCCAGAACATATTCAGAGCATTTTAACATGCTTCAAGAACTGTCAGCATGTTTCTCATTACCTCTTTGCAATAAATTTATGCATATCATCACAGTCACCTTCAAGTGGTCTACGTCATTTGTTCAAGAAGCACCTCGCAGTTAATCATATTTTGGTATATTGTCTTGAGATGATGTCATTAGTTCGTGTTGCTTTAATCTGTTTTCGCCAGGAGAGAAGGTGTTGCGACCATGGTTCCTGTTATGTATCTCTGGATGTCTACATGGGTGTCTACACATACACTCTTTGAAGCTGGTCTCTGATTTACAAGATTGCTACCACTCTTGGCCTCTACCATCCCTCATTCTCTCTATCTCTCTCTCCTTCATTCGGTTGACATTGTTTTTTCTGGTCTGTCTTCTATGCAACTCTGCTGTGTTGCTGTTAGAGCAACATAATTTTCAATATCATCATTGATATCATCATTGATATACTCTATTATATGCCTGAACCCCACCTCATGTTTCTGTTTCATAATTTCAGATATTTGTTTTTAATTACTTACGTTATCATTTCTGTCATTCATATGAACATGACTATTCTCCCTTCCCCGTCACTCAAAGTCCAAATCTCACAGATTGAGAATATTTAGGATTCTGACTCTTTGCCCACTCTGGTTCACTTGATTTCTGTTTTATATGGTAATGGCTCTGAAAGAGTTAATATTTGAGCTGTGTGGAGCTCCCTCTGGGTGGAGAAACAGTTGGAATCTGGCTCTGTCTCCTGATGGAGACCCACCATGTTTACTTTACCTCCTGTTAGGAATAGTCAATGTGCCAAAGACTTAACATTACCTGCACGTAGTTACTGTGATGTAATAAACAACATTGTTGGCCTGAAAATGTTCCACAATATGGACCATAAATCATTGGTCTCCCTGTCAGATTAGAAAGCATTAGCAAGTATACTGCCACAAATACATGGGCTTTGTCTTTGCCTTATGACGTTTCCTCGTGAGACAAAATGTGTGCCGTCAAAGTTGTAAGTGGCAGTGGATGGCATCTTCAGTGTTGAAAGCTTTGCAATGTGTCATAAGGAATCTGCTGCTGAACTGGAATTGTATATCAAGGCCCCAGTGATGCATTGGCCAGCACTCCAAAAGAGGATAAATCAAATCTGACATGACCAGAAAGAAAGTCTCAGAATATGTTTGCCAGTGGTCAGTATTGTGTTGGAGACTGGCTGAACCATTGATCGTGAAGAAATATTTTGTGCATTGATTGCATTTTACCATTGTTGGTGACTTAATAGAGTTTGATGACAGGCTGGAAGAAAGTGAGGACTGCAGATGCTGGAGATCAGAGTCGAAGAGTGTAGTACTGGAAAAGCATAGCTGGTCAGACAGCATTGAGGATCAGGAGAGTTGATATTTCAGACATAAGCCCTTCATCAGGAATGAGGCTTGTGGGCCAAAGAGGCTGAGAGATAAATGGGAGGGAGGGGAGGGGGGGGGAACGGAGCGGATGGAGGTGGGGGTGGGGAGAGGTAACTGGGAATGCAATAGGTAGATGAAAGTGGAGGTGAAAGTGACAGATTGGAGAGGAGGTGGAGCAGAGAGGTGGGAAGGAAGATGGAAAGGTAGGACCGTTCAAGAGAGAGGTGCCGAGTTAGCTATTTCAGCTTCACTCAGAGATAACCAGTTACACCAGGATGCTTGTTTATTACCAAATGCAGAGTCAGGATTCAGATATCATGATGGTAGCATGGAAACTCAAAAGAGACTGAAACCCTCATCGCTAATTGAATAGCGCAAGTTTCATATCAGCTTAAGCAGAGAGAGCCACTGATCCCCACAGCTTTTCCCACCATAGGAATACATGAGAGCCAATCGAGACATTCAACCTTACCTTACTGCTGTCAATCAGTTTTCATGGTAGATTGAAGTTAAAAATATATATATATAGCACATCAGGGACTCAGGTGTTAGAGTCTTACATGAAATGTTCACTAGATATGGGATCCCTGATGGAGTCTAGATGTAGATGTACCTCATAATAATGCATGGTTTGCTATTGAGTATTTCAAACAGCTCGAAGCCACTTCATGTGTAATCAGCTCACTGTGATATTCACAATGAAATGGGCAATCTGAACATGAGTTATACATGGTCAAATCCCTATTGAATTCAAAATGGCTTTTATACAACCTTATTAAATTACTGTCTACACCATTCCAATATGACTTATCACCATCAAAATTACTGATGGAGTGAAAACTGAAGATCAGCTCTCCCTCCTACCAAAAAAAACTGATTCCATTGTTGATACCAAAGGATGATAAAAGTGTCTTTCACAAAGAACAATCTTATTAAAGTAGCAGGCTACGCAGTACAATAGATACCGCTGCACACAGTGGTTGCCACACTTGCACTGAGCACAAAGAGTATGTATTAGCGACCTCAATCGGAATGATATGGTTGATTAAAGGTTGGTAAACTAGCAATGATCATACTTTGGTCCATATAGTGGAGAGAATTATAAGGAGGAACCACAGGGGCTTGTTTCACTGTGCATTTTCTCCATAAATGCTTCAATGGGACGACGAATATCATAACAGAAATGGTTCACAGAGCACTCAAGATAGTGCCCTCAGCCCAACCATCTTCAGCTGCTTCAATAATGCTTCATCCTTCCATCTTAAGATCAGAAGTGGGGATGTTCGTCGATGATTGCATAATGTTCATCGCTATCTGCAATTCCTCAGATATTGCAGTAGTCCATGTTCAAATACAGCAAGACCTGGACAATATCTAGCAAAATTTGTACCACACCAGTCCCAGGCTAAGACATTTTCCAAAAAAACAGAATCTCATCATTATCACGGATACGTTTACCAGTTGGGATTTGAAACAATGCTACTCCAAACATTAGTTTTGTTTTCCAACTTACTAGCCCAGTGACATTACCTTGACCCCACCAACTTGGCTGCATATTTACATATGCCAC
This sequence comes from Chiloscyllium plagiosum, assembly GCF_004010195.1. NCBI lineage: Eukaryota > Metazoa > Chordata > Chondrichthyes > Orectolobiformes > Hemiscylliidae > Chiloscyllium > Chiloscyllium plagiosum. The sequence continues at coordinate 66,041,864 of NC_057710.1, forward strand.
CATTGAGTTTAGGACAATACTTTAAGTATTTCTACATTCAGGCTGTCTGGAAAAGGCATTAGGAGTTGAATTCAAATGCATGTAGCACTCAAAATAAAACAAATGAACTGATAACACAAACAGAAATGGAAAGCAAAAAGACATGCAGAGGGTGGTACGCATATGGAATGAGCTGCCAGAGAAGGTGGTAGAAACAATGACTGCAGATGCTGGAAACCCTTCATCAGTAAAGGGCTTTTGCCCGAAGCGTCGATTTCGAAGCTCCTTGGATGCTGCCTGAACTGCTGTGCTCTTCCAGCACCACTAATCCAGAAAGAAGGTGGTAGAGGCTAGTACAATTGCAAGATTTAAAAGGCATCTATGTGGGTATATGAATAATAAGGATTTGGAGGGAAATGGGCTGGGTGCTGGCAGGTGGGACTAGATTGGGTTGGGATATCTGGTCAGCATGGACAAGTTGGACCGAAGGGTCTGTTTTCATGCTGTACATCTCTATGACTCCTTGTGCAGAGACAATATGCCATTACAAGCAGAGACTTCAGCATTCACTACAACAAAAAGAGAAATGGCAGTGAAGCTAAATAAGTACATTGTGATTGTCTTCCCTAAGGAGTGCTCCCTGAACTCAGTAAGATACAAGGGTCTAGTGAGAGTTTGGAACTGAAAGGAATTCATATTAGCAAAAAAAAAGTCATGGAGAATTAATGGGATTGAAATTTTAAAATCCATGGGACATAATGATTTTCACTTTAAAATATTAAAAGTGATCTCTATAGAGGTAATCATATATAGTTTCAAAACTATATTATTCGGTAAATTGGAAGCTTGAAAATGTAGCTTCACTGTTTAAGAAAGGCAACAAAGGAAAAATCACAAACTACAGATCTGTTAGTCTGACATATGCAAACGAGAAAGTCCACAATCTATTATAAAGAATGTGATTGCTGGATATTTAGAAAAACAACTGTTTGATTGGGCCAAATCAACATGGATTTATGAAAAGAAATCATTTTTAGCAAACCTGATAAAGTTTTAAGGGAATGTTACCAACAGAAACAATAAGGGCAGCTAGTGAACGTGGTTATTTGAATTTTCAGAAGGCTTTTGATAAAATCTCACACGGCATGTTAGGAAAAACAATTAAAATGCATGGGATTGGAATAATATGCCAGCATGAGTTGAGAATTAGTTAATAGCCAAAAAGCAGCGGGAGGAAATATTGGGTTCATTCTCAGTTGAGCGGGCTGTGATCACAAAGATCAGTGATTTGGGCACTAGTTCTATCAATGATTTGGATGAGGGCACCAACTGTAATATTTCCAAATTTTCAGATGGTACAAAATATGGTGGGAATTTGAGTTGTGAGGAAGAGGCAAAGAAGCCTCTTGGTAGAGGAATTGAGTTCCGGAGTCCTGAGGTCATGATGCAGTTGTATAAGACTCTGGTACGGCCGCATCTGGAATATTGTGTGCAGTTTTGGTCGCCATACTATAGGAAGGATGTGGAGGCATTGGAACGGGTGCAGAGGAGGTTTACCAGGATGTTGCCTGGTATGGAAGGAAAATCGTATGAGGAAAGACTGAGGCACTTGGGGCTGTTTTCACTAGAGAAAAGAAGGTTTAGGGGTGACTTGATTGAGGTGTACAAGATGATTAGGGGGTTAGATAGGGTCGACAGTATGAACCTTTTCCCGCGTATTGAGTCGGGTATTACAAGGGGGCATAGCTTTAAATTAAGGGGGGGTAGATATAGGACTGATGTTAGGGGTAGGTTCTTCACTCAGCGAGTCGTTAGTTCATGGAATGCCCTGCCAGTAACAGTGGTGGACTCTCCCTCTTTATGGGCATTTAAGAGGGCATTGGATAGGTATATGGAGGATAGTGGGTTAGTGTAGTTTAGGTGGGCTTGGATCGGCGCAACATCGAGGGCCCAAGGGCCTGTACTGCGCTGTATTCTTCTATGTTCTATGTTCTATGTAAGCTCCAGGGGGATTAACACTCACTGAATGCAGGGACAAGAGCATGGAAGATGGAAAGAAATGTGGACAAATGTGAGGTTATCCAAAAACACTCGAGAAGTTTGAAACTACCCAGAACAAAGCAGCTCACTCGATTGGTACCACATCAACAAACATTCACTCCCTCCACCATAGATACCAAGTAACACTACTGTGATCTATCCATTAAAATTCACCCAAGGCTCCTAAGGCAGCACCTTCCAAGCCCATGAACTGGTCCATTTACAAGGATAAGGGCAGCATGCATATGGGAACATTGCCATCTGCAAATTCCTCTTCAAGCCACTCAATATCTTGATGGGAAATATATCACCATTCCTTCAGAAACTTCCAGGAAAATAGTGGCAGAACCGAACACTCCAGCTGGAGCTCCTCTGCTCCCCCGTTCTTTTTCTTCTTTTACATTGTTTCTCACTCTCTCTCCTCCCTTCTCTCCCTTATGTCAGAGTGGGACACTTGGCCCCAGCCACCGAAGCATGATCGGCAATCAGCTGAGATGCCAACGGCTGGAGGAGGGACACCGGCGACCGGCAGGCCGAAGTGGGGATACCAGCAGCCGGGGAGCGGGGACACCAGCAACCTGCAGACTGAAGTGGGGACACCAGCAGCCAGAGAGGCAACGTCGATGATCAGCAGCCCGAAGCAGGAACACCAACGGGGAGAACACCAGCAGCTGGAGTAGGGACACCGGCAGCCCGAAATGGGAACACCAGTGGCTGGAATGGGAGCACTGGTGACCAGCAGCCCAAAGCAGGAACACCAGCAGTCTGAAATGTGATGGCAGCGGCCTAGTGCAGAGCATGGTGGTAGCCAGCAGTCAGACCACGTGTAGGCCCCTTGCGCTGATTTACTGAGGAAGTCCTTTGGGAGAGACTGTAATGGTTGGCTAATTACTTTGTGTTGTCCTGACCTATGGTCATATTGTGTATAGCTGTAAAGTAACTTTTTTTTCTGGTAACTGAGTTCTGAGGACGGGTCACTTGTCCCAAAACATTAACTCTCATTTCTCTCCACAGATGCTACCAGATCTGTTGAGCTTTTCCAGCAATTTCTAGCTTTGTCCCTAAGATGGCCCTGTAAGTGGCAACTTATAAACTTTTCACTGTGCTCATTTGAGTACGTGTGACAATAAAGCTAATTCAATTCAATTCAGTGTCACTGTGTCAAAATCACAAGACTCCTTCCCTAATGACATTGTGAGACTGCTGACACCAACGGCTGGAGGAGGGACACCGGCGACCGGCAGGCCGAAGTGGGGATACCAGCAGCCGGGGAGCGGGGACACCAGCAACCAGCAGACTGAAGTGGTGATGGTCTGTGTGGAGTTTGCACATTCTCCCCATGTCTGCGTGAGTTTCCACTCCAGTTTTTTCCCACAGTCCAAGCATGTGCAGGGTAGGTGAATTGGCTATGCTAACTTGCCCATAGTGTCCAGGGATGTGCAGATTGGGTGGATTAGCCATGGGTAAAGCAGGGGTACAGGGATAGGTAGAAGGTAGATCTGGGCAGACTGCTCTTCAGAGGGTCAGTATAAAGTCAATGGGTTGAATGGCCTGCTTCCACACTGTAGGGATTCTATGAGTTCTACCAGCACTGATTGTCCCACTTCATCATCCTTTCCTCCCATTACTTCCCACCCTAAGTCATCCTGAACCACCAACACTCACTAGAGAACAGTTCTCTGCAAGATAAGTGAATAAGGTTCACCCTGACTAAATGGCTGACATGCCAGTGCAGCCAGCAACAGGCCAGCAACCAATGCAAGGCATTGAAATGGGGCCTGTAGAACCATTCCAGACCTGCCTTAAATCTCCAGGTCCAAAAGTAGATGTCAGTTCATTCTGGTCTGTTCAAGGTTTTATTTCTCCCTATCACATTTACGCAATAGAAAGAACTGATTCTGAAGGTCAGGCATTTAAGCTCTAAGCAGATTAGAGTCCATAAATTATTCTAAATGAGAACAAGATAGTTGCTTGATAAAAAGGAATGTGGGGATAAAAGGGTATAGTGAGCAGACAGGAAACTGGAATTAGATTAGATGGTTTAAGTGGAGAAAAACAGCAGTTCCGACTTAATTGGCCAGATGGTTTATCTCTGTCATGTCACACACTATAATTCTATGGGGCAGAAATCGGATATTATTTGGACCATTCTTGAAGCTCCCAGTTGTGGGATAGGCAGCAAGATATGTCCCCAGATGAACTTCTATCCTTGAATTACTAAATTAATGTGATGACCTAAACGTAGCGCTCCTGGATTTTTAGGAATCAGGTTTTTACACCACTGCCATCAGAAAACCCAGGCAGACTGCAGCAGTTAGACAGTCAAACGTGTGGGAGAACAGAGTGTGTTGATGCCAACGAGGTGCAGGTACAAAGCTAAAACTGTGGCATATCTCGGAAGTCTCTTTTTGTTTCTCAAACCGCAATTCCGTTTAATGGTCAGGCTCTGACTTAGCAATTTAAAACGGCAAGTTAATGAAGTATAAGGAGGCTTGAAAGGATAAAAATGCAAGTGACATCATTTCCTGTGAAGATGACAAAGATCTCACAATGATAATTTCTTTCCTCACCTTTTTTTGGAGATAGCTGTCTTGAAAACCTTGTGTGAATGGTTAACAATGGTCATGAAATAGTTAAGATAAAATACAGAAGCCTCAACATTTTTACTTGTTAGAGTAGGTTAATTCTTAAGAGGATCAACATTAAGTCCAAACCTTGCAACATTTATTTAAAAAGCATCATTAACAGAAACATCCAGGTAGTTAACTGGCAATCAAGTGAAAATGTTTGGTGTTAATTAATGTTGCAGCAAGCTGATTTAGCGCAAATATAAATAAATTACTTGATAGCTATTGTGGAGATGTGGTTCACCTTTTCTAAGACTGGGAGCTCAATATTAAGGGGTCATAGATATTTGACATTCCAGAAAAATAGACAGAAAGGAAGATGAAGTGTGATAGCTTTATTATTGAATGATGGTATCAGTCAAATAGTGAGTCATAATGGATGTGTTATGGATCGTGGCATGGAATCAATTTTGATAGTAATAAGAAATAGCAATAGAAAGAAATCATGGGTGGTCTATAGGCTCCAGAAGATTTGCCTCACTGTAGGATATAGCTTAATTCAGGAAATAATGAAGGCATTTTGGAAAGTTATGGCCATTGTCATAGGTGATTATAATCTGAATATTGACGAGATATATCAGATGGGCAAAGCTAACATGGAAAAATGAATTTGAGAGTTCATCAGAGATTGTTTCTTAGAGCAGAACTACCCAGGAACAGTCTATTTTAAATCTAGCAACATGCAATCAGGTACAATTAATAATCCTCTAGTTAAGAATGATCAGATCGCGACAGATTTTCACATTTTGTTTGAGGGTTAGAAATTTGGTCTGGATCTAATATCTTAAATTTAAATAAAGACAATTACAAGGATATGATTACAAAGCAGACTAAAGTAGAATGAAAAAGTAGATAAAGGCCAAATAGTCAAGAAGTATGACAAGTATTTAGGGGGACTATTTCATAACTTGGAACAAACGCACATTGCATAGAGAAAAAGAGATGCTTAAGAAGGATGTAGCATTCATAGCTAATTAAGGAAATTAAGGATGATATCAAATTGAAAAGTAAGATTTATAATAATGCAAAGATTAGTGGGCAGCCAGATGGACTAAAAAAAAAGAAAGCAGTAAATGATATCTAAAAAGAGAAAAAAATTGGAGTATGAGGGAAAACTAACAAGAAAAAAATCAGAAAACAAATTATTTTACAAATTTGTGAAAAGAGGAGAACAAATGAGACACTGAGAATTTAAGAATGAGAAACAAGAAAATGACAGAGACGGCTGGTAAATGGATCAGAGCAAAGACAGATGAAATTTGATCTTGATAAGTATGTATTTTGGGAGGTCTAAAAGGGGAAGGATATACACAATAAATGGTTGGTCCCGAGGGAGTGCTAAGGAACAAAGTGACCTTGGTATACAAGTTTGTAGATCTCTGAAGGTATCAGCACAGGTAGACAGGATGGTGAAGAAGAGATAAAGGATGCTTGCTTTCATTAGTTAGGATGTAGAATATAGAGACAAAGAAGTCTTGTCATGACTTCATAAAACATTGTTTAAGCCATAGGTAAATGGGATTAGTGTAGGTTGGTGTTTGTGGTCAGCATAGATATGGTGGGCCATGTTTTTATGATATATAACTCTGTGACTCAGTGACTTTGAGCAAGGGGGACCTCATTAAAACTTACAAAATACTGAATGGCCTGGATAGAATGGATGTGGAGATATTTCCATATGTGGAGAGACTAGGAGTAGAGGGCACAGTACTTTTGATCGGTCTTCTCATCAGAATGCACAGAAAGCAGTCAACAGTAATATGAAATCAAGAGGGAAATGGAAGCGAGGCACTTAAAACAATTGTAATCAGAGAGATATATAATGGGAAACCTAATAAGAGCAAAGGCTGCTAAGTCCCAGACCTTATGAACTGATCCTAAGATTGTAGTGAAGGGCTATAAAACCACTAGATGCAGACTATTCGCTGCACTGCGTCTTCTCAACCATGGCTGATCTGTTTCTCAACCCTAATCTCATGCCTGCTTCCCCATTATTCTTTACTCCCTTACTAATCAAAAACCTATCTATCTCTGTCTTAAATATACTCAATGACTTGGCCTCCACAGATTAATCATCCTCTGGCTGAAGAAATGCCTCTTCATCTCAGTTCACAGGGTTATCCCATCACTCTGAGGCTGTACCCTCTAATCCTAGAATCTCCACATGTGGAAATATCTCCACATCCGTTCTATCCAGGCCACTCAGTATTTTGTAAGTTTTAATGAGATCCCCCTTCATCCTTCTAAATTCCATTGAATACAGTCCCAGAGTCTGCAATTGTGTCTCTTATGACAAGTCCTTCATCCCCAGATCATTCTTCAAAACCTCCTCTGGATCCCCTCTGATACCACCACATCCTTTCCTAGATAAGGGGTCAAAAGCTACTCATAATTTTCCAAATATGGTCTGATCAGAGCCTTATAAATCCTCAGCAGTACATCAGAGATAATGCTTACATTGGAAATAATTTTACAAAATCCCTTAGATTCTGAACAGATCCCAGTGGCTTTGGAAATCTCAAATGTAACATCACTAACCTTGAAAGGAGGGAGACAGAAAGCATGAAACTATTGGCCAGTTGGTCAAACATTCAGCATTGGGAAAATGCTAGAATCCATTAGCAAGAAGGTATGATGTTTAGAAAATGATAATACAATTAGCAAAATCAACATGATCTTCTTAATGAAAATTCCTGTTTGGCAAATTTATTAGAGCTCTTTGATGATGGAATAAGCTAGGCAGACAAAGGAAAGTCAGTAACTGTGGTCCATTTGTATTTTCCAATAGCCCTAAATAAGATGCCATTCAAAAAGTTACTGCACAAGGTCTTGGAGGTGATAAAGCTCATTGTATCAGCAACAGTAGCAAAGAAGAATATTGTATGAGGGGAAAGAGTTTGCAGAATGTTTCAGTACAGACGAATATAGGTGTTCTTGAATCACAAAATGTTAGTAGGCAGACATTTGAGCAGGATATGGAATGGTAAACCTTTATTGCAAGGATAGATTGTTAAAAAAAAAGGTAAGCCTTGACATGGCATGGGTAAGATTGCACCCAGAGTACTGTATAGAGTTTGGTTTCCTGATTGAAAGGAGCATTGGAAATACTTCAGATAAGTTACACTAGGCTGATCCTCAGGATATAGAGGTTGATTTATGAGGAGCATTGACCAGATTGTGCCTATACTCATTGGAAGGGTGAGGGGTGAGGGGCGATCTTAATGAAACATATTAGATTTTGAAGAGACTTCACAGAGTAGATGCAGAATGATATTTCCTTTCATTGAGGAATCTAGAAATGTGGACACAGTTTAAAAATAAGGGATCTTCATTTATGACAAAGATGAAGACGAATTTCTTCTATCAGACAGCTGTTAGCTTTCGGGATTCTCTACCACAAAAGGTGGAAGCTGGATCATTAAAGATATTCAAGGCTGAATTACACAGTAATTTGATTAATAAGGGATTGAAGTTTTAAGAGATCCAGGCAAGAAAATGGAATTAAGACTTCAAGTAGATTATCGAAAGTCTTCTGGAATTGCTGATCAGGCTCAGCATATGACCTGCTCTTGTTTGTTTTATGATATTATTTTTTTTTATATGATATTTTAATAACGCTGGATCCTTTATTTTCTGCAAATAATTAGATTCTCATTGTCATCTGCTATGATAATAGAAAAATGCACAGAAATGTAGAAGGGATATAAATGCTGCTACATTTGTATTTCTCCATCCTATTTCATACCACTTAGAGTCACAGACTTCTTGAACTTTGTGTTCAAACAATGTATTCATATTAAACCTATAGTTTGCAAATTATAAATAATTGCATTTCAAAATAATTCATACAGTGATAGAGTTTTATGTTGCAAGAAGCCATTGTTCCATCGTGCTCCTGTTCACTTCAAAAGAAGGATCTATACAGGTCTGTTCTGCTGCTCTTCTCCATACCTTTTAGCTTTTTATCAAACATTTATCCACTTTCCAAAAGTACTTACAGATTCAGCTTCTACTGTTGTATATGGAAAGGTGGCCGATGTACTAGCAGCTTACAGTTTTAACAAAATTCCATTCAATCCCCTATTTTTCTTCATTTTGTTATTGTAAATTATACCCTGCAATTACGAACTCAGTGACAAATGCAAAAATATTTTTTGATCAAACTTCATTTAAAACACCTCATAATTTTAATCATCTGAATCAAATCTCCTCTTTCCTATGTTTGTTCTGCTGAAGAAACTCCCAGAGGCTAATTATTGCTGCGTATTGATAAATGCAATAAGGAATTGTATAAATGCAAGCTCCTTTTTAAAATTTTAACTGTACATACATAGGAAAGTAGGCCATTCATCTTTTCTGACAATCAACTAAGTCATATCTAATCTGTAGCTTCACTTCATTTGCATATCTTTGACCCCTTTACAGCCTTAAGGTAAACAAGTTGCAATCATAATAGTTTAAATCAGAGATTATGACAGACAACATGAGGAGAAAGTTTGGCTTGACTGGAAATCAATTGAATTTTCATACAAGTTTAAAGTGGGACAAACAAAACATTTGTGTATATATATGAAATAATCGTGCTGTAAAATGTGTGAACTGAATAAGAATTATATCATCTTTCAGATCTCAATATTTGGTCATCAGTCATCATGTCTTAAGTTTCTTCCCTACACTTAGACACCTCTTTCATCCTTTAATACATTTTTTTTAATTTAAATCTTTGACCAAACTTTCAGTCTTCTGATATAAAATCTTCATTCCATGGCACATTGTCCTGTTTTATATTGATCTTGTGACATCTTTTGGAATGGCTTATCATAATAAATCTGCTCTAAAGTTATACATTGTTGTCTGGATTAGGTTCCCTACATATGGAAACAGGCTCTTTGGCCCAATAAATCCACACCAATGCTCCAAACAGTAACCCACCCATACCCTACATTTAACCCTAAGTAATGCACTTAACAATATGCACAATTTAGCACAGCCAATTCACCTGACCTGCACATCTTTGGATTGTGGGAGGAAACCGATGCAGTCAAGGGAGAATGTGTAATCTCCACACAGACATTCATCCAAGGCAGGAATCAAACACAGGGCCCTGGCGCTGTGAGGCAGCAGTGTTAACCACTGAACCACCATGCCACCATTGCTGTTGCTCAACATCTAAGCTTACTGGCTTTGCAAAGGCCTTGAATTTGCCCTGGCATTTAATGTGCAAGCCGTGATATATAAGATACGAACCAGTTAAAAGTGAATGGGATGTACATGCTAGAAGATTATGGTGTTGAGGGTAACATATTAGCATGGACAAAGGATTGATTAGCTGACAGGAAACAGACAGTCTGGATGAATATGTCATTTTCAGGTTGACAAACTATAATTAGTGGAGTACCACATGAATCAATGGTGGAACCTCAAATATTTGTGAAATGAATAATGTGGATGTAGGAACGAATATATGGGAGCTAGGTTTACTGATGACAAAATGATTAATAGAAAAGCAAGTGGTGAGGTGAATACAAATAATTCACAAAGGGACATCTTTTGGGTTTCAAATATGACAAATTAAACTTTCAATCTCATCACCAGGTCAGTAATCTGGTGGAGTGAACTGGCAGTTGTTGAACTCAGAATTTTTAGTACCATGGGTTTCACCATGAACAGGCTCATAGCAGCACTTGCCAGAATATTGTCCAAGTGAAGATTAAAAATGACATGTTGGCACATTGGGTGTTAATTACACCAGTATAATATCTAACTACCAATAAACACAGCCATCCTACCTGACGATGTAGTATCAGGTTTCAGATATGACTATAAAAGATAATCAGTGCTTTAAATATGCTGCAGATAGTAGGAAACCCAGATTATCTTGGCACCGGCAAGCACTTCCATCACTGGGAAATGCAAGATAGTGCAGGAACAATGCCACCGATGAGGGTGGTTCCCCCTGTACCCACAGGGGATACATTCCAGGACCTACTGCAGAAGCCCAAAACCATGGATAGGAGTGAACCCATTCAATTAAATGGGGAACATACCTTCCCGGCAGCCTCCTGGTCCCTGGTTCCGGAACGTTCCCAATATATGTTCCGGTCACAGTAAACCACAGGTAACTGAAACCACAGGAAACGATTCCGTGGATATGGGGGTCGCCCAGTACAGTGCATACTAACAAGGTAAGGACAATGAAATTGCATGAGAAAATTGGCTCAACCTCATGGAGCGAAACCCTTCATGAAATTGCACGAGAAAATTCTGCCTATTTAACTAAAATAAGAGAAATAGAAGAGGTAGAGAAAAATAAATTATTCCATCCCAGTCAAAATTAACTATTAGAGTGATAGCTGTGAAAATAAAGCAAGTATATTATATAAGATGAGTCTTATTAGAAATCAAATCACCAATATTTCTTCATATTACAGCAGTAGTTACACTTTAAAAGTACTTCATGAAATGTAAAATGGTTTGAAACATCAGTTGTGTGAGGTATTATAGAAACATGACCTCTTTCTTTTCCTGGGAACAATTAGATAATAAGACATTTGTCTGAAGAGGCAAAACTTGATTTTCACAATGGAGCTGCTACCCTATGACATATGCAATTCCTATTCTGTGGTCTCGTTCAGTCAATTTCACCAAAGTCATGTATAGCACGGAAACAGACCCTTCGGTCCAACTTGTCCATGCCAACCAGATAGGCCAATCTAATCTAGTTCTATTTGCCAGCTCTTGGCCCATATTCCTCTAAACCCTTCCTATACATATACTCATCCAGATACCTTTTAAATGTTGTAATTGTACTAGCCTCCACCACTTCCTCTCACAGCTCATTCCATACATGCACTACCCTCGGCGTGAAAAGCCCTTTTCAACCTTTTGCATTCTTCTTAACCTTATTTGTCAAAACTATCTCATGTCCCCTTTTTGCCCTCCTGATTTGCCTCTTATGTATACTCCTATAGCCTTTGTACTCTTCGAAGGATTCACTTGATCTACCCTGTCTATACGTAACATATGCTTCCTTCTTTCTCCCAACCATAGAGTCATAGAGATGTACAGCACAGAAACAGACCTTTCAGGCAACCCGTCCATGCCAAACAGATATCCCAACCCAATCTAGTTCCACCTGCCAGCACCCGGCCCATATCTCTCCAAACCCTTCCTATTCATATACCCATCCAAATGCCTCTTAAATGTTGTTATTGTACCAGCCTTCACTACTTCCTCTGGCAGCTCATTCCATACCTGTACCACCCTCTGCATGAAACAGTTGCCCCTTATGTCTCTTTTATATCATTCCCCTCTTACCCTAAACCTATGCCCTCTAGTTCTGTACTCCCCAACCCCAGGGAAAAGACTTTGCCTATTTACCCTATCCATACCCCTCATAATTTTGTCAACCTCTATAAGGTCACCCCTCAGCCTCTGATGCTCCAGGCAAAATCGCCCCAGCCTGTTCAGTCTCCCCCTCTAAGGTCAAATCCTCCAAAACTGGCAACATCTTTTCTGAATCCTTTCAAGTTTCACAACACCTTTCCGATAGGAAGAAGACCAGAATTGTGCGCAATATTCCAACAGTAGCCTAACAAATGTCCTGTACAGCATAACATGACCTCCCAACTCCAGTACTCAATACTCTGACCAATAAAAGAAAGCATACCGAATGCCTTCTTCACTATCCTATCTACCTGCGACTCCACTTTCAAGGAGCTATGAACCTGCATTCCAAGGTCTCTTTGTTTGAAAACACTCCCTAGGGCCTTACCATTAAGTGTATAAGTCCCGCCAAGATTTGCTTTCCCAAAATACAGCACCTCGCATTTATCTAAATTAAATTCCATCTGCCATTCTCAGCCCATTGGCCTATCCCGATCAAGATCCTGTTGTAATCTGAGATAGCCCTCTTCGCTGTCCACTACACTTCCAATTTTGGTGTCACCTGCAAACTTACTAACTATACCTCTTATACTCACATCCAAATCATTTATGTAAATGACAAAAAGTAGAGGACCCAGCGCTAAATTTGTGGCACTCCACTGGTCACAGGCCTCCAGTCTGAAAAACAACCCTCCACTACCACCCTCTGTCTCCTACCTTTGAGCCAGGTCTGTATCCAAATAGCTAGTTCTCCCTGTATTCCATGAGATCTAACCTTGTTAATCAGTCTCCCTTGGGGAACCTTGTAGAACACCTTACTGAAGTCCATATAGATCACATCTCCTGCTCTGCCCTCATCAATTCTCTTTGTTACTTCTTCAACAAACTCAATAAAGCCTATATTTCTCTAGTCATCCAGCACTCCCTATACCTACAAGCCTTTCCTTTCACAGGAATATGCTGTTTCTGGACTCTCGTTATCGCATTTCTGAAGGCTTCTCATTTTCCAGCCGTCCCCTTACCTGCGAACATCTGCACCCAATCAGCTTTTGATAGTTCTTGCCTAATACCGTCTAAATTAGCCTTCCACCAATTTAGAACTTCAACTGTTAGATATGGTCTATCCTTTTCCATCACTATGTTAAAACTATTAGAATTATGGTCGCTGACCCCACAGTGCTCCTCCACTGATAGCTCAGTCACCTGCCCTGCTTAATTTCCCAAGAGTAGGTCAAGTTTTGTACCTTCTCTTGTAGGTACATCCACATACTGAAACAGAAAATTTTCTTGTACACACTTAACAAATTCCTCTCTATCTAAACCCATAAAACTATGGCAGTTCCAGCCTATGCTTGTTAAGTTGAAATCCCCTATCATAACCACCCTATTATTCTTAAAGTTGACTGAAATCTCTTGACAAATTTGTTTCTCAATTTCCTGCTGGCTATTAGGGAGCTTTTAATACAATTTGGAGTGGCACAATGGCTCAGTGGTTAGCACAGTTGTCTCACAGTACCAGGGATCCAGGTTTTATTCCTGCCTTGGGTAACTGTGTGGAGTGTGCATGCTCTCCCCATGTCTGTGTGGGTTTCCCCTGGGTGCTCTGTTTTCCTCCCACAATCCAAAGATGTGCAGGTTTGGTGAATTGGCTATGCTAAATTGCCCATAGAGTTTAGGGATGTGTATGTTAGGTGTATTAGTCTGGGGTAAATGTAGGGGAATGGGTCTGTGTGGGTTACTCTTTGGCAGGTCAGTTTGGACTTGTTGAGCTGGAGAACCTGTTTCCACACTGTAGGGATTCTATGTCTATATCCCAATAAGGTGATCATCCCTTTCTTATTTCTCACTTCCACCCAAATAACTTCCCTAGATGTTTTTTTCCGGGAATAAGCCCCCTCAATACAAAATTAAAAACCTCACAACACCAGGTTATAGTCCAACAGGTTTAATTGGAAGCACTAGCTTCAGGTTTAATTGGAAGCACACTAGCTTTCAGAGCGCCGCTCCTTCACCAGGTGGTTGTGGAGGACACAATTGCAAGGCACAGAATTTGTAGCAAAAATTTATAGTGTGACGTAACTGAAATTATACATTGAAAAATACCTTGATTATCTTGATTTTTCAATGTATAATTTCAGTTACATCACACTGTAAATTTTTGCTATAAATTCTGTACCTTACAATTGTGCCTCCACAACCACCTGGTGAAGGAGCGGCGCTCCGAAAGCTAGTGCTTCCAATTAGACCTGTTGGATTATAACCTGGTGTTGTGTGATTTTAACTTTGTACACCCCAGACCAACACCGGCATATCCAAATCTCCCTCAGTACAACTGTACTACTATTTCTTATCAAAAACGTCACTCCCCTCTCCTCTCTTGCCTCACTTTCTGTCCTTCCTGTAGTGTTTGTATCCTGGAACATTAAGCTGCCAGTCCAGTCCATTCCTGAGCCACATTTCTGTAATTGCTATGATATCCCAGTCCCATGTTCCTAACGATGCCCTGAGTTCATATGCCTTTCCTGTTAGCCTCTTGCATTGAAATAAATGCAGTTTAATTTATCAGTCCTACCTTGTTCTCTGCTTTGTTCCTGTCTGTCCTGACTGTTTGATTCACTTCTTTTCCCAACTATACCAGTCACAGATTGATCTCTTTGCTCAGTATCTCCCTGGACCCCACCATGACCCTTATAAGTTTAAATTCTCCTGAGCAGCTCTTGCAAATCTCCCTGCCAGTATATTAGTCCCCTTCCAATTCAGGTGCAATCCATCCTTCTTGTACAGGTCACTTCTACCCCAGAAGAGATTCCAATAATCCAAAAATGTGAATCCTTCTCCCATACACTCGCTCCTCAGCCATGCATTCATCTGCTCTATCCTCCTATTCCTGCCCTCAGTAGCTCATAGGACTGGGAGTAATCCAGATTTTACAACGTTCGAGAACCTCCTTTTTAAATTCCTGCCTAATTCCCTAAATTCTCCCTTCAGAATTTCATCCTTTTTTCCTTCCTATATCGTTGATACCAATGTGTACAATGACCTCCTGCTAGTCCATCTCCCCCTTGAGAACATTCTGCACCCTCTCTGAGATATCCTTGACCCTGGCACCAGGGAAGCAACACACCATTCTGATTTTTCGCTGCTGGTCACAGAAACATCTGCCTGTGCCCCTGACTAGAGAGTCCCCTAACACAATCAATCGCTTGGAACCCAACATGCCCTTCATTACATTAGAGCCATCTTAATACCAAAAAATTGGCTGTTCGTGCAACATTCCCCTAACAGTCCTTCACCCCCTACATTTTCCAAAACAGCATACTTGTTTGAAATGGAGATAGCCACAGAAGACCCCTGTACTACCCGCCTACCTCTCCTCCCTTTCTTGGAGTTAACCCATCTATGTGACTGTATCTGCAGCTTTTCTCCCTTCCTGTATCTGCCATCCATCACACCCCTTGCTCTTGTAAATTCCTCATTGCCTCTAACTGTCGCTCCAACCGATTCATTCAATCTGACAGGATTCGCAACCAACAAGGTTTATTGCAGATATAATCCTCAGTAACCCTTAAACTCTCCCAAAATTCCCACATCTGACACAAAGAGCATATCATTCTACAAAAGGCCATTTTGCTCCTTCCAATCTACAGAACTAGAAAATAGCAACATCTTATTGTTCGACAAAACACTGCTCCAGGCTAACTTAACACTAATGGCTTATATTTTTAAACTTTAATCAAGAGACAGATCCCAATAAAAGCATATAATCAAGAAAGAACCCACTCTACTCACTAATGTAGATTGACAGCAAGGCTATACATAAAACTACTTACTTCTTTGTTTCTACGTTGTGACCTTTCCCAACAGGTTCCTGCAAGAGTCATCTGTGAATGGTTCAATGCAACATTGGCATAGGAACAGGAATACAAAGCTGTTCATGTAATGTACTGAAAAAGGACCAAAACACCTTGAAGACAAACACTAAGGATAAAGAAAAATTTAAGGGATCTAAGTGGAGAATAAGAAATGAAATTAGGCAGCTTCAAAATGAAAAGTTAGACTTTAATGTCAGGGAAAAAGGAAGTAGAAACACTAAAAATGGCCAATAAAAAAAGTTAAAAACTCATTAAACTAAAAACCAAGAGGGAGGATTTGTTGAATTCAGGTAACCAAATTAAAATGTATTTAATTAAAATTATTGAAATGATATTATTGTATCAAGTATAAGAAATGCAATGAACAAACTGGAATGATCAATTAATGTATGACCAAAGCATGGTGTAAACATCAGTAACTGAAAAATGATTCCATCAAGGTCAACATTGATAATTAAATATGTGGAACTTTGAAATGAGAAAGGGAAGGGATAGGAGAGAATATAATTGCATTAAATTTTACTGGAAATTGATACAATGTCAACTTTGGCGCAGAAGATTTCTCTCAATGGTGAGGCTAAGTGATATTTCTTGCGCAATCTTCTCAACTTGCCTCATTAACTTCAGGCCCCTATGGTGCCCCTTTGACTGTTCCTCTTGCTGCAGGTGAAAACATTTGCCAATGCTGGGACCTCCTGGGAATGCCAGCACTGTCACTATATTTAAAATGTAAATGTGCACCAGATCAGTTCAGAGTAACCCAGGCACAATTCATAGTAATTGTCAGAGGCACGTTGGACAAAGAGAAATTGGCACCCCACTTTGCCAATAAGATTCTAATGGTTCTGGTGGACAGGGTGAGTAGAGGAGAGCAGTCCGTAACCCTCAGCACTGGTAGAGAAGGTTATGTTGCTCGATGCTGCAAAGCTGTTCCAAGGTTATTACTCAGGTCAATGTGGTATCCACAGTACAAAGGAATGCTCAACTTTGTAGGAAGAAAGTCAATTACTTTCTCCACTCAGTGAGAGTAAGCACCACCATCTTCTATCTGCTACCTAACACTCGGTCTATCTCTGCTACTCCACACACCTCCCAAGGCTCATGCTCGACCACTCTCAGTATTCTTCCCTTACACACTCTCAACCACTTGATACCCCAACAATACCCATTCTGCATACCCTCAACTGTTCTGATGAAGAATCAATACAGCCAAAATGTTTACTCTGTTTTCTCTCCACAAATGCTGCCAGAACTGCTGAGTTTATAGAGTCGTATCGATGTACAGCATGGAAACAGACCCTTTGGTCCAACTTGTCCATGCCGGCCAGATATCCTAAACTAATCTAGTCCCATATACCCATCAGATGTTTTTAAATATTGTAATTGCATTGAGTTTCTCTAGCAATTTCTTTGCTTTTGTTCCAGCTACAGGATGTACATGGATTTGGAAAGGCAAGGACTGATTCGGGATAGTCAACATGGCTATGTACGTGGGAAATCATGTCTCACAAACTTGATTGAGTTTTTTAAAGATGTAACAAAGAGAATTGATGAGGGCAGAGCAGTAGATGTGATCTATATGGACTTCAGTATGGCGTTCGACAAGGTTCCCAATGGGAGACTGGTTAGCAAGGTTAGATCTCATGGAATACAGGGAGAACTAGCCATTTGGATACAGAACTGGCTCAAAGGTGGAAGACAGAGGGTGGTGGTGAAGGGTTGTTTTTCAGACTGGAGGCCTGTGACCAGTGGAGTGCCACAAGGATCGGTGCTGGGCCCTGTACTTTTTGTCATTCACATAAATGATTTGGATGCGAGCATAAGAGGCACAGTTAGTAAGTTTGCAGGTGACACCAAAATTGGAGGTGTAGTGGACAGCGAAGAGGGTTACCTCAGATTACAACAGGATCTGGACCAGATGGGCCAATGGGCTGAGAAGTGGCAGATGGAGTTTAATTCAGATAAATGCGAGGTGCTGCATTTTGGGAAAGCAAATCTTAGCAGGACTT
>NC_057710.1:66062145-66082604 GCF_004010195.1 Chiloscyllium plagiosum
TCGGGCATAAGCCCTTCTTCAGGAATGAGGAAGATGTGCCAAGCAGGCTAAGATAAAAGGTAGGGAGGAGGGACTTGGGAGAGGGGCATTGGGAATGCGATAGGTGGAAGGAGGTTAAGGTGAGGGCGATAGGTCAGAGAGGGGGTGGGGCAGAGAGGTCAGGAAGATGATTGCAGGTCAAGGCGGTGGTTCAAAGTCAGAGGGTTGGGACTGAGAGAAGATGGGGGGAGGGGAAGTGAGGAAGCTGGAGAAATCTGCATTCATCCCTTGTGGTTGGAGGGTTCCTGGGGGAAGATGAGGCGCTCTTTCTCCAGGCGTCATGTTGCCATGATCTGGCAATGGAGATGGCCAAGGACCTGCATGTCCTTGGCGGAGTGGGAGGGGGAGTTAAAGTGTTCAACCACATGACGATTGGGTTGGTTGGTGCGGGTGTCCCAGAGGTGTTCTCTGAAAGGTTCCGCAGGTAGGCGGCCTGTCTCCCCAATGGAGAGGAGGCCACATCGGTTGCAGCGGATGCAGTAAATGTGTGTGGAGGTGCAGGTGAATGTGTGGCGGATATGGAAGGATCCCTTGGGGCCTTGAAGGGAAGTGAGGGGAGAGGTGCGGGCGCAAGTTTTGCATTTCTTGTGGTTGCAGGGGAAGGTGCCGGGAGTGGAGGTTGGGTTGATTCTCCTGCTCCTTGGATGCTGCGTGACCTGCTGTGCTTTTCCAGCAACACATTTTCAGCTCTGATCTCCAGCATCTGCAGTCCTCACTTTCTCCTTGAGGTATTGGTCTCGGCCAAGAGATCATTTACAGACTGGACAAAGCCAAAATAATGATCAGACAAGGCAGACAAGCCATGTAAACACAGATTGTAGCCTGAGTAAGCTTTAAGTACTTGGTTCTTTTGCCATGCTTTTTCACAATCTGCTGGCGAGGAAACTGCTTCCTCTTTGGGGCAGACACAGTTGAAATATTTATGATTTGGAGTGTTGGACTGGGGTGTACCAAGTTAAAGACCACACAACACCAGGTTATAGTCCAACAGGTTTATTTGGAAGCACTAGCTTTCGGAGCGCTGTTCCTTCATCAGGTAGTTGTCCATTTAGATCCTGGAGAATGCTTTCCTAAATCATGGCTGTTGTAATATATCATCCATTACTATCCCTAATATCCCTAATAGCCCTAATATCTTCCTTTTACTGAAACTTGTGCCTTGACTGCCCTTTGGGTGGAAAATTTTAAAATATTCCCATCCTCAAAAGACCATAAGACATAGGAGTGGAAGTAAGGCCATTCGGCCCATCAGGTAATCAGGGCTGATGGACATTTCAACTCCAATTACCGGCACTCTCCTCGTAGCTCTTAATTCCTTGCAAGATCAAGAATTTATCAATCTCTGCCTTGAAGACACCCAAAGTTCTGGTATCCACTGCGCTCCGAGGCAATGAATTTCATAGGCCCACTACAGTCTGGCTGAAGAAATGTCTCTCTTTTCTGTTCTAAATTGACCCCTTGTAATTCTAATGCTGTGCCCAAGGGTCTTAGTCTCCCCAGCTAAGGGAAACAACTTCCCAGCGCCCACCCTTTCTAAGCCATGCATTATCTTGTAAGTTTCTATTAGATCTTCCCTCAATCTTCTAAACTCTAATGAATACAATCCCAGGATTCTCAGCTGTTCATCGTATTTTAGGCCTACCGTTCAGGGATCATCTGTGTCAATCTCCACTAGACACGCACCAGTGCCAGTATGCCCTTCCTGATGTGTGGGGCCCAAAATTGGACACAGTATTCTAAATGGGGCCTAACTAGTGCTTTATAAAGTCTCAGAAGCACATCACTGCTTTTATATTCCAACCCTCTTAAGATAAATGACAACATTACATTTTCTTTCTTAATCATGGACTCAATCTGCAAGTTGACCTTTACAGAATATTGGACTAGCACTCCCTGATCCCTTTCTATTTTATCTTTAAAAATTTTCTCACCATTTAGAAAATAGTCCATTCTTGTATTCTTCTTTCCAAAATGCAAAACCTCGCACTTCCTCACGTTGAATTTCATCAGCCATTTCTGGACCACTTTCCTAAAGTGTCTAAATCTTTTCTGCAGCCTCCCTACCTCCTCAGTACTACCTGCTTATCCACCTAACTTTGTATCATCAGCAAATTTGGCTAGAATGCCCCCAGTTCCTTCATCCAGATCATTAATATATAAAGTGAACAGCTGCAGCCCCAACACTGAACCTGTGGGACACTGCCTGTCACCAGCTGCCATTCTGAAAAAGAACCTTCTATCCCAACTCTCTGCCTTCTGTCAGACAGCCAGTCCCCAATCCATACCAGTAGCTCACCTTGAACATCATGGACCCTCACCTTACTCAGCAGCCTTCCATGAACCTTATCAAAGGCTTTTTGGAAGTCTAGATAGATAACATCCACTGGGTTTACCCGGTCAAACTTACTTGTTACCTCTTTTAACAGGTTTGTCAGGCATGACCTCCCCTTACTAAATCCATGCTGACTTGTTCTAATCCAACCCTGTACTTCCAAGAATTTAGAATCTCATCCTTAACAATGGATTCTAGAATTTTACCAACATCCGAGGTTAGGCTAAGCAGCCTATAATTTTCCATCTTTCGTCTTGATCCTTTCTTGAACAAGAGGGTTACAACAGTGATTTTCCAATTGTCTGGGACTTTTCCTGACTCCAGTGAATTTTGAAAGGTCGCAACCAACGCCTCCGCTATTTCCCGAGCCACCTCCCTCAGAACTCTAGGATGTAGCCTGTCGGAGCCAGGATATTTATCAGTTTTTAGACCTTTTAGCTTTTCTAGCATTTCCTCTTTTGTAATGGCTACCATACTCAACTCTGCCCCATGACTCACCTTAATTGTTGACATGACAAGAATTACTCATATCTTCCACTGTGAAGACTGACACAAAGTACTTATTAAGTTCTTCAGCTATTTCCTTATCACCCATCACTAGCCTTCCAGCATTAATTTGGAGTGGCCCAATGTCTACTTTTGCCTCTCGATTGTTTCTTATGTATTGAAAGAAACTTTTACTATCATTTCTAATATTATTGGCTAGCCTATCTTCATATTTGACCGTCTCCTGCCTTAATTCTCTCTTTGCTATCCTCTGTTCATTTTGGTAGCCTTTCCAGACATCTGATTTCCCAGTGCTCTTAGCCACTTTACAGACTCTCTCTTTTTATTTGATACCTCTCCTACTGAAATAGCAATCACTTGCC
This sequence comes from Chiloscyllium plagiosum, assembly GCF_004010195.1. Lineage (NCBI taxonomy): Eukaryota > Metazoa > Chordata > Chondrichthyes > Orectolobiformes > Hemiscylliidae > Chiloscyllium > Chiloscyllium plagiosum. The sequence continues at coordinate 66,065,386 of NC_057710.1, forward strand.
TTCCCAACAGCCTCCCTGCCCCGACCTCATTTCCACCCAGCTCCCGCCACTCTCAGCTGTAAAAAGACTGCTGGCTTCAAGGTAAGTGCTTAAATAGCAATCACTTGCCTTCCTTTATGATGTCCTTTCTGCTTCTGTCTTTTATTGCCTATGTCTTCTTCTGAGAGTGTTTCCCTTGGTCGTGTAGACATAGGGAAAGATGTTTCCTGCCACCACTTTGTAGGGCTAGTTCAAATTTCTTTATGCCCCACATACATAACTAGTCTCTCCATCTTCTGAAAGCTCGTGACTTCAGGCTCATTTTCCTCACTTGGTTCTCATCAAATAATGCCACTGTTCCTGAAATCAGTGAATGTGGCTACAATCATTAAATAGCAGTTCTGTCCTTCTCCAGATACTAAGAATAGCATGAGACACACACATTATTGATGATGTGAGACAAAAACTGATCTATTGTTAGAAGACCTGCAGTGCACTCTAATGGGGGTAGGTACTCCATTCTTTTTACTTTAGCTAACCATATTAGCAAACTAGCAGTGTAATGAGACTACAGCATGCTTATAAGCAGTGCAAGTAAACATATAGTTATAAAAACTTACAATATGGACATTGACAGAACACCTTTGACAAAACTGTGCTCTTGAAACTTTTCATTCCTTTTAGAGAAGGTACCGTTAAAGTCAGTGCACTAATATTCCAGAGACCCAGTCTCATGACCTCAGAACACAGGTTCAAATCCTTCCATTGCAGATGATGGTATTTGAATTTAATAAAATATGGCATTAAAGGTTAGACTGGTGGTCATCATTCCATGGTTGTTCATGGTCATCAAACACATTTGAATCATTATAGGGAAGGAAATCTGCCTTTCTTATGTATTGTGGCCTCCTGGCGACACCAGACTGACAGGAATATGGTCACATGCCACAGTCATAACTGTGGACAGAATATGCATTGACTCTTCCAGCCTGTGCTCTTGTCCATTTATCACTTCTGTCCGCTCTGCCTGTTGTTCCCCTGCCTGTCTCTGCATCTCTAACATTTCACTTGTGTCATCTGCATAGAGCTCAGCAGGTACCTGTCCTCCAGCATTGGACTGTGCCACCAGTTTGTGATCATGAACCTAATCTAAATAGTGCACCCTCCAATGCGAATGTCTCTATGGTGATAGTGGATGCAGGTGAATCCCTCGACAGTGCATCCTCAGAGATTGGGGAGGCATCATCCTCAGAAGCAGGGATGATGCTGGGGCTGAGGAGGAGGTGGTGGTGGAGTTGGGTGGAGGAAATAATTTATTTTTCTTCTGTCTTCTGGTACTTGAAGTGAAGCTTACAAAGAATTAGCTGCTGGTCATGTACAGTCCCTTATCTAAACAATCTCTGATATCATCTGCACATCTGACAACAGCTTACTGGACATATCCTCACTGGTTTGCTCCATGCAAGCAGTCAAACTCAGGATCCTTCCCTGCCAGCTCTACAAACTCCTCTTCAAACGAAGTGATGTAAATATTCATTGGGTGTGGGAGCACTCCATTTTGTGATGGCCATTCTTGTCCTTCAGACAAACAGCAGAATTGAGTGTCATTAAAATGGGAACATGGGCAGTTCTTAGCCATGCATCCCCATGCTGGATCATGAACCAGCCAGTAACTCACAAGCACGTTCCTGCAACTGATAGTTCATTGACAGCATGAGATGTCAGCCTCCCTTTTAGTGTACATGCTGTTTGTGGCACTAAGGCTTGCACATGATGATTCTGATATGCCTGTACACAGTGTGAGGATACAATGGCTTTATTTGTTTGAGACAGATGTGCCGAACAGTCTGTACCAAGCCAATAAAGTTGGAACCATAGAAGTAGCCTTAAGGGGTGGGGTTAAGCTCCCACAGAACCAAGATTTTAGTTTAACTTCTTTGGAAGTTTGGAAGCTTCTATACATCTCTCCCTGCTATAGCAAAACGCTTGAGTTCTCTTCCTTTCTAAGAGTTTTCTCTTGACATTCTTTCCTCCTAAACTGGAGAATTGCATGTGAGACAATCTATTTTACTGATTTTGCCTTTGTCACAGGTGTGTTTATGGGGTGTTACTATATTGGAACAGTTGCTGTTTAGTAGGTAAATAATACATTATTCTGTTAAGTTTTCCAAAATAATTAATTTATTCCAACTCTTCTTTCTTTTGTTTGTATTTTAACCAAAGTGTAAGAATAAAGTGTGCTTTATTTCAACCTGGTAGTTTAACCAATTGAATTGCAAAATAACGCCTTTAAAAATAAGAAAAGTTGGGATCTTAAGTTTCACTATGGATAAAAGGCAATGGGTTTGTTGGACTTGGAGGGTTTGGTGCCAATGACCTGGTCATATAAGGCATGACTCATGAAATCCTTCTTTGTGTCTCTGACATTTCAACATACACCAAATTTGATCTGCTTGTGTCCCATTTCTCCAGTGCTGAACTAGACTGCCAATGATTTTTGTTACACTCTATGCTTGCCTCACAATCTGTTATTACTTTATAAAATTATCTGTCATTTGATTCCCTAGCCTGTATCTTTGAGATAACTTATTTATTTTGTCTACTTATGCTGACTAGGCAGTAGGAGTTGACAATGTACCTCAAATTCCACTCTGTCTGGTTTAACCTTACCCACTCCAACATTTAACACCTTAACGAGATTCATCAACCAAACTCACATGTGAATGATATTCATGTAGGTGCAACACTAGACTTCCAGGATGAATCATTTGCCCCCAGAAGGAGACTAGAAGATAAGTATATTTGCAATCATCAACTGTGCAGCCATACTGTCAAACCACACAACTGACTTTCAAGGCTTAGAACATAGAACATAGAAGAATACAGCGCAGTACAGGCCCTTCGGCCCTCGATGTTGCGCCGATCCAAGCCCACCTAACCTACACTAGCCCACTATCCTCCATATGCCTATCCAATGCCCGGGAAGGAATAGGGGTTAAAAGAGACATAAGTAAATATGTGCTAAAATATCAGTTACATGTTGGAAATTAGAGATGTCAATTATATCCAATAATGAATAGCAGTACACACTTTATAGTATATATCTATATCAGTACACCAATGGTTAAATGTTATCATAAATTCTGAAAGGATCTTGAGATTAAACTGTTCCCTTAAATTCCACTAGATTTATTTTGTCATTCATTTTATATGCCAGGTCATGAAATTTCATTTAAAATTGTTTGTGTTTGCGGAAATTTGATTTCTGGGCACAGCTGATTTCCAGTTCACTTTGAAGATGAAAGTCAGACAGTGTGCTGCCAGTTTTCTGCCGTAAAACCTGAACAATCATTTGAATCCCAGCCTCCAGTATCATCAGATTTTTTTTTCTAAAATCAAAAACAGGAAGGTTGGGGGGGTTTGGGGGGCGGGGGTGGGGGGTGGGGGGAGGGATGCGGGGGGAGCAGCAAAATGAAGTAGATCCTTAACTCTGGCGTTTTGTGTTGGAGTAATGTTACAATTCACCGGACCAAAAAAAACCAAACCACATAACCTATAAGGGCATCAATTTTATATAGGAATTAAAATAAATTCTAAGAACACATTAAAAATTCCACAAAATAAGTACAATTTCATAAGAAAGGTCTCCAGAGTTTAAATTGGATATCCCCTTCAATAGGCGCAGGGATCACAATGCCTGATCAGCCTATGTATATTATAGGCAGCTTGTCAACTTCGCACTCCCTGCTGTTTTTAGTGATTGCAACATCTAGCCAACACTAACTGCATTGTTGATTGACTGGATACCTGAGGAGGAGGACAGTATCGTGAGTAGCTGGCAACAGTCAAAACTGGCCTTCACTGCTTGAGGCCATAGCCTGTAGTCCTTAAAGGGGAGGTTCATTGTGAGTAGACAGGATGCTGGCAGGAGTTCAAGAAGTGAATCGGACGTGTGAAATCTTGAATGATGGCCAGACATAGGAGGAAATTGGTTCTAAGGTTTTCTTCTGAAGTTTGGGTGGGAGTGTATTGGATGTGTATGGTGGAAGTAGAAAGTAGGTCAAATATCCTACACCCGCAGGTATCAGGACTTTTAAACCACAAGGAGCCACAAGTAACACAAAATATTCACTGGCCTCAAACAAATGATTAAGGTCAGTGAATGTACCTTCAAATGTCATGCCCTATCTATTACACTCCTAGACTCGATTCGGAGATGCCGGTTTTGGACTGGGGTGTACAAAGTTAAAAATCACACAACACCAGGTTATAGTCCAAAAGGTTTAATTGGAAGCACACTAGCTTTTGGAGCAACCTGATGAAGGAGCGTCGCTCCGAAAGCCAGTGTGCTTCCAATTAAACCTGTTGGACTATAACCTGGTGTTGTGTGATTTTTAACTTTGTACTCCTAGACTCATTTAATATAAGTGGGGGGGACTTAACTGAGGCCTGCAAAATCATGAGAGATGTAAACAGGGAGGATAGCAAGTAACTTTTTTTCTTAGAGTGGGGGACTCAATTACTAGGGGTCACGAATTCAAAGTGAGAGAGATAAAGTTTAGGGGAGATATACGGGGAACGTTCTTCACGCAGAGGATGGTGGGTGCCTGGATTGCATTGCCAGCGGAGGTAGTAGGGGCAGGAACGATAACATCATTGAAAATATATCTAGACAGATACATGAATGGGCAGGGAGCAAAGGGATACAGATCCTTAGAAAATAGACGTTAGGTTTAGATAGAGGATTTGGATCGGTGCACGCTTGGCGGGCTGAAGGGCCTGTTCCTGTGCTGTAAGAGTCTTTATTCTTTGTTCTAATCTTCAATTCATCACAAAACCATAATTTACTTAAACACAGTCTCTACTAATCAGGATTTGTACCCCAAATTCATGTGGTCTACTGTCTTGGTACAACAATAGACAAAAAAGCTGAACTCTAGAAGTGAGCTGAGAGTGACACCCTTGACAGCAAAGCTTTGAACAAGTGTGCCATCTTAGCAAAACTAGAGCTAAATCAAGGAAACAACTATCTGCTGCTTGGAGTCACAACTAGTGCAAGCGAAATGATAAAAGCAAAGCACTACAGACGCTGGAGCTATGAAATAAACAGGAAAAAGTTGGAAAAACTCAGCAGGTCCAGAAACATCTCTGGGGAGAGAAACATAGATAAAATTTCAATATGATGCTCCTTCAGAACAGAATAAAACAAATTGGCTGCAATTGTTGGAGGTCAATCATTTCTATCCAGGACATTACTGCAGAAGCTCTTCTGCGTAGTATCCTACATCTAATCATCCTCAACTACTTCATCAATGACATTCCCAAATTCATAAGGTCATAAGTACGGATATCTTATACCATAAGATATTGGACCAGAATTAAGCCATTCAGCCCATCAAGTCTGCTCCGCCATTCATTCATGGCTGATATGTTTCTTAACCCTATTCTCCTTCCCTCTCCCTATAACTCTTGATGTTCTCACTAATCAAGAACCTATCTATCACTGTCTTAAATATATTCAATGATTTGGCCTCCACAGCTCCTTGCAGCAATGAGTTCCAGAGATTAACCAACCTCTGGATGAAGACATCCCTCCTCATCACAGTTCTAAAGGTTGAACCTTTACTCTGAAGCTGTCCCCTCAGTTTCTAGTCTCTCTTACCAGTGGAAACATCTTCTCCACATCACTCTGTCCAGACCTCTTAGTATTCTGTATGTTCCAATGAAAAACCTCCTTTTCCTCCTAAACTCCATGAAATACAGACCCAGAGTCCTTAACTTCTCCTTATATGACAAGCCCTTCATCCCCAAAATCATTCTTGCAAATGTCCTCTGAACACTGTCCAAGGCCAGTATACTCTTCCTGAGATACAGGCCCAAACTGCTCAGTCAACATAGTATGTTTGCTGATGATCACTTCAATGTTCAGCATCTTTCATGATTCAACAGCTACCAAGCAGTCTACGGCAAAATGCAACATGACCTGGACAATGTGCAGGCTTGAGCTAATAAATGGCAAGCAACAGTCACACACCATAGGTGCCAGACAATGATCATCTCCAAAAAGAAAGAATCTGATGATAGTCCCTTGACATTCAATGGCATTACTATCACTAAACACCCTCTATCATTAGGAAGGAGTGATTTTCTAGAAGGTGAACTGGATGAGTCCTATAAATACTATGGATATAGCAGCTCAACAGCTGGGAATTCTGCTGTGAGTAACTTGCCTTCTGACACCCCAAAGCCTGTCCATCATCACCAGGTTAGGAGTGTTATGAATAGTCCCCACTTACTTGGATGGGTGCAGCTCCAACAATATTCAAGAATCTTGATACTATGCAGAACAAAGCAGCCTGCCTAATTGACACCATATCCACAAACATTCATTTTTGTTCACCACCGATGTACAATAGCAGCAATGTGTACCATCCACAAGATGTACTGCAGAAATTCATCAATGTATCTTAGGTATCACTTGCAAACCTATAATCACTATAGCTAGAATGACAAGATTAGCAAATACATGGCAACATCATGACTTGCAAGTTCCTCTCCAAACCACTGTCCAGACTTGGAAAGATATCACCATTGCTTCAGTGTCACTAGGTCAAAATCCTGGAATCCATCATTAACATTGGTGTGTACCAGCACCAAATGTACTGCAGTGATTCAAGGAAGCAATTCATCAACACCATCAACACTAGAGTTATGACTAGTAGAGCTATGTGTTGATGGTTCACAATTGTTTATCTGTAGCTAGAGCCTATTTATTTGTCATAAACAGCCAACAAGATTGGGTACAGAAACCTAGTGCATGCTTTCTTTTAGTCTGGGTCAAAAAGACAGGTAAATTAGAGAATTCTGCATACTTTTAAAAAACTTCAACTGATGTGTTGACTCTGGGAAGTACAGGGTTTGATTCCCAGTACACTACCCTGATGAGGTATAACACCATTTCTGAGCTTGTTTTGGATTAGAAACTGAGGCATTGAGAATTTATATGCGGCATTGGTAAAAGATATAAGTGAAGGAAATCTTTAGGTTCTGTGCTGAGAACGTTGATTGACTTGGCGAGTAAACTGGAAGTAGTCTTTTCTGGAAGATCCATGAAGGCAGATGTAATTAAGGTACTGGCACAGCACTTGGGTGCAACTCCAACAACTCTCAAGACTGTTGACACTATGCAGAACAAAGCAGCCTGCTTGATTGATATCATATCCACAAACATTCACTTTTTCCATCACCAATGCACAATAGCAGCAGAGACTAGGTATTCTTGGTAGTGAAACTTTGGAATTGGGTTAAAGTGGCTTGAGCATTAGGAGAGAATGAAGTAGCTTAGAGGTAGCAGAAAAAGAGAAGGAAAGAGGGATGGCAATGGAAATAAAAAGACAGAAAATGGAATGAAACAAATGTAATCGAGAAAACTAGAATTAGCATTGCAAAGAGGAAAACAAAGAAAAATGGAAATAAGTCTAAAGTTATATTGTCGATACTGGAGACAGCCAATGCTGGTATCAGCTCTGGCGGGTGAACCTGAGTAATAATTTGAAGTCCAGTGAGGAAATATTTTAGTTTTCGCAGACCCACACCAAAATTTAAGGAAAAGAATATGGAGGAGTTGTTCATGTCATTTGTGAAAGTGGCGAGACAGATGATTCAGTAAAAAAGAGGACTGCCCATACAGAGGAAGTTGGCAGGTAAAGTACAGGATATTTATGCTTCATTGTAAGATGGGATTTGTCAGGATAATGGTGCTGTAATTCCAGAAATTAAAGAAACAACATGGGCAAGCTAAATTGTACTCAAAAGTTTTAATCAGAGTAATTTTGACAACAGAATATAAGCATTTGAAGTTGAAACCATATATGGAACTCCTCAGGAGATTATTCTTAGAGTTTAAAACTCACTACTTTTCATAATAAGAACCCATGTTGTGGGCCAAAGGGTTGCAATTGCTAGACAGGCAGCAATAATTATCTTAAAATGTCTCATTTAGATCAAATTGTACGTCATCACTCTTTCTACCTAAATGTGTCACTTCACACTTGCTCTGCATTAAATTGCATTTGCCACATGTCTATCATTTTATCAGTGTCTGTACCCTTGCAAAGTCTTTTATTATTCTCCTCAGTATTCATGATATTTCTGAGATGCATGTCACGTGCAACATCGAAATGATGCACTTTATAACCAAGTCCAAGCAATTAGTATTTAATGACTGTCTCTTGAGTGATTTGCAGCTCCTTGTGTGTGTTGTAAATCCCCATCTGTTTTTGCAGGTCTGTCATTTTCTTCAGCATTGCTTTGAGCTCAAGCTAAGTCATGAATTAAAGTGACCTGAGATCTTTCCGATCTTACTTTGCTGTCAAATATCTGTCTGATTCTCTGGATTGTGACCAGTGTTAAGTCACAACATGCCTGTAGATCAGCAAGTGCTGATTCAGTGCTGTCTCTCATAAAGATCCTCTGCAATGTCCAAGCAGATTGATTGCAGTTAAATAAAACCCTAGAAAGTAGAAGCAGAAGTAGGCCATTCAGCCTATCAGATGTCCTCTAACATTTAATGAGGTTATCACTGATCTGATAACCTTCAAATCCATTTTATTTTTTATTTAGATTCCCTACGGTGTGGAAACAGCCCCTTCGGCCCAACAAGTCCACACCGACCCTCCAAAGAGTAACCCACCCAGTCCCATTTCCCTCTGACTAATGCACTTAACTCTACGGGCAATTTAGCATGGCCAATTCACCTGACCTGCTCATCTTTGGACTGTGGGAGGAAACCGGAGCACCCGGAAGAAACCCACGCAAGCACGGGGAGAATGTGCAAACTTCACACAGATAGTCACCTAAGGCTGGAATTGAACCTGGGGCTCTGGTGTTGTGAGGCATCAGTGCTGACCACTGAGCCACCGTACTGACCCTTTATAAACATCTTCCTACTTTATCCTCATTACTCATGAGTCCCTTACTGGCGAGAAATTTGTCGACTTCTCCCTTGAATATAGTTAATGACCTCTGCAATAAACCCACTGAGTGAGGAAATCCACCCTTTAATCTGTTATAAATCTGTGGCCTCTTACTCTGAGATTATGCCTTCTGGTTCTAAACTCGCTCACAAGGAGAAATAAACTTTTTGCATCTATCTTATCAAGTCCACTAAGAACATTATATGGTTCAATAATGTCTGCTCTCATTCTTCTAAATGCCAATGAGTACATGCCAAACCTATTCAACTTTGTTGATGAAAAAGTCCCTTTATACCTGAAATCATCTTCTCTGGACTGTCTCCATTACCAATATATCTTTCTTTAGATAAAGGAATCAAAACTGTTCACAATATTTCAGGTATGGTCTAACTAATATCTAGCTTTAGCAAGAACTCCCTATTTTTATAATTCATTCCCTTTGAAATACAGGTTCACAATCCATTTGCCTTCCCTGAATGTAGGTTTGCTTGCTGAGCTGGAAGGGTTGTTTTCAGACATTTCGTCACCATACTAAGTAACATCTTCAGTGAGCCTCCAGTGAAACACTAGTGGGATGGCCTGCTTTTTATTTATATGTTTAGGTTTCCTTGGATTGGTGATATCAATTCCTGTGATGATGTCATTTCCTGTTCTTTTTTCTCGGGGTAATAAATGGAATCTAAGTCAATGTGTTTATTGATATTGTGCTGGTTGGAGTTCCATGCTTCGAGGAATTCCTGCTCGTTTCTCTGTTTGGCTTATCTTAGGATGGATGTATTGTCCCAGTCAATGTGGCGTCCTTTCTCATCTGCATATAAAGATACTAGTGAGAGTGGGTCATGTCTTTTTGTGGCTAGTTGATGTTCATGTATCCTGGTGGCTAGTTGTCTGCCTGTTTGTCCAATGTAGTGTTTGTTACAGCTCTTGCAAGGTATTTTGTAAATGACATTAGTTTTGCTTGTTGTCTATATAGAGTGTTTCAAGTTAATTAGCTGCTGTTTTAGTGGATTGGTGGGTTTGTGGGCTACCATGATGGCAAGAGATCTGAATAGTCTAGCAGTCATTTTCGAGATGTCTTTGATGTAGGGGAGAGCCAGTTCTGTTTCCAAATGGCGAGTTCTCCCTGTATTCCATGAGGTCTAACCTTGCTAAGCAGTCTTCCATGGGGAACCTTGTCGAACGCCTTACTGAAGTCCATGTAGATCACGTCCACTGCTCTGCCCTCATCAATTCTCTTTGTTACCTCTTCAAAAAACACAATCAAGTTTGTGAGACACAATTTCCCACACACAAAGCCATGTTGACTATCCCTAATCAGTCCTTGCCTTTGCAAATACATGTGCATCCTGTCCCTCAGGATTCCCTCGAACAACTTGCCACCACCGAGGTCAGGCTCACCAGTGTATAGTTCCCTGGCTTGTCCTTACCACTTTTCTTAAATAGTGGCACCACGTTAGCCAATTTCCAGTCTTCCAGCACCGCACCTGTGACTATTGATGATACAAATATCTCAGCAAGGGGCCCAGCAATCACTTCCCTAGCTTCCCACTGAGTTCTGGGGAACATTTGATCAGGTCCTGGGGATTTATCCACTTTTATGTGTTTCAAAACATCCAGCACTTCCTCCTCTGTAATATAGACATTTTTCAAGATGTCGTCATCTATTTCCTTACATTTTATATCTTCCATGTGCTTTTCCACAGTAAACACTGATGCAAAATACTCATTTAGTAACTCCCCAAATTGTCTAATAATCTGTCACACATCAAGCGTTCAGCAACTTCACAAGTCGATGAGAGGGTTCCAAGGAAAAGTCACTGGACCCAAAAGTTAATTTGATTACTTTTCACAAATGCTACCAGTCCTGCTGAGGTTTTCCAACAACTTCCGTTTTTGTTTTTGATTTAGAGCATCCACAGTTATTTCGGTTTTTATTTATCTTAAACCTCCTCTTTATACTTAATTTCTACTTGTGTATCATTTAAGGGAATGGGTGAGGTGGGTAATGCATCTCATGTGTAACTGTTCTATGTCTCCTCACAGATCTCCCAATGCTCACTTACAACTTTACTTCCTAATCTCTGAATCCAATTCACCTGCATCAAATTCCCTTTCCAATTCACTGAGTGCAATTTTCTTATTCCCAGTTAAAGTGTTTTGCCAAGTGAGAATCATGGTGGATGGTCTGCTATGATATGCATTGACGTTTCTCACACAGTCTTCTACTTTCCAATCAGTAATTTAGCAACTTGGTTCTCTGCAGACCCTTTGACACAGAATTGTCTAGCAGGTAATGCAGGAGAGTGCTTGCCACTGCCAGGATCTTCCACCATTCACATTGCTGGTACTATATTTAAAGACTAAATTATTTTTAGTTCTTGCATGAGATGTTGTTATCACACATGAGGCTGATGTTTAGTGCCATTCCTACTCTTCAGACATTGCAAACCAGGAACTACCTGTCACACTATGGTTTTCTGCCATCACACAGTGGCTCAGTGATTCGCATAGCACCAGGGACCTGGGTTCACTTCCAGCCTTGGGTGACTGTCTGAATGGAGTTTGCACATTTTCTCCATGTCTGCATGGGTTTCCTCCAGGTGCTCTGGTTTCCACACACAGTCCAAAGATGTGCAGGTTAGGTGGATTAACCATGGGAAATGCAGGGTTACATGTATAGGATTCAGGAGGCAGTATGAATGGGATGCTCTTCGGAGAGTCTTTGTGGACTTGTTGGGCCAAATGGCCTGTTTCTGCACTATCACTAAGGACAGCCCGGAACAGAAAGTCAGAAACTCATTTTGTGGACATTGATCTGGAAACACTGGTGGACAGGATTATGGGGAGGAGGACTGCTATTTATCCTACTGACTGCTACAGGAGGCCACAACACCAGACCCAGAGAGTGGCCCAGGTCAGTGCTGTGTCCCAGGTTAAACAAAATACCCAATAGTATAGGAGAAAGGTCAATGGCAAGATGGCTTAGTGGTTAGTACTGCTGCCTCATAGCACCAAGGGCCTGGGTTTGATTCCACCCTCGGGTGGCTATCTGCGTGATGTTTTCACATTTTCCCCATGTTTGTGTGGGTTTCCTCTGGATGCTCTGGTTTCATCCCACAGTCCAAAGATGTGCAGGTTCGGTGGTTTGACCATGCTATCTTGCTCCATTGTGTCCAGGGATGTGTTTATAAATCATGGGGTTTGCAGGGTGAACGGGATAGGATTGGTCTGGGTGGGATGCTCTTTGAAGGGTCAGCGTGGATTTGATGGGCCGCTTCCACACTGGAGGGATTCTGTGATTCTAATAAGGCTACTGGAAAGTCAACTCCTGTTGTTTGTTGCCTTTCCAAGAATATACAAAAAAGAGGTTCAAAATCAACTGGAACTATGGTCTATGTGTTGGTGGAAGAATGGTGCTGAGCGTTGTGCAGTCATCACCATTTCTAACTTTCCCATGATTGTGCCTTGATAACTTTGCTCTCAACAGAGCAGGGCAGAGCCATTTTGTTCTTTTCACATCATCATTTGTACATATTTAACAGCTCTGTCACTCCATTACCACAATTTTCACTCTTTCTGTCTTTTGGTCTGGGCACCATATATTCTGTTTTACTTCCTTCTTTACCCTGCTGTCAACAGCATAAAATCGACTTTTCTCCAACCCCTTTCAGTTTTAAAAAAGAGTCACATCAGATTTGAAAAGTTAACTTAATTTCTTGCTGCACAGATGCTGCCAAACCTGCTGAATTTAGAGTCATAGATTTGTACAGCACAGAAACAGACCATCGGTCCAACCAGTCCATGCCGAACATTATCCCAAACTAAACTAGTCACACTTGCCTGCTCCTGGCCCATATCTCCACAAACCTTTCCTATTCATGTACTTATCTAAGTGTCTTTTAAATGTTGTAACTGTGTCCACTATCATCACTTCCTCAAGAAGTTCATTCCGCATATGAGCCACCCTCTCTGCAAAACATTTACCCCTCCTGCCTTTTCTTACATCTTTCTCCTCTACCTTTAAAATATGCCCCCTAGTCATGAAATCCCCAATCCTAGGGGAAAGACACCTACCATTTACCCTACCATTATCTATAGCCTTCATGATTTTACAAACCTCAACATCCTATACGCAGTTAAAAAAGTCTCAGCCTATTCAGCCTTTCTTTACAACACAAACCTTCCCTACCCGGTAACATCCTGGTAAATCTCTTCTGAATAACCTCTAGTATACTAATATCCTTCCTATAACAGAGTGACCAGAACTGTACATTGTATTCCAAAAGTGGCCTCATCAACATCAACATGATGTCCCAACTCTTGTACTCAAAGGACTGAGCAATAAAGGCAAGCATTCTAAACCTTTCTTAACCAGCCTGTCTATAAGTGATGCAAACTTCAAAGAATTATACACCTGGACCCCTGAGTCGCTCTGTTCTACAACATTACCCAAGGTTTTACCATTAATTGTATAAGTCCTGCCCCTCTTTGTTGTACCAAAATGCAAGGCCTCATATTTATCCAGATTGATTTCAATCTACCATTTTTCAGTCCATTGATCCATTTGATCAAGATCCCTTTGTAATCTTAGAAAACCTTCACTTGTCTATGATGCCACCAGTTTTGGTGTTGTCCATAAATTTACTAACCATGCCTTTTATACTCTCATCCAAATCAATGATATAAATGAAAAATAAAAGACACAGGACTGATCCTTGTAGAACACTGCTGGTGACAGTCCAAAAAGCAATCATCTATCACCACTCTCTATCTACTGCCATTACATTAGTTATATATCAATTGGCAAGCTCACCCTGAATCCCATGTGACCTAATGTTACTAATTAGTCTACCATGAGAAACCTTGTCAAGACTTTACTAAAATCCAAATAAACAATATCTACTGCTCTGCCCTCGTCAATCTTTTTGATTACTTCCTCACAGGCAATTTTGTTGTATTTCATGTCTCCAAATATTTTATTCTATTTAACCAGATACTCTGATGGGGAGACACTAATCATTGTTTTCCTGAAATATTCGGGGCTCAAGGTCACTGTAAACTTTCAGCAAAGGAAAGCATTTTGTTCCCATCGAGAAGGCATGATCCTTCATTTTTTTTAAAAAATGCGAGACAGCACAGAAATTTTAGTTGAAGTTTGCTTCAGCCAATCATGGAAAAATAAACCCTTGCTAATTGTACAAATCACTTGCGGGATGATAATTTGAGGAAGGAATCAAAACTAAATGAGAAAAAAATCTAGAAGTTAAGCCTCCACGTTCTAGCCAGTTCAAGGTTTTGACTGAAATTAAGACTAGTGAACAGGTGATGTATTCTGAACTATTCTCCACTTTCTATCTCACCTGTGGACCAGGGTGCTCTGCAGGAACTTTCTGTATATCCTGGTTCATAAGTCTGTTTATTTGTTAATGATATTTCACTTCTACTTCCTAATGGAGATCCTGGGAGTTCTTGTCTGCAGAGGAGATGTGGAGAAGTTGTTTCCTCTTGTGAGAGAATCTGGGATTAGTGGGTATGTCTCAGAAGAAGGGGTTGTCCATTTAAAACAGAAAAGAGGAGGGATTGATTTTTCTCTCTCAGAGGGTGATGAATCTGTGGACTTCTTTACGGCAGAGGCTGGGTCATTAACTATGTTCAGGGCTAAGATGGGGGACTTCTAAACAGTATGAAAATCAATGGTTATGGGGAAAAGGCAGAAAAGTGGAGTTGAGGATTGTCAGAATGGTGAAACAGTGGGCTGACTGGGCTACTTCAGCTCCTCCATTTTATGATCTTATTCTCTTACAGCCTCAAACTGAAGTAAGGGTGGAAATGGTAACACTTTCTACAGGAAGACAAATTCCATCCTAGGATTAGTTAGAAATTCTTCATTCTCTTATATCCCGAATTGATTTCAGACTGCTCTTTATTCTTTTAAACCTCTACCAGATTTATCCCTGGCTCAGAGTGCACCAAAGATGGATGTGAGACACAGAATTTCAGTTAGTCATCTGTCTTTTCAGAAGTCCACGTCAAACGTACTGGAGGTTTGTCGCTTCAATCCATTTTTAGAGTCATAGAGTCATAGAGATGTACAGCATGGAAACAGACCCTTCAGTCCAACCCGCCCATGCCGACCAGATGGCCCAACCCAATCTAGTCCCACCTGCCAGCACCCGGCCCATACCCCTCCAAACCCTTCCTATTCATATACCCATCCAAATGCCTCTTAAATGTTGCAATTGTACCAGCCTCCACTACATCCTCTGGCAGCTCATTCCATACACGTACCACTCTCTGCTTGAAAATGTTGCCCCTTAGGTCCCTTTTATACCTTTCCCCTCTCACCCTAAACCTATGCCCTCTAGTTCTGGATTCCCTGACTCCAGGTAAAAGACTTTGCCTATTTATCCTATCCAGGCCCCTCATAATTTTGTAAACCTCTATAAGGTCACCCCTAAACCTCCGACACGCCAGGGAAAATAGCCCCAGCCTGTTCAGCCTCTCCCTATAGTTCAAACCCTCCAACCCTGGCAACATCCTTGTAAATCTTTTCTGAAACCTTTCAAGTTTCACAACACCTTTCCGATAGGAAGGAGACCAGAATTGCATGCAATATTCCAACAGTGGCCTAACCAATGTCCCTTAGAACCGCAACATGACCTCCCAACTCCTGTACTCAATACTCTGACCAACAAAAGAAAGTATACCAAACGCCTTCTGCACTATCCTATCTACCTGTGACTCCACTTTCAAGGAGCTATGAACCTGTACTCCAAGGTCTCTTTGTTCCGCAACACTCCCTAGGACCTTACTCTGTAGTGTATAAGTCCTGCTAAGATTTGCTTTCACAAAATGCAGCACCTCGCATTTATCTGAATTAAATTCCATCTGCCACTTTTCAGCACATTGGCCCATCTGGTCAAGATGCTGTTGTAATCTGAAGTAACCCTCTTCACTGTCCACTACACCTCCAATTTTGGTGTCATCTGCAAACTTACTAACTGTACCTCTTATGCTCGCATCCAAATCATTTATATAAATGACAATAGAGGACCCAGCACTGATCCTTGTGGCACTCCACTAGTCACACACCTCTTGTTTGAAAAACAACCCTCCACCACCACCCTCTGTCTTCTACCTTTGAGCCAGTTCTGTATCCAAATGGCTAGTCCTCCCTGTATTCCTTGAGATCTAACCTTGCTAACCAGTCTCCCATGGGGAACCTTGTCGAACACCTTACTGAAGTCCATATAGATCACATCTATCACTCTGCCCTAATCAATTCTCTTTGTTACATCTTCAAAAAACTCAATCAAGTTTGTGAGACATGATTTCCCACTTAAAGCCATGTTGACTATCCCTAATCAGTCCTCACCTTTCCAAACACATGTACATCCTGTCCCTCAGGATTCCCTCCAACAACTTGCCCACCACCGACATCAGGCTCACCGGTCTATAGATCCCTGCATTATCCTTACCACCCTTCTTAAACAGGGGCACCACATTTGCCAACCTCCAGTCTTCCGCCACCTCAGCTGTGACTATCGATGATACAAATATCTCAGCAAGAGGCCCAGCAATCACTCACTAGCTTCCCACAGAGTTCCCGGGTACACTTGATCAGGTCCTGGGGATTTATCCACCCTTATGCATTTCAAGACATCCAGCACTTCCTCCTCTGTAATCTGGACATTTTGCAAGGTGTCACCATCTATTTTGCTACTTTCTATATCTTCCATATCCTTTTCCACAGTAAATACTGATGCAAAATACTTGTTTAGTATCTCCCCCATTTTCTGCGGCTCCACACAAAGGCTGCCTTGCTGATCTTTGAGGGGCCCTATTCTCTCCCTAGTTATCCTTTTGTCCTTAATGTATTTGTAAAAACTCTTTGGATTCTCCTTAACTCTATTTGCCAAAGCTATTTCATGTCCCTTTTTGCCCTCCTGATTTCCCTCTTAAGTATACTCCTACTGCCTTTATACTCTTCTAATGATTCACTTGATCTATCCCGTCTATACCTTACATATGCTTCTTTTTTTTCCTTAATCAAACCCTCAATTTCTTTAGTCATCCAGCATTCCTAACATCTACCAGCCTTTCCTTTCACCCTAACAGGAATATGCTTTCTCTGGATTCTTGTTATCTCATTTCTGAAGGCTTCCCATTTTCCAGCCGTCCCTTTACCTGTGAACATCTGCCCCCAATCAGTTTTTGAAAGTTCTTGCCTAATACCGTCAAAATTGGCCTTTCTCCAATTTAGAA
>NC_057710.1:66083440-66115551 GCF_004010195.1 Chiloscyllium plagiosum
GAGCACGAGGGGGCATAGCTTTAAATTGAGGGGTGATAGATATAGGACAGATGTCAGAGGTAGTTTCTTTACTCAGAGAGTAGTAAGGGTATGGAATGCTTTGCCTGCAACGGTAGTAGATTCGCCAAGTTTAAGTGCATTTAAGTCGTCATTGGATGTACGTGAAATAGTGTAGGTTAGATGGGCTTCAGATTGGTATGACAGGTCAGCGCAACATCAAGGGCAGAAGGGCCTGTACTGCGCTGTAATGTTCTATGTTCTATAAGTTTGTTTCTCAATTTCCCTCTGACTATTAGGGGGTCTATAATACAATCCCAATAAGGTGATTATCCCTCTCTTATTGCTCAGTTCCACCCAAATAACTTTCCTGGATGCATTTCCAGGAATATCCTCCCTAAGTACAGCTGTAATGCTATCTCTTA
Source organism: Chiloscyllium plagiosum (assembly GCF_004010195.1). NCBI lineage: Eukaryota > Metazoa > Chordata > Chondrichthyes > Orectolobiformes > Hemiscylliidae > Chiloscyllium > Chiloscyllium plagiosum. Next base: position 66,083,863 of record NC_057710.1, read on the forward strand.
TCAAAAAGTCACTCCCCTTCCTCTCTTGCCTCTCTTTCTATCCTTCCTGTAGCATTTGTATCCTGAAACATTAAGTTGCCAGTCCAGCCCATCCTTGAGCCATGTTTCTGTAATTGCTATGATATCCCAGTCCCATTTTCCTAACCATGCCCTGAGTTCATCTGCCTTCCCTGTTCAGCCCCTTGCATTGAAATAAATGCAGTTTAATTTATTAGTCCTGCCTTGTCCCTGCCTGTCCTGACTGTTTGACTCACAATGTAACTTCTGTTACATCTAGGCCCACACAAGTGTCACAGTTTGGAACCAGCAGTCATGGGAAGCTGCAGTCCCACTCTCCCAATGAAGATGCCTTTCACATTGATAAAGGAACACATACATCCCATACATCTTCAAGGTGACTGAGTATACTGTTGGAGATTAATACCTTCAATAAGGGGTGGTGGTAAATAAAAATAAATATTCAAATGTTAGTATGTACAAGGAGTACAGCAAAACAACACAGGGAGATGTGAAGTGAAGTATTAACTTGATTTTTCCTCTAAGAATAATGTCCAAGCATTTGAACAGGGGCAATGTCATAGTGACATAAGACCAGTAGTGGTAGGGTTCCAGAGATGTCTTCTCTTACTCTGTGTTGTATATAAAGATGCTCACTAAAGCCTGTTAATGCTCACTCACCTGAGTGTAGATCTGATTACTGGCATCCACAACACTTTTAAACAATGTTATTAAGTGTTGTGGAGCTTTCATTTTTAATAAAAACTACTACGTACTAGGAATAAAAAAAATCAACTGATTAGTAAACCATGGGCTATATATAAAACTTCTCGTGGTGAAATTATTTTTCAAGAAAAATGGCAGGGTGCCTGTTTTCTGTAATTAATGAGCTGCTGATGAAATCAAAAAATGTAAGCTTTTAAATGTGCAACTTGTGAAATTGAGATTTTGTCAACAGGTCATTAATTAAAGAGAAACAAACAGGCATTATGGAACCTCTTTTAACAAGTGGAATTTCCCTATCACCTTCACTGCTGAATGTAAAAGAGTGAATGACTCACGGCTTATGTTCTTTTGCTATTTGTAAATAACAGCTGTATACTCCACAGTGGTTTCTAAATTGTTCTATAATTATACCAAAATGGAACCCATCAAATGTCACTCAGAAAACAAAATAAAATTTAATTATCATTTTCAGTGTTTTTTAAAATCAGAATAGTAATGCCAAAACCTCATAAATCTAATGTCATAATCATACAAAAAAAAATGAATGCAATACATTTTGGCATTCCACCACAACAGTGCAAAAAAAATTGACAAAATGTGACAAGCATCAAGAACATTATAAAGATGGATGAACATTTGAGGCAAATAACAAGCTAATGCTAAGTACAAATGGGGGTATACACATTAATTGCTTTAGGGATTTGATTTCTATTATTGAGTTAAACAAGTCTCCAATTTTCCAAAAGCCACCTGACGCGTGCTTGTTATTTGTAATGCCATTGTAATAATAAATACTTTGCTGCTCAAAATCAGGCAGAAGAATTACAACTAACTAAAAATCTGCAGTAGAACTGGTTAGTGTCTTTGTCACCAATCAAATAAAACATGACAAGATCGGCACATCTGAGGATTTTCTGTTGGTTCCAGCACTGAGTGAAGTATTTAGTCTCCACAGAACCTGCTTGGCTCCAGTTTGCAAGGATGCTGGAGAGATCTTGGCTCCATTTTAATCCTTTTTTCCATTTAACAATGTTGAAATAGGTGGTCTCCTGTGGTAAGTCTATTTTGCAAAGGCGCAAGTGACTGACCAACATAACTAAGTAATTATCACTTCAGCACAAGAGGTGTTAGATGGGGAAAAGTAAGGAGTGCCGTTATTACAATAAAAGAGCTGCCAAAACTCTTGACAGAGTAGTGATAGTTAAAAGAGTAAATGAGCTGTTTTGGGTTTCTTGATGGGGTTAAAGAGTATGCCCCTCTTAAGTGCCTTTGAGTCATGAATTAGTGTAAAGGGAACAGAACACAAGAAAGTGGCAATTTGATAAATGCAGTGAAAATGTTTCTAATGGCCATGTGCCAATTGAATGTACAAATTTGCTGCAAGTTTATTTTCCACATAAACAAACAATAAATAATTACAAGAGCCACCTCTTCGTTTTATTGGTAATTCCAACCATCTTCATCCATACACTATGTTAAGCTTGAACTTGTCAAACTTTTGAAGTGTTGGACATAATTTAACAGGCTTAATATGTAGTCATTAGAAGGGGTCTCTGTAAATCAAAGTAACCAATAGGTACAAAGATTTGCAAACTGCCATTGAACATAGTAACTAACATTTGTTACAATTTATTTGTACGCCTTTTAATATTTATACTCATAAGCACAACAGCATGTTGTCATGACAGAGTTTTTAACAAAGTTATCTTGAAAACATTAATTGACTGAAGAACAATGAGGGAAAGATTGGTTATCAAAAATACTGAATAGACAGATCACTCACTGAGTAGTTCATTTTCGCAAGAAATAAATAATGAAACTGTGGATGAAAGAGAGTATTAATAACTAAAGCATAGTCTACATTACTGTTCAAATAACTGGTTGTGTTACTGCATTTTTCAAATTGTCAATAAAAAAGCATTGTCCTGGAATTTGTCCCACTTTGATAAAGACTTTTCAAGCAACTAGCTCAACTTGGAATTTTGATTCCCTTCTGTATCTTGTACTGAATGGACATGTTTACCATAATAAAATCTGCACTGTTATGGAAAATATTGTCAAGATGTAAAGATTGTCAATTCTTAACTTTCTTAAACATGGGAAACTATTTGATATGTTTTCACTGATTAAAACATCATTATTGTTACGCTTTGAATATTCATTGGTGAAGCACTTACAAAAGGTTACATGTTAAAAAAAACACAAAAACTGTTTGTAACTGGCTTAAATTGTTTGTAGGGCAAGAATAAACTGATATACCCAACATCTAAACAATGGTGTCATTTGAGACACCATTCGTACATTCCACAAATCCCATTGGTCTTAATTAGTGCAGCCAAGAGTGCAGGAGAAACTGTTAATTTGTATCAGTTGGTTAAAAAAGCACTGCTGTTGCAGTCACTCAATTCAACATTAAGAACGTTTGAAATAAGGAAGAACTTGCAAGCACACATTTCTTCCAAAATTGTGTCATTTTATTTACTGCGCCATCTTCCTCTTCAATTTTATTCAGTATTTTATTTTAGGCTTTCTTTTTGTGGAAAGTACTGTACTTTAAATTCAGCAGATATTTTAATTTGAACTATTTGGAAATGTAAAGTAATCTTAATCACAAAGTTTTGAAAAACTGAAGTCATTCTTTTTCTGCAGGTCATATCAATATGTTATTTTGCTGTTCCTATCTCTCCGTGTTGTGACCTGGGAATGTCAAACAGAGTAAGGCCAATCTGAATTTCAGAGTATCAACAAAATATTAATACAATCTAAATTACACACCTAATTGTTAAAACTCATTAAATAGTAGAAGAAAAATGATATAGTAAATATTAGAACATAATGGCAGCAGATTGCAGTAATTTTCATATATATATGTGCTTATTTTGTTTTAAAAATAACCTGAAAATGAATCAAGTAGAAGGTACAATGTCAGCAACACGGTCTTTGATTATTTTATTTTCCACTCATTTAATTTTACAGCAGCCTAATAATACACGGAATAAGACGTATACCATAATTTAACATGACTATCGAAGAATAACATTGAATTGTAGGTAGACATAAGTTGAGCAGTGAATTAATATTGAAGAGGAGAGAAAGTAATATGCTGAAACAGTGGGTCTGAAAAGTCGTGCCGAATTCTTTGAGTCAACAAAGGCAGGATGAACAGCTAAAATTACTAATTGGTTTACTGATCAGTTGTACTTTGTTCGATTGATTTGCAATTAATTCTGGTTAGTGGTGCATAAAAGAAGAAGGTTGGCGCCAAGCTTTGCTGCAACTGATATACAATACTCACAATGAGAATGACAGGCCTGAATATCAATAATCAGTTTTGGTTTGAGTCTTGAATTTATACAGATTCCCTCTTCTACATCAACAGGGACCCTGGGGAAAATCACGAGACACATTTTAAAAACATAAATTCTGGTTATGATTATTATTTAAATATGAATAGCATCTGAAGGAAAGCAAGTGAGCAAAAATGAAATATTTAAAAAATAGAGGAGTGAACAACTGTTTATAGCCTAATAATAATGCAGTGCATGATTTTGGTTTAATAGCTCCAGTGATAAGGCAAGTCAACCACTAACTCAAAGCTATTAGAGATTCCAGCTTTTCAGTGTAACTGTGATCCTGTTTCAAAACGTGAAAGAGTCTTGAACTGTGTCTTAGCAGCTGCATTAGAGATACTGTAGAAGTTGTGCATCATTCCCGTGAGAAAGGAGAGCAGGTTTAATGGCTCCAGCTTGAAGAGAGCTATCTGTCACAGATGTCAGTTTATCTGATTGAGACCCTTTAGCTGTGGCTTTACCTGCGCCATTCACTAGCCTGAGTTCTTGGGTGTCTGCAGTCAGCTAGGACAAAAAGAGACAGTCCCTTTCGCTGAGTTAGCATGCCATGGCTTTTGTTTCTCGTCAGTTAGACAGAAAGGTTAAATGCCCAATATCTATATTTTTGGACAACTGAAACCCTCAAGGATCCATTTTTCATTTTATTTGTGATTTATCTCAAGTCGAGGCAGTTGTCACTGCTTCAAGTGCAGTAGACCAACTGTTGTTGTGGTGCCAGAAATCTATAGATTTTTTTGTCTGATACAAATTTACAATTGTATTTGGTTTATTGCTCACAAGCACCAGTCATGATGACTATTTTGATTAGAATGAATACATTGAACTGAAGAAACCTAGACATTGTGCAATTTGTATCTGTTTTAACCCTTTGGGGTCTGAAATCATTTAGCCATTTGAAAAATGTACCTGCATTTTTCTGGTTCTTTCAGCACAAGCTGAAAACTAATGTCAGTGGTCCTTTCTATGAAATGAAAACAGAAAATACTGGAACTGCCCAGAGGCCTTGCAGAGTTAAATGTTCTTCAGTTCGGAAGAAGTCATACTCAACTTGAAATGGTAACTGAGGTTTTCTATCTCCACAGATGTTTCCAGATCTACTGAGTATTTCCATCACCCTGTTTTTATTTTCAGATTTCCAGCATCTGTAGTTTTTTACTTTAGCATCTTTTTTATTGAAGTCATTCAAAGAAAAAACTGGACAAGATGCTAAGAAAGAGGTTGATCCACTACCACTATCTAGTTTCTCACTAGCACCCGGGAGAACAGCAACTTGCATGTAAATGAGGGAATACTAGGTAATGATGAGATGTTATTGCTTACAAATAGGTCCCTCACAATTCACGCGTGAGATTCTGCCTTGCTATTAAAAATGTAAGCTGAAAATACAACTTTTTTTTCTTGAATTCAGAGATCGCATTTTCTCATATTTATAGTTTCCCAACTTACTTGACATTGCCTGTGTCATTCAGAGATTGGGAAAATTCTGCATTATATTACAGAATTAGCAACAACCTACTTTTAAAGATAATTGATGTTCTGTGAGGTTTGCTGGTTCTTTCATTAGATTTGGAGAATTCTATCACTGCATGGCCCTCAGTGTCTTGGATGTGCTCAAGCTCCTGCAGGTAGAAATCAAGATATTTATAATTCAAAAATAATTCATGTGTATCTACTATGTAGTTAAGGCTTATTCTATTCCCTTGTTTTAAAATAATACATTAAAATAATTCATCTTTTTTATGCAATCACAGGATGAGAATATCACTGGCTATGCCAGCATTTCTTGGCAATCCCTAATTGCCCAGAGGGCAGTTAAGAGTCAATTATATTGTTGTTATGTTATATTGTCTGGAGTCACACGTAGGCCAGACCAGGTAAGGATGGCAGTTTCCTTCCCTAAAGGACATCAGCAAACCAGATGGACTTTTCCAACAATCAACAATGGTTTCATGGTCATCATTAGAGTTCTAATTCCACATTTTTTATTGAAATAAATTTCCACCATCCACTGGAGCAGGATTTGAACACAGGTCCCTCAAACTTTACTTCGGTCTTTGGATTAATAGCCCAGCAATAATACCATTGGGCCATCAACACCCATTTAATAAAATATACTAGAAAAGAAAAAAAAAGAATAAATCGTTTAGATAATTAATTTAAGAAAACTCATTACAGATAAAAGGACAAGTTATGTAGTATTGAATGATATTGTCACATGCATTTGAGAGTGAATAATACAGTAAAATACAGTGAAAAGCTTCAACTGCTGCCTCAATCTGGCACTATTTTGAATAGTTTAACAATAAAATGAGTAAAAACATACAACTAAAAGAGAGTCTATCTTCATTCCACCATCTCCACCCTGAGTCCTGAGCCGGCTCACCAGTGACATGATACCTGTGCCACCACCCCTGCTCCATTGCCTGACCACCATCTGCACCAAACGAAAAATGTAGGAGTTGTCACTCTTAAGGTGTCATCTCTTTGCCACTGGGCCCACCTCATCAACACTGCTGCTGAGTCCCATACTGAACCTACACTCGCCCCACAACCAGGAGTGCCAGGTTCTGCTGCTACCTCCACCTTGGTCTGGGCCTACTGCAACCAGGAGTCACTGCTCTGGGCCAACCCCAACCAGGAGTCCCTACTGTGGGCTTACCGCAACCAGGAGTCCCTGCTGCCTCGATAATACCAGGAGTCGCTGTTCTAGGCATATCATGTTGCAACATCCAACTTGCCAGTAGCAGGAGTCCATGCTCTGGGCCCATAGCACCCAAGAGTCCCTGGCTGTACTGCCAGTCAATCTGCCGCCTTGCCATGAGTTCAACTCTCGCTACCCTCCTCCGAGATGTCACCTGACCAGCACCGTCATCTTGAAGAGTCCACTGCTTTCACTGTCTCCTTTGATTGCTGGAGGAGCTTTACTGCCGCATCCAGCCCTGCATGTCAGGAGGGCATCCTTGCTACCACCGCCTCTAATCACTAGGAATAGCCATAATCACCGCTGCAGGAAGCTGCTCTTACTCCCTGCACGGCCTGCTCTCATTGCTGCATCAATACTGCTAAACAACCCGCCAAAGGAAAGGAAAACAAAAGAAAAAAAATGAAAGAAAAAGATGAGTAAAAAGTAAAAAGGAAAGAAAGCAGATGGGAGTGGATCAGCCCTGGGCAAGAGTCTGCATGCAGCTCTGCTGCTCCACCGCCATCTTGGAACAGATCGTATGGATGTAGCATGTGGATGCCAGTGTTATGCAGGGCAAACACATCTGTTTGTAGCCAGTGTTTACAGCTCAAGCAACTCCAGTTTCTGAGCTGGAGGGAGAGCAACATCAGGGAGGGGGAAGGTCGCCTGAATATTTTACACAAGGAAACAGTTATACTGTTTAAACAACAGGGAGACAGCAAGCGACAAAGTTAACTCCAGAGGAGGAGAAAGTGAGGTCTGCAGATGCTGGAGATCAGAGCTGAAAATGTGTTGCTGGAAAAGCGCAGCAGGTCAGGCAGCATCCAGGGAACAGAATCGACGTTTCGGGCATAAGCCCTTCTTCAGGAATTTTAACTCCAGAGGAGGCAATGGTACTCATCACAGGGCTGTCTGTAAGAGAGCTTATTATAGCTGGCATTGTTGGAATATTTAGGACAACATATATTCCTCTATCATGTCCCTTTCGCAAATTCCTTCTCATCATCATGCTGCTATCTGGTATGACTTACAAATTACAGATAGCATGACCATGGATCTCTTGCTTTCCATACTACGCTGTTCCCTTACCCGAATTCTCCCATTTTGCTTTCAGTTACACAACTTAAGCCTCACCATGATCATCTGGGGATCATCAAACAGACTTACAGAGCCTCATAGCTGAGCAGCAATCTGTTATCCTGCAGATTGTAAGGGTTAATAAGGCACTGCCCTGAGGGATTGGCAATAATTCTGTGGAGCACAACCTGCTGTTCTTGCCAAAATGACAGCATGCATCTGCTTCCACTGGCACTCCACTAGTGTCCCTGCTGTAACCTCTCAGCCTAGCCTGCTATTGTCCGTATTAAGATGGTACAATTTGGAGTTGGATTCACATAACCCAGAATAGCCTGAAGTCATCCCCTAAGCCATATGAAGTATTTCTCAGTGACATTCAATGACCTTCCGTACATCATGCCGTAACCACCACATTAACACTGTGGAGAAGCACTGGTCCAGGCAATAACATTTACAGACCAGCACCGAGGGACTTCACAAGGGCTTTTTTTGTATGCTTTCATGGGAGTTTTTTAGGAATAAACACGTGGAAAGTTTTTTTTAGTGTGCGTTCTTTCAGGAATTTTGCCAAGAGGAAACTAAATAGTTCGCAACAGACTTAGGTAAAGATGAGCAGTTATGAAACAGCAGAGAACTGCGGATAACTTCTCAACGGAACAGCAGTCTGAGTATTTGCTCATAAACAATTCATCAAATGCAAAGAGAACTCAGATGTCTCCTTTCCCTCGTCTCTTCTTCATCCCCATTCTTTTGAGGATGTCAACAGTTGCCTGGTGGTCAGGGCTATGCCTTCATGGACGCTCCCAGGGATTCAAACTTCTTCCACTTGAGTAAGTTATATTTGCATTTTCTTGCTGCACAATCATCACAAAGTTAATTACACTCTCCATATCCCCTGTTATAAGCTACGTAACTACCAACTCCTGTCTTTCTTAATGTGAATGAGTAAGACCAGGCTTTTCACAGCCTCATATGTATGCGGGGTAAAAAGTCATATCTCCTCAATATCTGACTTAACATTATCTATAAGGTCATGAACCAACACGTTGTAAGCCCTTCCCTTGACCTGTGAGTCAGTTATATTAACAATGGCCTGGGATGGTAGTTTTAATCCTTCTATTATGCCCTCTTCCTGGAACTTAGAAGTTGTTAAAGCTAATTCAGTTCCCCAGCAGCAAATGGCAGTCATCTTCTGCTTTCTTTGGCCATTCAAGACACATAATGATTCACACTGGAGATTTGAAGTGAATTCAGGATTGAATTAACACTTCCAATATCTCCTAAGAGTCTCCACATATCACAATCATTCTGGGTAGCCTGGACCCAAGGGACTAAACCAGTTTGATAATCCTGCACCATGCACTGCAACATTTGTTTTGCTAAATTGATGGACATAAAACGATCACTACAGTCAACTTTTAATGTTGCGATGAGGTTGGTCAAACTGTGGGCCAACTTTAAAATAATCTTTGTAATTTCAGGTAATATCACTTTGTGTTTCCCAATTCTAATTTCCCAGTGCAGGGGTAATTTGGTGGCTGGACATTTAATGGGTTTCTGATACCCACATATTGACAAATTAAAACATTGCACATCTCTGCACCAGAGTTGATTGACAACATCTATACATCACTCACAATAACACTGTCCCTCAAATCCTCATTCCCAGGCCAATGGGAACAAATTACTCCATTCTGCCATAATGTTCACTTCATTGTTAGATTTTCAGAAATACTTCAGTAAGGTTTCATACAAGATGTTAGCACTGGGATTATGGACACAGTCGCAATATGGAGTGATATCTGTTTAATAGACAGAAAACAAAAAGGAGGAATAAATGGATCATCATTTTTAGGTTGGCAGGCTGTGATTAGGGGGGTGACACACAGATCACTGATAAGTATACAATATCCATCAGGTTCCCATTTTTTATTTTGCTAGTTACATCCTCAAATTAATTTCAACAACTTCTGAATATTTGTGGAGGGCCAAAAATGTATGGGAATAGTTGACTATCAATGAATGTGTTGTGACTTCTGCCAGGATCTTATGGCCTGGTTATACATCAGCAAAATGTTACTGTGTATGATTACAGTACATCTCCCTGTTAGTGTGTGGGGCCTGCTGAGCCAAATGTATATGGCTGATTGTACAAATGGGAATCTCACCAGCCAGCAATGCCATATGCTTGCTCCTTATGCTTCCATTGGGAAGTGAAAAGAGTATGAAATCCCCTCTCCTTCACACACACAGTCTTTGGCACCTCTCTGATGCAGTTATGGACAGCAAAAGTGAAATATTACGAACATTGCCTGCTCCATTCTGGGACAATCCACTCGTGTAGAACTTTAGGGCCTTGGTGATGTCAATGGCCACTGGTAGAAATGTTCCCACACTGCTGAGTGGTTGCAGGTCTGAAAGAGGTTGTCCAGACTCATCACCTCTTTGGTGAAGCCTGTCTACCTCAGGCACTGCTCCTGACTGTGCAGGAGGTAGAAAATGTGATTCTTAAAGATATAATGGGTAGGGCCTTCTACTAAGAGCCTTCCTCCACTTCACTCTGCACATGGCTTCATCTCCTTGCTGTCTGTGCTCCATCTCCACAATAGGCTGCAGCTGAAGATGCACCACAAATATAGTCTCAACTATTGAAGCAGACTATCTCTTAAAAGGTCTCCCAGTTTCCCTGATGTCCATGGAAATATCTAGCACAATTTCCTTGTAAATGCAAGAAGTTTGCAAATCTCCTGCAACTAACTGTCATCACAGCAGATCCAGTAACAAAAACAGAGGATGTTGGAGACACTCAGCAGGCCTGGTAGCATCTGTACAGAGAGAAACAGAGCTAATGTTTCAAGTCCTCTTCAGAGGGCAGAGAAGCAGGGTCATGAAGCTGATTGATGTCACAATCTGTTAAAAATCATACAACACCAGGTTATCATCCAACAGGTTTACTTGGAAGCACTAGCTTTGCTATAATCTGGTGGACAACTTTGTGTGACTTTTAGATTTCTCCACCCAGTCCGACACCGTCACCTCCAAATCATGTCCAATCTGTGTGTTTCTGCTGCAAGTGCTCTTACAGTGTGAACAATGTCAGAAATGATTGGAGGCACTTTGCTGACAATTTTTTAAGATCAGTCTTCTGTCACACTGGAACCAGTCATACTCTGGAGTCTGGTTATCTCACTATTACTGTTAGTCCAGTGCAGCAATGACACCAGCAACCATGCTACACTGTGAAAGTGGCCCTGATATGTCCTATCAAATGCAGAACAAATCTAGCCAGGTAAATAAAAGCAAAATAGTTCCGCTGTTTAAAATTCAACAGAACACGTTAGAGATATTCCACATCTATGGGAAAAAAAAGTTAACTTTTCAAGTTCAATATAACTCTTCCTTGGAACCAGGTAATTACTGACTTATCAGTTCCCTGTCAATTGTCAGCAAACTACCATTAATTTGCACCAACTCATTAATAACCTGTTTTCTCAAGTCACAAAAGAACACACTTCATGGTGCATTTTACATAAAAGAACGTTTCTCCCTGAACATTGAGGCAGTGCAAAGCTCGCTGTGGTATCTGAAATGCCATATCTGTGGGCTTCCTGCAATATTGGCTCAAAGTTTAATTGGGCAAATTGATGAGTTTTGCGTGAGTTAAAATCATGATCCATTGTCTCTAAATGCTTGATATGAGAATGGGAGCATTCTGCTGAAAACACTTCCTTCTTAAAACCCCAGCTGGAGGTTTAACTGCTGGCCATGTACCATAACCCACATTCATGACCCCTGCAATGAGAGCTCTGTATAAATATTTAAATCAGCTAACCTTGCAACATGGGATGAGGTCAGTTTGTAGCTCTATACCACCAGATGCACAATGGTGTTCGTGCTGCTTTATCTGAACCATCTCATCAAGTCCAAATTAAAATGTATTTTAACAAAATTTCATGGAAAATGTTGAACTGCAGTTTTATTTATCTACTTAAATCTACTTTAAAAAGTTAACATAGGAAATACCAAGAGATGTCATAACTGCAGAATGAACACAGCACACAGACATTTTAATTGTGTAACATTTCCAGTTAAATTGAAGTTTCGGCAATATATGATAAACTCTATATGTATATGTTCATCTAATTCATCCAGGACATTGAAAATTCTGTCTGGCTCACTGCTCACTATGCAATTTCTGTTATCTGCTGGCCATCCTTTTTACAGTCTTTCTATTATTGTATATTGTTTCCTAAAATTTATACTCCCTTTTCTCCCTTACTTACTTACTGTTCAATAAATGAGTAAAAGAAAATAAAAAAAGTCCAAATTCTTGGATTATAACAATTTAAAAGATAATCCCTTCCTATCTCACAAATTATGAATGTTGTGGATTTCTAACTTAAAAGTTGAAAAGGACACAAACTAGAGGATATTAATGTGCTCTTAACAAAATTGCAAGTAAATAGACATATTATTACCATATTAATTCAGCCCAAAATGGTCACTTATAAAATCTAAAGTAAACATCTTTTTTTTATCATGGTACATTTCAAAAATAATATTTATTTTTTAATCCATACCATTAATTTCCTGAGATTTTCTTCTAAATCCTGATCCAATTTTGTCCAGGAAATACTACTGTAGCAAAATCATTTCAAAACCTGACAATTTCAGTTCTTGGATTTTATTGAGGGTTGAAATAAAATCAATAAGAAGCCTCAGCATTTTTGGTGAAGTGTTGTCAGGTGGTCCTGTCACATTTCTTAGTAAAATGTATGAAGATCATAAAGCCTCGATTACAAAGTAACTGACATTCATCCCATCGCTGAAAGTAAGAATCATATTGGAGGATTGCAAAATCAATTGTACAGCAATGCAACAGATTTACTGTTTAGTGTTGGAGTGACCTTTCCAGTGACCCTAATCCGCAATGTCAAATGTTCTTTCCAGTCTTTAACTTCACCTTTCTAATAAATCCCTGACACTAATAAAAGACAACTACCTTCGCTATTGACATAGTTATTGATTAATTTATTCTAAATTGCTAACTGCAGGGGCATCTAATTTAAAAAGACTCCCCAAGTAGACACTCAGAAATTCTCTTAATAAATCGTCTGACAACACAGTAAGAAACTGTAACTGTTCAGAATAGTGAGGTACAATAAAGTGAAAATGAGAATAACTGCAAGATCGAAGCATTATAAAGTAGAGAAGGAATTTTTATCCACTTCATTATCCACTTCATTTTATCCACTTCATTATAAGTCATCATTTGACTGGGAATTTTGGCCAGTCTCTTGCAAGAAATCCCCATTGCCAGTATCAAGGTCAGCCACAGAAATCACAAGCCCCACTGTACCTCCTTGCCTGGGCCCCCAAGGCTCCAACCCATGCACTGTGGACCCACCCTAGAGCCAAGCATACACCTCCCCTGGGAATCAGGCACCATAATTGGGCCTTGATGTAACCACCCCCACCAGTCCCCTCCATCCTAAGCCCTGGCCAATATACTGCCAGAGTGTGATGGCTAGGGACAGGTGTTATAAAAGCTAGATAATGTTGATTTCCTCTGCACCCTTTTCTACCCTAGAGGGAACCAAAATATTTGCTTCAATCATGAAGAAACAATGACCAGTAAATGAAGCAAGCAATGCTACAAATCTGTTTGATTTCTTTTTCATTTTACAAGTGAGAATTCCTTTCATTGTCGGAACTATTAACCTATTAGCAACAATCTTCCAAATGACTCAGCAGGATTACATGTTCAGATGAGGAGGGGATGTGTCATGATACATTGTCCTTTATGAGTCATGCTCATGGAACAAGAGGCCTTGACATTTAAATTATTTTTGGTACACAAATAGTTCTTTAGCAGTACAGAACTTGAGTAAGAAAAGACACATTTGTCAAAGCTTTGCATCTTGTACACTTCAGGACAATTTGTAAGAATAGTATCGTAAAAAACATCTTTATATTGTGCTGATTGGTTGTCAAGTTAACTCTGATTGGTAGAGACACTTCTTCTAGCTCCACTGCCTGCAATGAAGATATAGCTGTTCTAGTTGTGTGTAAGTGTCTGCGCTGTGACAGAATACCTGATTGTCATGCTTACTGTATATCCTCAAGGTGATCAATGCTCTACACAGGTCCCATGTTGATTGATTTTTGTTCATCAGATTGGACATTTGGACTCTGGACTTTTAATGTTCAACTCCAGTAATGATTTGGAGTTTTATTATAGAGAAATGTAGCTTTCTGTCAGTTTATCTTGATTTTATCAATCACATATATTACTACCTCTGACTTCAGTAGCTTGATTAGCTTGGTATTTCTTGCCAGTAATGCACTGGCTGATGTGGTTTTTCATCACATTGCTCATGTTTGTCCAGTGGTGTACTTCTCCTACCTTCCTCGGATTATGTCTATTCCTTCATGACTGGAATGGATGTGATTTGACACCTCTTTTCTAACCTTCTTCAGGATCATATCTCTATTTTCGTTTGTATGAGATACCATCTTGGGTAAGTACATGATCACTCTAATGTCATATACCATCTTAAAATAATAGGTGTGTTCTCAATGCTTTCAGACTATCCTTCCATTACTAATTTCAGCAGCACCTGCATCTTGTTACACAAGTTCATTTGATTTGTCTTTCAAATTCACTATCTCTTCGAGGTTGATAACTTCAGATAGTCATGAGAGTTCAGAAGATCAGAATCATTGTGAAGCAGACTGGGAGAATCCACAGTGTGTAGAGGTTAGCAGTGGTGGAAGAAAAAGATTAATAGCAGAGAGTGCCTTCATTTTTACCTGAATAATATATTTCAGGAAAACAAATTGGTGATTGGTGGATATTTCTTCTGTGTCTCTTTTGATTGGTCAATGATTTAAACCAGGAGAAGTTATCACAGTTGAACAGTACAGTTAGGAAATTCATTTTTATAATATTTAATATACAAATTAATTAATAGAATAGAATGGCAGGTGATGTGTTGCAGCTGTAGTGTGTGGAGCTTCTGGACACTGGTGTGATCCACAGAGGCCACATCTACAGCAAGTGTTGGGTGCTTGAGGAAATTTGGCTCAAACATGATGAGCTGGAGACCAAATTCCAGATACCATGACACATTAGGGAGGGGAGGGAGGGAGAGTTACATGGACACTGTTTCAAGAAATAGTCAAACTCCTTAGATTATCTACATTAATATTGGTCAAAGGCCAAAGACAGAAGCATGTGACTGTGAGTGAGTGTGATATGGAATTTGGAGGAGCCTCAGCCAGTGCCCTTCACCAGCAGGTATGAGGTTCTTACTCTTGGGTGTGGACAAGTGCAGGAAGGAAGAGTGAACTGACCACTGCACCAATGTCCAGAGCACAATTCAAGTAAAGAGAGAAAAGAGAAATGTAGTAGTACAGGAGAGCATAGTTGGAGGAATAGCTACTGTTCTCTACCAGAAATGGAGAGTCGTATAGACTGTGCTGCTTACCTGATGCCAAGGTTCAGGACATCTACTCTGGGCTGAAATGTAATATGGAATAGGTGGGAAAGGATCCAGTTGTTGCAGTCCGCATTGGCACCATTGGTAAGATTGGAAAAGAAGTTCTGCTGAGTGATTACAAGTTTGAATTAAAAAGCAGAACTACAAAGGTAGTAATCATCAGATTACTGCCTGAACCACTTGCAAATTGGTGTAGGGCAAAGACAATTAGAAAAGTAAATGAACAGCTCAAAAGTTGGTGTGGCAGAAATGGGTCCTATTTCATGGAACACTGACACTCATACTGGGGAAAGAGGGAGATGTTCAGTTTGGAAGAGTTTCATTTGGACTATACTAGGATCAGTCTCTTGGCAAGTCAAATAGCTCAGGCTAAGGATAGGGTTTAAATTAGTGGAATTGGGGTGGGGGGTTCAATTGTAGGAAAGTTTTTTAAAAATCAACAAGAAATAAGAATAGTGATAGAATGTGGTAAGTGGTGAGGGATAATCCATAGAGTGACATCAAGGGGTCAAAAATAAGCAGAAGCATTCAGCATAAATTAGAACCAGACTAAATAATAACAGTAAAAAAAAAGCAAATTTAATAATTTTACCTGTGTTAGTAATAAGATTACTAAGTTGATTACACAAAGAGAAATAAATGAGAATGATTTGTTAGCTATTACAGAGATGCGGTTGCAGGGTGACAAGCTCCGGGAACTCAGTATTCAAGGATATTTGATATTTCACAAGAATAGCCAAAAGGAAAAACTAGGTGGTTGGCCTTCATGACAAAAGGAGGTATCAAAACGGTGCAGTGTAGTGATACGGGTGCAAAACATTGTTGGATGGAAATAAAGATTAACATGGGAAGTAGTCATGGGTGGGAGTCATCTATCGGGCCCAGAAAAGTCACCTTACTGTAGGGCAAATTATGGAATGAGAAATAATGGAAATTATAAATGCCCTGGGTGATTTTAATCTACATATTGACTGTATAAATCAAATTGGCAAGAGTAACATTGTGACAAATTCTGAAGGAAGGCCATTGACCTGAAACATTGAGTGGAATTTTCTCTTCTGAAATGAAATGTTACTGTGGGCTAAAAACAGGACAGAGAATTCTTCTTGGGGGTTGATCAGGTTTCCTAATCTGATTACTTTCATCAAACTTTATTACATATTCAGGTCTGGGTAAAATACCATCCTTTACTGGCAGATGGGCAAGATGTTTTGTCTTCTGTTGGGAGCTTCAATGCTCTAACTTCCAGGTGCTATTTTTAAAAGGAGTCTTAACAGCACTTAAGTGTCTGCCGCTCAAAACTATTGGAGGACTTTGCATGCTGGCCCACAATCAAACATGGAGATGACAGAGGAAGGGCAGAATGCAACATCCAAGCTTGGTGACCACATCCTTAGGTTGCTCTTGCAGGGTGTGCATGAGTGCAGGGCCATCCTGTTCCCACAGGCAGCAACAAGATGCCATCTCACCTGATGAAGACAGAGGGTGGAGGTGGCTGAGATAGTCCACAAGCAATCAGAAGGTGTGTCTGATGATGAAAGATCTATTGTGGCCTGCCAGAGAATTGCTACTGTCTACTAATTATTTCCTCTATAATTGTATCCCACTACTGTAAGCTTGCCATTGTGCAAGACTAGCAAACACATCTTTGCAAAATAGACATCTCTATCACAAGTCTCATGTTTAATCAGTGTCTGTCACTTCATTGCATTTCGCACGTTGGAGTAAGACTAACACAGTGGATCCTGTGTCTCACACATCGTCAGAGGTTCACATTTCAATGATACGAGTTACATCCTTCAAAAATTCCAGTAGACATAGCAAGCATGATATTCCTTTTTGTAAATCTATGCTGACTCTGTCTAATACTGTCACTGTTTTCCAGATTTGGCAAGGTAATAGAGAACTCAAATGATTTCCACCAGCATAGCTAAAAAAAACTTCAGTTCTGAGGAAGGGTCACTGGACCTGAAATGTTAACTTTGATTTCTCTTCAGAGATGCTGCCAGACCTATTGAGCTGTGACAACAACTTCTGTTTTTGTTTCTGATTTACAGCATCCACAGTTCTTTTGTTTTTTACTAGAATAAGTTATTGCTTGTGTTGAGTGAATATGGAATGAACGCTATCCATCTTTGTTATAGAAGAATGTTAAAAGGATGGTCCACATGTAAACCCACAAGATGGCATCCTTTGTCTATAATGTGACAGGAGTAATTAATCACCTCAGGGTAAAGACACCTCAAAATACGATTGATTTTGAAAGAATGAAAGGAAGAAAAGTGGACTTAAAACTACTATTTTTATCTTAAAAAATGCAATGGATGTAAAAGCAAGCAAACTGAAGTGCCTAGGGACATTACACTAGGAGTTGATCAGTAGAAACTATGTTTAAAGAAATATCTCTGAAACATAGACTATGTTCCTTCAGTAAAGAAAAGATCAAAATGGAGCACCTACAATCCATGGTTAACTAAAGAGGTGAGGAAAACATCAAACTGAAGAACAAAACACATAATGGCACAAAGGTGAATTGCAGGTCAGATGACTGGTTGGAATACAAAGAACAATTGAGTGACTAAAATATCAAATCAATACAAATAAATTAGAGCATATGGGAAGTTAGCTAAAAATGTAAAAACCAATAGCAAGAGTTTCTATATGTCTTGAAGAAGAGGAAAATAGAAGTGAATGTTGAGCCTCAAGAGGGTGAGAATGGGAAATTAGTAATGGATGATACAGAAATGGCAGACGTAATATCTTCTATAATAGTTTTGTACGAAATATTTTGTTTCTGTCTTCGCTATAGAAAATATAGCAACATCCCAGTTGTAGCTGTAAATCAGAAAATTGAAGAATAAGAGGAACGTAATGAAATTGCCATCACTAAAAACGTGGTTCTGATAAAATCAATGGAATTGCAGGTTATAAATCACAATGCATTTTATCTTAGGGTCTTAGATGTGTTGACGAATGAGATATTTGGTGGTAACCTTCTAAAATTTATTTCTGGATTCTGGAAAGGTTCAATTTGACTAGAAAGTAGCAAATGCAACTCCTTTATTCAATGAGTGAGTGTGGCAGAAAACAAAAAAAATTATAGACCAGTTGACTTAAAGTCTGTCATGGGGAAGATAATAGAATTGATAGTTGGACACTTGGAAAACTCAAGATAATTGGGAATAATTTGCATGGTTTTGTGACAGTGAAATCATACTTAACCAATTTGTTGGAATTCTCTGAAGGAGTAATATGAGGTATAAATAAAGGAGAGCAGGTTAATGTACTGTACTTGATTTCCCAAGAAGTACTTGACAAGGGTCCACTTTATTGCAACAAGTAGGAGCTCATGTATAGGGAGTAATATATTAACATGGATGGATGATTGGCTGGCTGGCAGAAAACAGACAACGGAATCAGAAGAAAAATATTTCAGAAACCCAGCTAGATGATGCCAACATGTCATAACCAAACTCAGATTCCCGATTTCCTTACATTTACACACTTGGAATCCTGAATTGTTTTCTTAAAAATGTGTTGCTGGAAAAGCGCAGCAGCTCAGGCAGCATCACTGGAAAAGCTCAGCAGGTCAGGCAGCATCACTGGAAAACATTTTTAAGCTCTGATCTCCAGCATCTGCAGTCCTCACTTTCTCCAAATTGTTTACTCCTCAGGTGAGGACAGATGACTGCTTACCCATCTTTATTCACTCACCCTTCAGTTAGTTGCAACAGATTAATTTAGAAATGATATTTGTAGTTACCTTTCTCTTTGATCATAAGAACCTATATTTTAAAAGGAGTTGTTTTAACCAGGCTTTCTTGAGTTAAAAAAGAACAGTTTACTACTTACTAAATGTGAGAAGATTTAAAAATACACACAGATACACACAGATTAGAAATAAGACTTGAATCTGAAAGGATAAAAGTTTTTAAAAATGAATTGTTCTTGAAGTACAAATAATTGAATATTGTTGCCATTGCGCTTGATGTTATTGTTAGCATTGATGTTGATAGTTGAACAGTCAGTTTCAGTTTCACAACCCTTTGCTTTGCAAGTTGTTTGAGATTCTGCATCTGTGATTTTTTTTGACCATGATAAAATTCCAGAGAGGGAGAGAGAATCCTTTTGTTGTCATCTGCTCTTTTTGTTTGGCTGTTGGTTAGCTGACTTCTAGGAATCAAAGTTAAAGAAGGTTCTTACTGTAACATAGAAGTACTGGTGTGATAGCTCCTCACTACAACCTTCACATTGCACTAACGCTCAAACCCAGGCAAATACAAATTAAAGCATTCAGTTCCACTAGTACACTCCAGCAGAAATTGTCCTCAAAGGGAAAAAGTAC
The DNA here is from genome assembly GCF_004010195.1 of Chiloscyllium plagiosum. Taxonomy (NCBI): domain Eukaryota; kingdom Metazoa; phylum Chordata; class Chondrichthyes; order Orectolobiformes; family Hemiscylliidae; genus Chiloscyllium; species Chiloscyllium plagiosum. The sequence continues at coordinate 66,103,543 of NC_057710.1, forward strand.
AAAATGTATCCACCACCAACAGTACTGCTGGTTTACTGCTGGTAACCAGTATTACTGTGGGTGGCACGGTGGCACAGTGGTTAGCACTGCTGCCTCACAGCGCCAGCGACCTGGGTTCAATTCCCACCTCAGGCGACTGACTGTATGGAGTTTGCACGTTCTCCCCGTGTCTGCGTGGGTTTCCTCCGGGTGCTCCGGTTTCCTCCCACAGTCCAAAAATTGCCCGTAGTGTTAGGTAAGGGGTAAATGTAGGGGTTTGGGTGGGTTGCGCTTCGGCGGGGCGGTGTGAACTTGTTGGGCCGAAGGGCCTGTTTCCACTCTGTAATTAATCTAATCTAAATCATAGCTGCCCATTATCCTGAAAAGCGACTGAGTGACTGGGAATGGTTGAAAGGCTGATATTTGTTGTTGTTACACCTTAATTACCTTTAATTTCCAGTAATTGTTTAACTCCAATGCAAAGACTTTCAGGACTTGCTCATGCAATAGCTTTTGGCACCATTAATTTCAATATCTTACATTGAATATATAAAAATATAGAAATAGATCTAGAGTTTCCCCTTTCTGCACTCCAATTCACAAAAGGCCTCAGGTGGAAAATTAATTGGAGCAAGGTGGTGGTACTGAACTTATCATTCGAGTATGCTCCTGCCCCTAATATCCAGCTCCCACCATTTGTGATGTCCCACTTAGCCCTACAATTCATTTGGTTTTCTCTCATGTCAGTGAAGTGGGCTGAACTTAGGCAGATAGAGTTCAATGCAGAGAAATGTGAAGTGATGCACTTTGTTAGAAAGAACATAGAGGGGTAATATAAAACAAAGGAAGGGTATACAAGAGCAAAGAGACTCAGGAATGTCCATACCTAAGTATCTAAAGGTGGCAGGAGAGTAGAGGGAGCTGTTAATAAATCATACAATACTCTAGGCTTCATAAATAAGAATACATAGTCCAAGAACAGAAGATTATGATGAACTCATATAAAGTATGGATTAGAATTCAGCTGTGTACAGTTCTGGGTGCCACACTATGGGAAGGACATGTGTATATTTCACAAATATACACATATGAAGAAACATATGAGAATTATTCCAGCTATGTTAACACTTTTCAGAGGAAAAAATAGAGAAGTTAGGATTGTTTTTCTTGGAGAGGAGGAGGCTGAGGGGGGAAAGTGGCGCAAATTTTCAAAATCATGAGGGGTCTAATGAATGGAAAACTGTTGCCACTGGCAAACACTTGAGGGTACAACTTTAGCAAAAGAAACAAATGTGAAGTGATGAAAAAAATTTACACCAATCAAATAGTGAGCGAAGGGGGTTGATTAGCTTGGATGGCTAGTGTGTAATGCAGCATGATGCTAACAGCATGAGCTCAACTCCCATGCCAACTGAGGTTATCATGAAGGATTGTCCTCAACCTATTTTGTCCACTGAGGCATGGCGACCCTTAGGTTAAACCATTATCAGTTGTCTCTCTAATGAGAGAACAGCCCTATGGTCTGGTAAGATTATGACAACTTTCCCTTTACTTTTAGTTAGTAAATAGAATGCACTGAGTGAAAGTGTGGTAAAAGCAGATTGAACCAAAGTGTTCAACAAGGCATTGGGAATGGTTATTTGAATTGAAATAATGTGCAGGGTTGTATGGAAAATGCAGAGGATTGGCACAAAGTTAAAATGAGAGCTAGAGTAGACACGGTTTGCTGTTTGGCCTCATTTTGCACTATCACAATTCTGAGATTCTCTCCACAGATGCACCCTGACCTATTGAGAATCTGCGACATTTTCTGGTTTTATCTTGAATTTCCAGCATTCACTGAATTTTGCCTTTGTTTTATGATTGATCAATGTTCCTGGAGAAGACATAAAATTCTGTCTGATCAGTCCCAACAATTTTTATTGGAAATCGTGATTAACTGCAAAAATGCATTCAAAATCCTTTGTACAAACAAAGCTAAATTATAATCCACTTTCACTTTATCTTACAGCAATATTCTGTGGCTGTATTCCTGTAATCTTCACAAGTTCATGAACTTTACTCCGCTGCCCTCACATTGTGCATTAGTAGCTAGCTAAGATCACCGGCGTTACGAGTTGCTATAGGTTTATGGATAACTGATTGCTGTTACTTTTCACATGTTATTGACAGCACACTTTTATGTTGAAGTAACAATAGCAAATACCCTATTATTTGTCAACACAATGCATGTTGGAAAGACAAGAACAGAAATGCAAATAAAGCTTGAAAATAAGAGGAAATTCTGTTCAGGAATATTCATCTATAATACCAAAACGTTCCTCAGAATTCTAAGCATTTTATAATAAAATAAACCTCTTGTTTGTTTCACTTATTTCCTTCCATATAAATCAAAATTGAGTTTGACCAGGTTATAAAAATACTTCTTACGAGCTACGTTTTAAGTTCATAGTTTATGCGCCACATCACACTTGGTGTTTTTTTCGTTTGAGGCAGCTTATTAAGCTGTTAATTTATCTGCTGTGGTGAAGGCAGCTTTTAAACTGTGATCTATAAATAACAAACCAGTGATCCATAGCCACCTTCGATGTAGCAGCAGTGAGTTCTCTGCACCCCTAACATGAAAGAATTGGTAGTTGCTAGGTGCTAGAAACCACTTGCCCATTGAGGAACTGATATAGTTTTGCCTCCCTGCTAAGATGAAAAAACTGTAATTAGAGATTAATCAAAGGCTACATTAGTGCAGCAGTTTCCTGCAGGCCTACTTTTTGTTGCTCACCAGCAGTTAAGTGCATCCATGTGTATTTACCAGCTCTCCGGAGATTTAGAAATTTATTGTCATATTTATGGAGACAGCTGTAGTAGGACTTGTCAAATTAGGGAAAAAGCCTTAAGCACTAGGCACTGCTATTTCATATTTTTGTCAAACTGGCACAGCTTAAATTAAACATGTATTAGACATTAGTGAAAATCATGATGTATTTCACACTTGCTTTAAGGATTAAAACAGTCAAGGCTGTAAATTGTCTATTTCCTAACACAGACATTGCTCAAGTCAGCTCTGGAACATAATTTCAACAAATTTAAAGCTGCAAAATCACTTTAAAAGAAGATATATCTACAAGTTTAAAGAAATGCAGCATCAAACGTACTTAAAGGCAAGCATGATAGGAGTAATTTCCACAAGGGAAGGCTTGAGGCTTGATTCATACAGATATTGTCATTTGTTTTTATGTCATTAAAACCTAATAGCAATTTTGCATATAAGCGTGTCATCTTTTCTTTCGGTTCAACTATACCTCGGTGATTTAAGATGATGTGGCACCCTTCTGTTCTCCAGTCTTTTCCATTAATTATCCATGAATTACACAGTCATCAAAATGAACCTCCAATGTGAAAACTGGTTTTAATGTGATATCATTACAAGCAAATTGATGTTTCTAGGATTTTCTCAACAAAGATTTAAATTCAGCCACTGAGCAAGATTGGTATTCCTGTTATTAAGGGTTACATATCCATGCATTTAAGAAAAGATTCGTTATGCGATTATTTCAATATTTTGTTGCCTGCTGATCAAGATGAGCTTTGAGAAAAATTGAAGCATAAACTCAATAGCAGAAATGGCAGAAATTTGACAAATGTAAATTGACACATTGACAATTGGCAATATTCTAAAAGGTATGCACATAGAATGGCAGATGCGGCTGACTGAAGATTTCACAAATTCACAACCCAATTCAATTATACTGATGTCAGAGATGGAAATGTGTTGCTGGAAAAGCGCAGCAGGTCAGGCAGCATCCAGGGAACAGGAAAATCGACGTTTCGGGCATTAGCCCTTCTTCAGGAATGAGGAAAGTTGGTCCAGCAGGCTAAGATAAAAGATAGGGAGGAGGGACTTGGGGGAGGGGCGCCGGAAATGTGATAGGTGGAAAGAGGACAAGGTGAGGGTGATAGGTCAGACTGGGGGGGGGGCGGAGAGGTCGGGAAGAGGATTGCAGGTTAGGAAGGCGGTGCTGAATTCGATGGATTTGACTGAGACAAGGTGGGGGGATGTTCCCTGAAACGCTCCGCAAGTAGGCGGCCCGTCTCCCCAATATAGAGGAGGCCACATCGGGTGCAAAGGATGCAATAGATGATATGTGTGGAGGTACAGGTGAATCTGTGGCCTATACTGATGTCAGCCCTTTTAAACCAGTGCAACTTTTGTTACCAGTCCATATACCTCAATTTGAATCCTGGTAGAAGGGCATCAAAAATTGCATTTATATGACACCTATATTGTAGAAAAACATTCCGTTGTGCATCAGATAAAAATGCATGCAGAACAGAGAAAGAAATGGGGCCAAGAATCTGGCGAAAGAAGTAAGTGTTTAAAAAAAAACACAAGCAATATCAAAAGCAGTGATTTAGGGAGGCAATTCCAAATCATGGATCTGGTTCCAGAAGCTACCACTGCCAATTTTGAGATGAAAAGAATGAAAGATGTACAGAGCCAAGAATTAGACAAATGAATGGTCCTGTGAAGGTGTAGCATTAGTAGGGGCAAGCCAATAATGTAAACATAAGAATGTTAATTTTAAAATAGATGCACTGAGGCACTGGGGGCCAATGTAGATCAACATGTTTCTGAATTGTTGGTGAGCGGAAAATCATGCTCAGTAAAATATGGACAGCAGAGTTCTGAATGGTATAACATTTACAAAGCATGGGAAATGAGAGGCCAACTACAAGAAGCTGGAAATAGTCAAGGCCCTTGTGCTGTAGCATGGATGCTAGTTTCAGGAACAGGCAAGTTGAATCAAGAGAGGAAACTCATGATCATCTGAATGTTATTGAGGGTAATGGAGTGAGCATGGAATTGGAATCTCTGTTGGTGGGAGAATATAACATTAACTGGCTAGCTCCACCACTGAACATGGATATAAATGGACTCAAAGGCAAGAGTTGAGGCATGAGGAATGACGACCTCTTACCACCAGCATATTTATGGGAAAACTAACGTCTGCAAGTACCCTTCCAAAACAGCACCCTGCCTTCAAACTGTATCACTACCCCTTCACTTTCACTGGTTCAATATCTTGGAATTCTAAGTCAAACAGAACTGTGGCAGTTCAAGAAGGGAGCTCAGCACCACATTCTCTGGGGTGGTCAGTCAAGGTCACTAAATGCTGATCCAGCCAGTGAAGCCCACATCTGAGGAAGAAATTTAAAAAAATAAATGAATCATCCCCATATTAATTTGGATGATCTTGTAGCTGACAGGTTAACTGATGTTTCACAGGTGTATGAGAATAAAAAAACAAAACAAGGTCATCATCAATGATAAATAATCAGGTCAATAATATTTTGAATTTAAGCTGTTATCTTGTTAATTTTAGCATTCTAGTAAATGCTGGCAGTAGCTGCAAAACCTCTGAAACAAAGTCCTCCTGTATTTACATATTTGATAGATAAAGAAATATGAGTTTGACATTTACAGACGATCAGATAAAGGTTTACAATGCTTGCTAGAATCCAATCCTTTCACCAGTGTTCACTTGAACTTTGTGTATCAAGTTTTGATCATTTTGTGTAAATAAAGATAACATTTTTGTTTCTGTACAGTGTGGAAATGCCAATATTAAAAAGGATGAATTGTGAATAGTTCCACTTGGTAATATTATTGCAATTTGCAATAAAAGAATTAGGGTGACAGAGTGCAACCATAAAAGAAGAGAAATAATTATAGGTTACCCATTGATTTTGTAAAAAAATGTTAATATAACTACTAGTTACTGAATAATAACATAACAATGAATTAGGAGATTACAAGCTGTCATTGTGGTACAATTTTTATATCACAATATTATAATAAAATAGAACATATCAGAAGGGAATTTCAACCAACTGAATATTAACTGGGATAATAGCAGTATAAAAGATATAGAAGCCACAACATTCTTAAAAATCTTACAAATTAGGATGTAGTGAAAACAAATGGAGAAGGACAGTTCTGGATCTAGAATCCAAACCTTTCACCGGTGTTCACTTGAACTTGATGAATCAAGTTTTTATCATTTTGTGTAAATAAAGATTGTCTTTTGCTGTTCAGCACAGTGTGGAAATGCCAATGTTAAAAAAGATGGACTGTGAATAGTTGCACTCGATAATATTATTGCAATTTACAATAAAAGAATTAATGTTAATTTATATGTGAAATGATTGGATGTGAACATAGAAGGTAGAGTTAGTAAGTTTGCAGATGACGCCAAACTTGGAGGTGTAGTGGCTCCCTCAGAGTACCTCAGATGGGCCAATGGGCTAAGAAGTGGCAGATGGAGTTTAATTTAGATAAATGTGAGGTGCTGCATTTTGGAAAAGCAAATCAGAGCAGGACTTATACACAGTGGTAAGGTCCTGGGGAGTGTTGTTGAACAAAGAGACCTTGGAGTGCAGGTTCAGAGCTCCTTGAAAGTAGAATCGCAGGTAGATAGTATAGTGAAGAAGGCGTTTGGTATGCTTTCCTTTATTGGTCAGAGTATTGAGTAAAGGAATTGGGAGGACATGTTGCGGCTGTACAGGACATTGGTTAGGCCACTTTTGGAATATTGCATGCAATTCTGGTCTCCTTCCTATCAGAAGGATGTTGTGAAACTTGAAAAGGTTCAGATAATATTTACAAGGATGTTGCCAGGGTTGTCATGATTTGGAGACATCAGTGTTGGACTTTTGTATACCTTTTGTATGGGGTGTACAAAGTTAAAAATCACACAACACCAGGTTATAGTCCAACAAGTTTATTTGGAAGCACTAGCTTTCAGATCACTGCTCCTTCATCAGGTGATAGTGGAGAATAAGATTGTAAGACGGAGGGTTGGAGGATTTCAGCTACAGGGAGAGGCTGAATAGGCTGGGGCTGTTTTCTCTGGAGCATCAAAGGCTGAGGGATGACCTTAGAGAGGTTTATAAAATCATGAGGGGCACGCATAAGATAAACAGACAATGTATTTTCTCTGTGGTGGGGGAGACAGAACTAGAGGGCAGAGGTTTAGAGTGAGAGGGCAAAGATATAAAAGGGACCTAACGGGAAACGTTTTCACACAGAGGAAGGTGCATGTATGGATTGAGCTGCCAGAGGAAGTGGTGGAGGCTGGTGCAATTACAGCATTTAGAAGCCACCTGGATGAATATATTAATAGGAAGGGTTTAGAGGGATATAGGCCAAATGCTGGCAAATGGGACTAGATTAGATTAGGATATCTGATCAGCATGGAAGAGGTGGAACAAAGGGTCTTTTTCCGTGCTGTACACCTCTATGACTCTAGTCTTAGGAAATGCAACTCTGCAGTTGGAAAGGGTATCTGTAAGCGAGTCTTTCTGGTGGTAATGGTTATAATTCTGTCAGATTTAGTACAGTTATGGAAAAAGATGAAGGGACTGAGAACATCTTTGTCATGGTGAAAATTCTGAAATTTGCCAGAAACTGATTCAACCTCTCCTCATTTGCCGGTCCCACCATCCCAGGAATCAGTCTGATAAACCTTTTTGCTCCCCTTCGAGAGCAAGAACATCCTTCCTTAAATAAGAAGAACAAAACTGTAAACAATATTCCAGGTGCAGTTTCACCAAGACCCTGTACAATTGCAGTGAGACATCCCTGCTCCTATACTCAAATCTTATCACTTTGAAAGCCAACATATCATTTGCCTACTTCACTACTTGCAGGACCTGCGGCTTACCTTCAGTGACATCCAACTCTCATCACACATTCTCCTCTCTCAATTTGTAGCCATTCAGTTAATAATCACTCTCCTGTTTTTGCCACCAAAGTTGATAACCTCACCTTTGAGATTTGGGCCCCAGCAAGCATTCATCAAAGACTGTTGAACTTTTAACTTTATTTTTCTAGTTTATATTAAGAATGACTTTAATGTTCACTACTACCTTGTTTATTTATTTTTCTATTTATTCTATGCAGGAATGCTTAACATTTTAACTTTGTTTCTTTTATTACTTTGTACCTGAGTTTTTTGTACCTAGATAAGTTGTACCTAAGATGGCGCAGTTTCTGGCAATATGAGACATTTTTCAATGTCCTTCTGTACTTAAGAACATGTGACAATAAAATCTAAATCTAATTTATCTGCATTTTACTGTATCTGTCATGCATTTGCCCACTCGACTTGTCCAAAGTACATTGAAACATCTCTGCATCCTTATCACGGTTCACACTCCCACCCAGCTTTGTGTCATCTGCAAATTTTGAGAATTAACATGTTTTCCCTCACCTAAATCATTAATATTTATTGTGAATAGCTGGGGTCCTAGCACTAATATATTTCTCACCATTATGTTAATTTCCTCTTTAATCAGTGAACTAATTCCACGAACATTTCCTTATTAGCTATTCTTCCAAAATATTGAGTATTGTTGGTTGTTCAATTCCCATCCTTGGTCACCCTTAAACCAAGTATCTGTAGTCCCAATTAAATCAGTTATTTTCATCTTTTTGTATGATTAATTCATCTATTTTGTTGCAAATGTCTCTGCACATTAAGGCACAAAACTTTGAGGCTTATCTTTTTCATGTTATTTATCCAGTTCTCTTTATTTTTCACTGTGGACCTGTTTGATTCTGGTTGTTTATTTTGAACTTTTCTCATTCCCTTTCTGTCAGAAGAGTATGAGAGGCTATGGTGGATGGCTAGAAGGTTATATATTGGCATAGGATTATGCGAGGCCATAGGAGATCGGAACAATGGGCATAAGTTATTACAAAGGTTCTGAGGTGCCATGGGGTGGCTGCAGGGGCAAAGATTAACATGGGAAGGCATGGAGGTCCTAACAGTAGGACGATTATTTATAATTCAAATATTTATTTTTAACTTTACGTACATTGCTAGTGAGACTTCCCTCCCAGCTTGCCTTGGGAACTGAGCAGACACAGACATTTCTCAGCCCTAACTTCCAATCCATTCCCAATCCCCAATAAGAAAATCAAAAATGAAGGCGGCCATTTCTAAAGATTGGAATCACGGAGCTAAAATTTCTTTTGACTCTGTGTTCCTAACCTGGGAACAATAACTAGACCCAGAGAGGATGGTTAGCTTAGTTGGCTGGAGAGTGAGCTGATTTACAATGTAGAGTGAAACTAACAGTGTGGGTTTGATTCCTGCACTGGCAGAGTTACTGTTAGGAGACTCGATTTCTCCCCTTGTCTGACACGTGGTAATCCTCGACTTAAACCACCACCAGATATCTCCCTCTAATGAAAGAGTGGTTTAATGGTGATGTTACATTTAAGTGGATATTTGTGCTTGTTGTTTGAAAGTGGAGAAATCTGTAGATTCATTACTTATAAATCAGTCAGTGTCTCCTCATTAGTGAACAAATCATAAAGGCAAAATTCTAAGAAACATTGTGAAGTCATTTAAAAATACAGTGGTTAGTCAAGGACAGTCAGCATGGGCTGGTTCATGAAAATTGTGCTTGACTAACTCACTTAAATTGTCTGAGATGGAAACAAAGATTGATGTGGGTAGAATTTTTGACATAGGCTACATGAACTTTAGCACGGCTTTTGATCAGGTCCCTCAAACTGTTCAGAAAAATAAAAGCCCATAAAATGCAAAGGACATTATACCATATTGGATCTAAAATTGCAATGCTAAGCAGATAGTTTTTTGAGTGGAAGGCAGTTTCAAATAATGTTTTGTGGGTGCCTTGTTTTTTATAGTATGGATAGAAATAAAGGCTTCCATTTGTATTTGTCCCTGAGCTCTCCAGATACCTCAGCATACCTGTAGCTGGTGAAGTACTTTTGAAGTGCAAACAATGCTAAAATGTTCAAAGGGCAGCAGTCAAATTACATCCAATTACCACCTGCAAGGAGCAATATGATAGTGATCAGAAGATCTGTTTTTGTATAGTTGGGGTCAGAATAATAAAGATAACTCACCTGCTCTGAAGGGTGGCTCTCTTGGTCCTGCACCAGAGGATCAGCCTAGATTTCTGTGCTAAGTTCCTGGATTGAAACTTGAATGCATGCCCTCAGCAGAGTGGGAGGGGGACACCAGATGGCCTCTTTATTTAAAGACCGCAATTTCCCTTCCCACATGGTTGAAGATGCCCTCCAACGCATCTCATCCACATCCTGCACCTCCGCCCTCAGACCCCACCCCTCCAACCATAACAAGGACAGAACGCCCCTGGTCCTCACCTTCCACCCTACCAATCGTCGCATAAACTGCATCATCCGCCGACATTTCCGCCACCTCCAGACGGACCCCAATACTAAGGATATATTTCCCTCGCCACCACTTTCTGCTTTCCGCAAAGACCGTTCCCTCCGTGACTACCTGGTCAGATCCACGCCCCCCAACAACCCACCCTCCCCTCCTGACACCTTCCCCTGCCACCAATGGAATTGCAAAACCTGCGTCCATACCTGCGCCCTCACCCCAAAGGAGCCTTCCACATCCATCAAAGTTTCACCTGCATATCCACCAATGTTATTTATTATATCCGTCGTTCCTGATACGGTCTCCTCTACATTGGGGAAACTGGACGCCTTCTTGCAGAGCGCTTTAGGGAACATCTCCAGGACACCTGCACCAATCAACCACACCGCCCTGTGGCCCAACATTTCAACTTCCCCTCCCACTGCTACCTTCTCCCCACTCCCACCCCCCTCCTATTTATCTCTCCACCCTGGAGGTTCCCTGCCTTTAGTCCTGATGAAGGGCGTTTGCCCAAAACGTCGATTTTCCTACTCTTCAGATGTTGCCTGACCTGCTGTGCTTTTCCAGCACCACTCTAATCTAGACTCTGATTTCCAGCATCTGCAGTCCTCACTTTTGCTGAGAGGCGTAAAAATAACACAAGGAAAACTACCTGGATAGCAGAACAACCACTGAGCAAACCAAGTTCTTAAAGATGCAATTCGAAAATTTGAACCAGTGGAGCCCTCCAAACTTCCTCCATCCCCCGAATGAGTTTTGATTATTGTGGTGATCTGCTGCTCTCACCATGACACCACCTTCCAAAGCAGAGTAGGCCTTGCAGAGGGCGACACTGTGAAAGAATAACAGGTCTTTGGGGGTGATGCAGGACCAGAGAGGAGGTATTCGAAGAGAGGAGCCTCTGCTGTATACAAACTGGCCTCTTCCTGCCACTCTCCTCTCCCTCACGGCCTCCAATGTTAGATTCAGGACATCATTGAAGAAGTGAGAATCTACCCTGATCTTGGATCCAAGCCTCCTGTGGCACCTTACTTCCCTCTGGTAACTTAGAATGTTTTGGCACAAACCTCAGGTCTTCTCACAAGGAATACTCAGCAATGACTGCCACAGAATGTCTACATGAGCTGCATACTTTGAATGACTCAACCATTGCTTCCTATACTGGCTATAAGCAGTCAGGTAACCTGGAAGTGCATCAAACAGACCCAGCTCCTGTTTGCCAAACTCTAGCTCATGGTTTCTGTGCAGACCAGGTTATGAGGTGTGGAGATGAGAGTGCTGTTAAGAAAATTAGTAACTGCAGAAATTCTGGAATAAACAAAGGGCAAAGTCGAGTCAGGATTTTGAAAGTGCAGCTACAGATGAATACTTTCTTTCAGTCCTAAGATGGTTTAATTAAAATTAAATTCACTAATTACTGTGGTTGGACTTGGATTCATATATGTGAACCATTTGTCAAGGGTTACTAGTCTGGTAACAGAACCACAGTACTACTTTTTTCACTGAAAATGAATATATGTATCCAATGATCTTATTGCTCTGAAACATTTTATTTTACCATTTATTACTATACACAATAATAACCTCATAGTCCGGGAACGCCGCACTGCCCGGTTCTACCTCCTTTCCAAGATCCACAAGTCTGACCACCCTGGCTGACCCATTGTCTCAGCATGCTCCTGCCCCACTGAACTCATCTCTACCTACCTCAACACTGTCCAATCCCCCCTAGTCCAGGAACTCCCCACATACATTTGAGACAATACCCACGCCCTCCACCTCCTCCAAGACTTCCGTTTCCCCGGCC
>NC_057710.1:66116624-66133601 GCF_004010195.1 Chiloscyllium plagiosum
CCTCTCCTCCCTGACCTATCACCTTCATCCCCTCCCCCACTCACCCATTGTACTCTATGCTACTTTTCTCCCCACTCCCACCCTCCTCTAGCTTATCTCTCCACGCTTCAGGCTCTCTGCCTTTATTCCTGATGAAGGGCTTTTGCCCGAAATATCGATTTCGAAGCTCCTTGGATGCTGCCTGAACTGCTGTGCTCTTCCAGCACCACTAATCCAGAATCTGGTTTCCAGCATCTGCAGTCATTGTTTTTACCACAATAATAGGTGCTGAATGATGATAATGAAGTTTGCCCATATGATTAATGATTTACTGGATATATGCATTCTACCAGATCATCATAAATACAGTCCACTACAACCTCTTCCTCTGGGAGTTGATTGATAGTAGCTCTGACTTCAGAAAATTTACTTATGATGGTTACATCGTGTGTGAAAAGAGAGGAGAATTTCCCAGCCTTGGACCCTTTATAAATCAGCTCCACTGAAATATTTTAATGCACCTCTCTTTGATAGGAAGACATCAATAAGGGGATGGTGGGCTTTAGGGGGAGGGGCGAGTATGGTATTGACCACATAAGATTAGATTACTTACAGTGTGGAAACAGGCCCTTCAGCCCAACAAGTCCATACCGACCCGCCAAAGCGCAACACACCCAGACCCATTCCCCTACATTTACCCCTTCACCTAACACTACGGGCAATTTAGCATGGCCAATTCGCCTAACCTGCACATTTTTGGAGCACCCGGAGGAAACCCACGCAGACCCGGAGAGAATGTGTAAACTCCACACAGTCAGTTGCCTGAGGCGGAAATTGAACCCAGGTCTCTGGCGCTGTGAGGCAGCAGTGCTAACCACTGTGCCACTGTGCCACCCACCAATGATACTTAAGTCAGAAATTAAATCACAAAGCTACACTCTTCACTCTTATTTAAGATAGGTCAACCAAACTCCTAATCAAGGGTAGATTTCCATCACAGCCTCCTCAAGAGCAAGAGAAGAAATTGGCTTTGCATATCACTCTAAACACTGCATTACTTTGTATTATTATGCTGTCTGTATTTTATTTTTGATGTATTTATTAAATGCCTTTTGCAAGAAAACAGTTCAATATTTTGTGAACTGTTTTGTTTAATTAAAACAGCATCCTTCTTAAATATCTGAGCTCTGTATGTAATTCATTCTGGAGTCTTGAACCATAAAATAATTTGGTATTTTCTAAATAATAAAAACCTTAAAATAGCATAAAGAAAAATTGTCCTGAAAGTGCCAACTTCAACGTAATAGAGTAATTTTCCCCAAAAAAACAATGATTACAGCAAAAAAAATCAGTGATGAATCTATGAATTTATGTACTTGCACATTTTTATAGTGCCAAGTAAATATTTGGATCTCTTTTTGTAGCCAGGAATGTCTTACCTGATGCCCTTCATGTGAACTACTGTAAGTGTTTTTGAAAATACAACTTATAGCCAGGTTTCTTACACACAGTATTTCAATAAATAACAGACAAAAAGAACACGCTTTGAACAAAATTGTTGATTAGGGCTTGACAAACATTCTCTTGGAAAAGAGATCAGTAAGAGCTAATAAATTGTGACGTAATCTTTGAGCAGAGCAAAGCAGGTGCTCAGCTGTACCAAACCATCTATATTGAGTCAACAGGACAGTTTTAAGGTAATACAAAATGAAACATGCTGAAATTGTGTTGACAGTAATATTTCCCACTCAAAACTGCCCAAAACACAATGGTAAAGAATTGATGGAAATGAAGGGTCAGTTAAAATACTCAAAAACATCATAAGGTGAGTATATCAGTTTAAAATTTGAACTGATTTGAATCTTGAAATTTAATACTTTCTAAAGGATGAGGCATATTTTATTCAATACCTAGTCATTTCTCTGTATCTGTGAGGTTTCTGATCCTGAGAACCACTTTTGCCTTTTGCAAATTACGAAATTCCAAATTGTGGAACTCATTAAAAATAGGTTGAAATGGCCAAAAAAAGTCACGGATACAAACTTTTTATGCATGGATGTTGATTTTTGTTGTTGCTCTTTTTTTGGCACAAATAGGCAAGTTATTGATTCATTGTTTTGCAGATATAGAGGATTTACTGTATATAATTTAACGTTTTACAGTCATAGAGTCATTTATACAGCTGTACAGCATGGAAACAGACCCTTCAGACCAACTGGTGCATGCCAGCCAGATATCCTAAATAAATTTTGTTCCATTTGCCTGCACTTGGCAGATATCCCTCGAAACCTTTCCGATTCATTTACCCATCCAGATGCCGTTTAAATGTTGTAATTGTATTGGACTCTACTATTTCCTCTAGCAGCTCATTTCATATTTGCACTACCGTCTGCATGAAAAAGTTACACCTTGGGTCCCTTTTAACTATTTTCCCTCTCACCTTAAACCTATGCTCTCTAGTTTTGGACTCCCTTACCCTGGGAAATACTTTGGCTATTCACCCTATCTGTTCACCCTATCCCTCAGCTTCCAACACTCCAGGGAATATAGCCTCAGTTTTTAAAATGTCTCCCTATTGCTCAGACCTCTAACCCTGACAACATCTTAGTAAATCTTTTCTGAACCTTTTAAAATTTCACAAAACCCTTCCTTTTGCAGGGAGTCCACATTGCATGCAGTATTCTGTATAGCCACAACATGACCTCTCAACTCCAATAATCAATGCACTGACCAATAAAGGCAAGCATATCAAACGTCTTCTTCCCTGTTCTGTTTACCTGTAACTTCACTTTAAAGGAACTATGAACCGCACTCCAAGGTCTCTTTGTTCAGTAACACTCCCCAGGACCTTACCGTTACGTGCTGTTTGCTCTGATTTGCCTTTCCTCTGAAAGGCCCTGATTTGCCTTTCCAAAATGCAGCACCTCACATTTATTTAAGTTAAATGTCATCTGCCACTCGTTGGTAGACAAGCAGGAGGCAGGAAGAACACAGTAAGCCAGGCAGCGTCAGGAGGTGGCAAAGTCAGCGTTTCAGATATAACCATTCTTCAGGACTGAAGGAGGGTTAGAACCGAAACATTGACTTCTCCACCTCTTGATACTGCCTGGCTTGCTGTGTTCTTCCAGCCTTCTGCTTGTCTACCTTGGAATCCAGCATCTACAGTTTTTTTTGTCTCATCTACCACTTATCAGCCCATTGGTCCATTTAATCAAGATCCCGTTGTAATCTGAGATAACCTTCTTCACTGCCCACTGACAAGTTTGGTGTCATCTACAAACTTACTAACCATACCTCTTATGTTCACATCTAAATCATTTATATAAATGACAAAAAGTTATGGACCCAGCACCGATTCTTGTGGCACTCCACTAGACACAGGCCTCCAGGCTGAAAAACAACCCTCCACCACCACCTTCTGTCTTCTACCTTCAAGCCAGTTCTCTATCCAAATGGCTACTTCTCACTGTATTCCATGTGATCTAACCTAACTATCCAGTCTACCATGAGGAACTTTGTCGAACGCCTTACTGAAGTCCATATAGATCATGCCCATTACTCTGCCCTCATCAATCTTCTTTGTGACTTGTTCAAAAAACTCAACTCAAGTTAGTGAGACACGATTTCCCACACACAAAACCATGTTGACTGTCCCTCATCAATCTTTGCCTTTCCAAATACACTTAAATCCTGTCCCTCAGGATTCCCACCAACTTGCCTACCACCGATGTCAGGTCCACCAGTTTATAATTCTCTAGATTTTCCTTACCACCTTTCTTAAATAGAGGCACCATGTTAGCCAACCTCCAGTCTTCCAACACTCACCTGTGACTATCGATGATACAAATATCCCACAAGTAAGTGTGCAATTTTACCAAGGGAAGACTGATATATATTATAACATATTCTTGACAGAATGATGGAGTTATATAGAGAGATCATTTCGCATTGAAACATTCTTCATTGCACTATTTTTGGAAGATTACCAGTAGAAGATGAGAAATGGTGATTTTGCTGCTTAACATCACGTGCCTAATTAGTTCGGTTGTTTGCAACATGTGTTTATATGTCAATCTTCCTATGCAAGCTATACTTTGCATATACTGCTGCTTTAGTACCTGAACTCTATCTGATTTGCATATTATAAAAATCACTTTTGGTCTGCTTCTTGGTATAAAATGTTTCTTGCACAACACATACCAATTACGTTATTTCGTCTCTTATCCCTTTCCATCCAGCTAAAATATTGCATTGTGCCTCCTGTAGAACGATATGAAATGTGAAAGGGAGATCAGGGACTGACAGAGAGTTTTTCTAAAATGATTAAGTTGCTTTAGAGAATGAATTAAAATAAATTATTCTTGATTCCTTTCAATACTCTGCACTGCAAGATTGTTAGCAGTATCAAAAGCCAAAGGAAACAATTTTTTTGCATTTTAATGCACTTTATTTATTTAATGTTTCTTTTATCTTTTTGCAGATTACTTCACTATAAAGTTGTACATTTCTGGAATTAGCTTAATGTTTATAAAAAAGAAACACCAGTATTACGTTTCTATGGGTGGAAATTGCAGTGATTCAGGCACCTTCACAATTCTTTCGAGTTTAAACTGCTGTGAATTTCTATGCTCTCTTGACCACTGTGGTGCACAATGCGCAAAAACCGAGTGGAATAGAAATGCCACAAAGCCACAAAAGGTGTTCTCAAAGCTCATTAAAGGTGGCTCCCACAGGAGTCATATTACATCGAAGTTTAGTGTGGTTTGAGGTCATTCGGTTCAGTTTTCAGTTGTGGTGGGGTGATTGCCGACACTGAGACTAAAGAATTCTTTTGAAAAGTAGTGAGGCCATTGATTGTAATATCCAGTGCATATATCACACCCTAATGCAGCTTTGTATGACCTGCAAGTCTTATGCACCAGCACAGTTTGTAACTTGGCACCCATTTTTAAAGTACCACAACTAAAATGCTTTGGTTTTATCATATATTGAAGCCAGAAAGAACAGCAGGACAAGTTACATTACTGTCCATGATATGAGACACTGTTGGCTTTAAACTTTGATTTAAAACATTGAGTATTCCTAAGAATATCTTAGAATCACTTACAATTTTCACATTGGCATAAAGCTCACAACTGCAAATAGCGATGAAGACAATCATTTAGCTTAACATTTCTAAGAGTCCAGAATTGCATTTAAAAGCCTCTTGAATATTTCCAGAAATTTGTCACTCACTCTCCTTTCCTAAAAACTATTCTAGTTGTTATTGACTGTGTGAAGCAATATTCCATGACATCAATGGTAAACTAAATGGAACTGTCTCCTGAGGCTGACAATACAGGAATATTGCATATACACGAAATCTGAAAGAATGGTACAAAGAGCTGTAAATACTCAATAAGTCTAGCAGCATCTGTGGCTAGAAAATTGGAGTTAATGCTTTTAAGTCAAATTTGACTCTTCTTCAGAAATTAAATCTCTGTTTCTGTCACCACAGATACTGCCAGACCTGCTAAATATTTCCAGCAATTTCTGATTTTACACTGGATTAATCACATTAATTTTGGTTTTACCAATAACTGGAATAAGGTAAGCCAAATATTAGTGTGTCTTTTGTTAATACTGTGATTTCTGCTAAATTTTCATGCATGTTCCAGTGTTACTTTCAATTTCCATCTCTACCTGAAACTCCCAACCAAGGCAAACTTGATGAGCTGCAGTGAATAAAAGGACAAGATGATACACTGCCTAATCATGGTGTCAGCTATAATTCTCAGTCACTTCAAGTGACATTGGACTTACATGTACAGTAGTAAATCGTCAGACTGAGATAAAGGCATAACCCGCACAATCCTGATTAAGATGGATAGAGTAGAAAAGCATTTGCTTTGCACGTTGATTCATAATGTCCTTTATAGCTTTCTCTCACCTTCTGCCCAAACCATTTCAGTTTGTCTGGAAGTCCTCATTATTAATTGATGGGCCAGTGCAACGTTATTGACTTAGACTAGAATAACAGGAGGATGAAGAAGCCCATTTACATTACAGAGTGATTCTTTCACATTTCTTAACTTCTCATGACATTCAACATGTACAAAACACCAGAAGAGAAATACAAAGGCATTTTTGGCTTTATTAAACATGGTCTAATCCAAATATACCACAATCAATAAATATACAAATTGTGCTGTCATAGTTGTTCCAGTGCATACATATGTAAGAATGAGGCTACGTCAGTTCATTGTCAAAATAGTCACACCAACTTTACTCAATAATATTCAAATATTTTGAAAGGTGCAAGAAATCTTTGATGACGACTTGTCTAAAAAACAGACATTCTTCCATGTGATCTTCAACTCTCTAGTACTTCACTACTTCTCCACTCGTAAAACAGTATGCAACAGATGGAACCAGAGCAGAATAGCAGGAGTGTTCCTCATTTTAGATCTTTCAGTAAAGATGAACAGAAAATGATTGGACTGGAAGTATCTGCAGCTATTAAAGATTAGATTAGATTCCCTACAGTGTGAAAACAGGCCCTTTGGCCCAACAAGTCCACACCGACCCTCCGAAGAGGGTCCAGACCATCCAGACCCATTCCCCTACACCTAGCACTACAGACAATTTAGGATGGCCAATTCACCTAACCTGCACATCTTTGGACTGTGGGAGGAAACCGGAGCACCCGGAGGAAACCTGCGCAGACACGGGGAGAATGTGCAAACTCCACACAGACAGATACTGAGGCCAGGATTGAACCTAGGTTGTTGGTGCCGTGAGGCAGCAATGCTAACCACTGAGCCACCGTGCCACGTCATATACCATGTGAAGCTGGAAACCTCTTCAAAGCTGAAACAACTAGTATTAAAGTTTCCAGTAATAAAAATAGAAAGTGTTGTATCTGTTTTCTGTACTTTGCCAAAGTAGATTTGCTGCTACCAACTCTTTTTTTAAATAACGTGCTTTATGAGGGAAGATAGCCTTGTGAGATGCAAACCCCCCTCACAAAATAGCCTGTGTAGGAATCAGGATTTGAAAAATGCACCGGTCAACAACTGCCACAATTCATTTCTGAAAATTCAGAAGATAACTGTTTTCCCTGCTTCACAGATGCTATTTCTGCTGCTATGTAGTTTCAACATTTTCTTTCGTTATTTCAAGTTTCCAACATCCGTTTGCACTTAATCATATTTTTCAAACTAACTTTGCTCACTCTTCTCGATCATTGATGTCGATAGCGTCTTCATAACACATTTTGCCAGGCAATGTTCAAAGTTAGTGCTATATTTCTATCACCATTCGTATCTATCTTTTATTTCATTAGACACTTCACAGATAAATATGCAGGTTCTAGAGGTGTCCAGTGCACTACAGAATTCAGCATCATTTATTCCATCATCAGTAAAGTACCAGTAGAAGTACAATCAGCTCTGAGGATTTAGATAATCAATTTGAAGTGGTGTTCATGGTGAACACGAGTCATTGGGACCAACTGGTTGAGAAGCTTGCAATACAGATTCAAGTCCATCCTCAGCCATTCTGATGCCTGAAGCTTTCATTTAAAAGAATAATGCTGTTATGAAGCTAATTTACCTGTTGCTGTGCAGAGATTGAGAACTCCTATCCAGGTGACTGAGAGTCCCAGTCCCAGAGTGAAACTGGTCCCACATATTAGGCCCAGAATACTTTCAAACATTTTAAAGTTCTGGCCATGGAATGTTCTATTATGATGCAGAAACCAGGAGCCTTAGTATACAGCATGCACCCTCGAAAAGGGTAGCCCACAGGACCGAAAGGAGCTCTTGTGGTTCTAGGATAGTGAAGGGTGGTGAAAAGCTGGGTTCAAAGGCAGTCGAAGGCAGGTGAAATGGGATGCAGCATTTCAGAAAAAAAGCAACTGAAAGACCAGAAAAAAAAAACAAAATGTAACAGAAACCAGGAGGAGTAGGTGGAGAAATTTCCTGAGAGACTAAGCAGAGACTAAGCAGAGAGGACGAAGAAGGTGCTGAAAGTAAGCAAGGGATTAAGTGTAGGAGCAGTCTGGAAGATTGCATTGAACCACCAGGTGGTAGGCAAATGTTCAGCAACTCAAAGTTGGAGCATTATTGAAGAGAATTTAGAAGCAGAGTCATTGACAGTCTGAAATCACTCTAGAGGCACATGAAAGTGTTAATGTTCCTTTAACAACTCACAATAACTACTGATGTCTGGATGAGTTAGTAACAAATCCACAGGATTTATTCTTGGTTGTATTTGCCATTTAGTACACAAGATATTGTGTTTGGTCACAATTTGTGTTTGCATCATATTGACTTTGCATGATAGGTATTGCTTGTTAATACATATTCATCTCATGTTAAGTTGGAATATTAGATTATAAAATAGATACTGCAATCTATTTTACTTCTTTAACTTAGTATAGTAAAGTTTAGGCTTGTTTATTCAAACCCTTGTCATCTTCTGGCTTTATTTCTATTAGCAAAAAAAAATTGTGATTCCCAAACTTACAAAATGTTACTATTTCCTAAGTGGACCAAACCAAACTTGGAGGTCTGGTCCAGAACTATAACCAATGTTAACTGAGCACTAATGAACTTTCCAGTCATTAGAGGATATGGTAATATCGTGTTCAGACTGCAATGTCTGATGGTGAATGTAGAGAACTCCATTCATTGTCCACAGTTATGTATGCCAATTTATCAAATCTGTGCCACCTCCATGACAAAATTTATCAAACTAGTGTCTACTTTAATGGATTTTGTTAGGCCATCAAATTGCATCTGTCACGTCCTTTATGTTCTCCTGAAGTCTATACATATCAAGGTCTCATTATTATTTGTAAATGTCATAATGCATGTCAAATGACAATTATCTTAATAAAGGCTTGAATCCTAAGGGTGTTGAATAGCACAATGAATTCTGTCAGCCATTGCTGAAATATTCTACATTCTTCAGGGATGTGATGTGAAAAGTGAACTCACTACTGCAGAGAGTAGTCGAGGCCAATATTTTAGATACTTCAAAGAAAATCAGATGCTCACATGAAAGAAAAGAGAATAGAAAGTTAAGTTAAAAGGGCTGAGATGAGGTTGATGGAATGGAGTAAACCCATGTCAAATATGTCACAGTCTAGTTAGGCCAAAAAGACTGATACTGTGCTGTACTTTCTAAATAATTCCATATAATAATTTGCATGTTGTATTTTGTATGTTGGCTTCAAATGAACCACTAGATGAAAATTTGGAGTTGGAGTTTTCATTTAATTATTCCAACACTAAAATCATTTCATTTACAATGGCTATTACAAGCAAAACATTGCTGACTTCAATGGTAACTAATGGATGCTTGCATTTGCCTACAGAGTTGCTTCTTTGCCATTGAAGATTACATAAGCTGTTATTTCAGCAGGCATATCAAAATTATATCATAGAATCCCTACAGTGTAGAAACAGGTCCCTCAGTCCAACAAGTCCACACCAACCCTTCAAAGTGTAACCCACCCAGACCCATTCCCCCACATTTACATCTGACGAATGCACCCAACCTACACATCCCTGAACACTATGGGCAATTTAGCATGGCCAATTGACCTAACCTGCATATCTTTGGATTGTGGGAGGAAACCAGAACACCCGAAGGAAACCCAGGCAGGCACAGGGAGAATGTGCAAGCTGCACACAGTCACCCGAGTCTGGAATTCAACCCAGGTCTCTGGAGCTGTGAGACAGCAGTGCTAACCACTGTGCCACCCATAAAGATTGCTTTATCTGTTCAGATTTTTAGAAAATGTTCTATCTTTCAGGTATATTGCATTGTCGAAGGATTATTAAAAATGCCTTTAGTCATTGTTTTACAAGATACCTGATAAATGGTAAGAGACAGACGCTGAAGAGTGCAGCAGAAAATACAGAGGTTGACACTGGAAATACATACCCTTTTACTGTTTTACATTTGTATTAAAATTGAAAGGTTACTTAGATGACTCATGCTTAATAAAGTTGTCTACTTCATATAAATCTTACAGCCAAAACTTCATAAAAATCCAAAATAATTTATTTAATGCCTAGGCTGCAGCATTCTCTGAAAAACTAACTCTTTAAGTAACACCTCTGCTCCACAATTCAATATAATTACATTGGCTCCCTCTACTGTTTTAATCAACTTGTTCAACCATGGAAGGTGTGACATGAACACAGACCTTCTGACCCAGAGGTAGGGGCACAATGGCTGCACCACAATAACCACCAGAATGGAATTGGTGACCTCTGCTGCTTCATCACCTGCTTTAAGTAGGAACAATTAATGCATTGTTGTATTCTTCTGTTTATTTGCGTAATTTGTATTAATTGCAAAAAAAGTTAGAAAGTAATTAATAACATGTGTGGCAATTCAGGCATCTTCCTAAAGGTTCTGCTTATGCTCAACATTAAAGTTTGTTCCCTCAGAAACAATTTTACTTCCTGTAAATGAAAATTTAAACTTATTCTTAAACTTTACATAATAATTGACTTAATGATAAAGAAATAAGTCTTATACCTATCAGATATCCTTATATTTAATCAGCCTGTTAATTTTCATATTTCTCAAACTTATCAAAAAACACTATACTTTCAAACTAAATGGTTCAGGGTATTGATAGTCATTCTATTTATTATGGGATATACAATTATACAGAGGTAAACATTTATGAACATTAGTATAGCACTCAATTTTACAGTATCTTTCTGAAACAATTAAAACCACCGGGCTATTCTAATTCTCTAATAACAGTTTAGATTAGATTAGATTACATTACAGTGTGGAAACAGGCCCTTCGGCCCAACAAGTCCACACCGACCCGCCGAAGCGAAACCCACCCATACCCCTACATTTACCCCTTACCTAACACTACGGGCAATTTAGCATGGCCAATTCACCTGACCCTGCACATCTTTTTTGGACTGTGGGAGGAAACCGGAGCACCCGGAGGAAACCCACGCAGACACGGGGAGAACGTGCAAACTCCACACAGTCAGTCGCCTGAGGCGGGAATTGAACCCGGGTCTCAGGCGCTGTGAGGCAGCAGTGCTAACCACTGTGCCACCGTGCCGCCACAAGTTTAATTTGACTCTATCACAAAAAAGCTTTGCAGAGAAATAAATGAGTCCTACTTTGTCTCCAATTCTAATGATGGCACAAGAAAATAGCAACAACATTGGATTCACATTTCATTATACCTTCCCTTTCTTTGATATTCAAGATAGCAAAATGGGAGATAAAAAGATATAATTCACAATCAAATCAAAGGTACCCCACTTTGAATTATTTCTTGTAGTTATATACCAACATCAAAAGGAAATGCAGATGTGAAAAGAATCAACAAACCTCACTTAGCCAAACAGAGTTTTCATTACTTATGGGGAAAGACATTACAGGTACCAGATCTCGCACTTCACAGTGACAAGGACAATGCTACCACAAGTCAGGCTGCATGGGGAAGATGCTAGCCTGGTAACCATTTAGCAGCCTATCCTGGTTATGCTGCATTGGAAACAAATACATTTGGTCAAATATGGTTGAAAATGTTGAAATCATACAGGAATACGTCATCTCATGCATTTCACATTATTATTCCTGAACAACATAGATGTTTGGAAAGCTTGTGTATTTTTTTAATGAATCTTGATAATTATTAGAACCATTGCTGAATTTTTATTATTCTTATTTTTGTTCTTTTGTCAATTTTGAATTGTGACCTGGAAATGACTTGGAGACTTTGGGACAGCTTGTGGAAAAAGGAAAAGAACAGACAAATTGAACTGGATTATAAAAGTAAAGAAGTGTTGTTACAATTGTGTAAGGTGTTGATGAGACCACATCTGGATTATTGTGGCCAGTTCTGGTCTCCTTGCTTGGGGAAAGAAGTGACGGCACTGGAGGCAGTTCAGAGGTTCACACGTCAATTCCAAGGATGAAAGGGTTATCTTCGGGAAGTGGTTGAATAGCTTGGGCTTGTACTCGCTGGAGTCATAGAAATGTACAGCACGGAAACAGACCCTTTGGTCCAATTCATCCATGCTGACCATATATCCTCAATAAATCTAGTGCCATTTGCCAGCATTTGACCCATATCCCTCTAAACTCTTCCTATTCATATACCCATCCAGACCCCTTTTAAACATTGTAATTGTACCAGCCTCCAAAATCATCTTTGGCAGCACATTCCATACACACATTACCCTCCGTGTGAAATATTTGCCCTTCAGTTTCTTTTTAAATCTTTCCCCTCTCACCTTAAACCTATAGCCTCTAGGTTTGGACTCCTTTATGCTGGGGAAAATACCTTGACTATTTACCCTATCCATTCACCTTATTCCTTTGCCTCCCAATCCTCCAGAGAAGATAGCCCAGCCTATTTAGCCTCTCCTTATAGCTCAGACCATTCAACCCTGGCAACAGCCTTGTCAATCTTTCCTGAACCCTTTCAAGTTTCACAATATCTTTTCTATAGCACGGAAACCAGAATTGAATGCAGTATTCCTAAAGTGACCTAACCAATGCCCTATACAGCCACAGCATGACCTCCCAACTCCTATACTCAATGCACTAACCTGTAAAGGCAAACATACTTCAGAAGAATGAGGCACGATCTGTTTAAGTCTATGTAATATTAAATGGGATTGATAAGGTGAATGTGCAAAAGACATTCCCTCGTGGGACAGTCTTGAACAAGAGGGTATAGATATAGAGTGAGAGAAGGTCAATTCAAAACTGAGATGAGGAGAAACTACATCTCCCAGATGGTTGAGAATCTGTAGAACCCATTGCCCCAGAGTGCAGTGGAGGCTGAATCAATCAGCAGATTCAAGGAAGAAATAGATATATTTCTGAGGAAAAGCAGGATAAAGGGCTATGAGGAATAGGCAGGAAAATGGAGTTGAGACCAGGAAAATATCAGCTATAATCATGTTCAATGTTGGAGCAGGCTCGAAGGGATGAATTGCCTACTCCTGCTCCTATTTCATATGTACCAAACAAACTTTGTTTATGAAGCCAGGTGTTAAGGCTAATAGCAGGCTGACTTTTGCTTAAAGGGATTACGACAGACACAGCAAGTCCAGAAAGGACATGGTTTTCAAACAGAAAGCAACATTTGGCTATTAATGAGGTCAGTACCTAGGAATTGGTTTTGGCAAGTCTGGAAGAGATCTTATTATGTTGAAGCAGATGGTAGTTTTTCAATAGTAATTAAAGCCTCAGAAAAAGATGATCTGTCTATCAGGGTGGAAGCAGAATTGTTTTAAGAAAACAATGGTACCTTTTTTTTGCTTCATAACACCTGTTTAAAATGCTGGCAGAGGTTTGAGAGGGAATTTAATGGGTGTATGACTAATATTTTAAAATTAATGAGGGAAACACGTGAGTATAAAAGCTGTGTAAGTTCAAGTGGTTTGGGATAATAGATTAGGGGATAGATTAGTAAAGAGAACAGTGTAGACATTTAAGGGAATGTCTGAGAATACTCAGAATAAAGGATATTCCTACCATAAATAATCTATTGATGACTCAAAAAACGTGGTTAACTAAAGAAGTTAGCAAAATCATCAAACTTAGGGAAAAACCACATAATTGTGCAAATATGAGTGGCAGGCCATGACATAAATTGGTAGAAGTAACAACCACACAGTCCTTATGGAGGAGAAGTCTCACTTTCACACTGAGAATACCCTCCATCATATTGTATGGCACTATTACTGTGATAAATGGGATAGACTTTGAACAGATCTATAACTCAAGACTGGGCATCCCTGATGTATGGTGAGCCTTCAGTGGCACCAAAGCTATACTCAACAACAATCTGCAACACACCCCTCACTCCGCCATTAACATCAAGACTGGTGAAGAAACTTAGTTTGATAATGAGTGCAGGAGGGCTTGCCAGGAGCAACACCAGGCATAATGTAAAACTAAGGTGCCTACCTAGTATAACCACCAATAATTACAAGTGATAGAGTTCAGTGATCCAACAACCAATGGATTAGATCTAAACTCTGCAGTCCTCCAACATTGAGTTGTAAATGGTGCTGGACAATAAAACAACTTTAAAACAGTTAGACAAGAGGAGGTTCCACACATCTCTCCACCCTCAGGAGGAACCCGACACATCAGTGCAAAAGTTAAGTTTGAAGCATTTACAATAATCTTTAGCCAGAGCTACTGACTGGATGAGTCATCTTGATTAGATTAGATTACTTACAGTGTGGAAACAGGCCCATCAGCCCAACAAGTCCACACTGCCCCGCCGAAGCGCAACCCACCCATACCCCTACATTTACTCCTTACCTAACACTACGGACAATTTAGCATGGCCAATTCACCTAACCTGCACATCTTTGTGACTGTGGGAGGAAACCAGAGCACCCAGAGGAAACCCACACAGACACGGGGAGAACGTGCAAACTCCACACAGTCAGTCGCCTGAGGAGGGAATTGAACCTGGGTCTCTAGCGCTGTGAGGCAGCAGTGCTATCCACTGTGCCACCATGCCGCCCACCTGCAGAGGACTCCAGCATCAAATGAACTTTTCCCATATGACGTCAAAAAACATCCAGAGGCACTGCACAGTGAAAGCGATGTACATGACAATATTCTGGGAATAGTAATCAAAACCTGTGCTTCAGAACTTGTTGTGTCCCTAGCCAAGCTGTTCCAGTGTGCCTGCAATACTGGCATTTACCCAACATTGGAGAAAACTGCCCAGGTATGTTCTGTAGTCTAGGTTAGAATCGTGCTGGAAAAGCACCTTCAGTTTTGCCCGAAACATCGATTTTCCTGCTCCTCAGATGCTGCCTGACCTGCTTTGCTTTTCCAGCACCACTCTAATCTAGACTCTGATCTCCAGCATCTGCAGTCCTCACTTATGCCAGGTATGTTCTGTACACAAACACAGAGCAGGACAAATCCAATCCAATAAATTAATGCCCCATCAATTTACTCTTGTTCATTAATGCGGTGGAATGTGACTTTTACAGTGCTATCCAGCAGCACCTGCTCAGCAATAACTTGCTCACTGACACCCAGTTTGGTTTCCACTGCAACCACTCAGCTCCAGGTTTCTTTTCAAGTCTTGGTACAAATTGGGATAAAAGAGCTGGACTGAACTAATTAGGGGAATCATGTTTAACTGATTTATTGGAGTTCTATGAAGGAAGGGGAGTCTGTAGACATGCTGCACTTAGAATTCCAGAAGATAACTGAAATAGTGACACGTTAAAGTTTATTGGACAAAATAATAGCTCCTGAGTAATAGCCCACAGTATTGCTGGTAACATATTAGCTTGCCTAGGAGATTTGCTGGATAACAGACAAATAAAAGTACATGCATGAATGAGTATTTTTCTGTTTGCATGATGTAACAAGTGGAATCCCTCAGTGTCTGTGCTGGGCCCTCAACCTTTTACCATTTATACAAAAGGCTTAGATGAAGGAAGAGAAGCATGGTAGTTAAATTTGAAGATGACAATAAGATTTTGCTTCGATTCACTTGTGGGACTAGCCATTGCTGGCTAAGTAGAATTTAATGCCTGTCCCTAGTTGCCTTGAGAAGGTGCCTTCTTGAACTGCTGTAGTCCACATGCTGTAAGTCAATACACAATGCCTTTAGGGAGGGAATTCCAAGATTTTGACTCAGCAACAGTGAAGGAATGGCAATATATTTCCAAGTCAGGATGGTGTGTGGCTTGGAGGGGAACTTGCAGGTAGTGATGTGTCCAGGTATCTGCTGTCCTTGTCCTTCTGGAAGAAAGTGGTCATGGGTTTGGAAGGTGCTGTTGAAGGAGCTTTGGTAGGATAGGTAGGAAAACATGTTGTAAAGGCAATCTGTGGATGCAAACAGATATCGGCAGGTTGAGTCAGGAAACAAAAGTATAGCAGATGCAGTACAGTTTGGGAAAGTATGAAGTTGTTTACTTTGGCAGGAAGTCTAAGAAATTAGTGTCTTACTTCAATGGAAAATGACTTCAGAATTCTGAGGTGCAGAGGGATCTAGGTATTCCAGTGCATGAGTCACAAAAACATAGTATGTAGGCACAGCAAATAATTAAGAAGATTAATGGAACACTATCCAATATTACAAGAGGAATTGAATGTAAAAAGGAAGATGGTATGATTCAGTTTTATAGGCCATTGCTAATATCAACTCTTGAACACTGTGTGTAATTTTAGTCCTATTTAATGAAACTTTCAAAAACATCAAAGGCAATTCAGAGGAGGTTTATTTGATTAATACTTTAAATGAATGGATTGTATTATGAAGAAGAGTTGAACAGACTGGGCTTGTTTCCAATGGGGTTTTGAAGAATGAGGGGCGACTTGATTGAAATGTATAGGATTCTGAAATCTTATACGT
The DNA here is from genome assembly GCF_004010195.1 of Chiloscyllium plagiosum. Taxonomy (NCBI): domain Eukaryota; kingdom Metazoa; phylum Chordata; class Chondrichthyes; order Orectolobiformes; family Hemiscylliidae; genus Chiloscyllium; species Chiloscyllium plagiosum. The sequence continues at coordinate 66,132,991 of NC_057710.1, forward strand.
GTTTCCAGAGTCCAAAACTAGGGATCACTGATTAAAACTCAAGGGCTGGCCTTTTTATGGCAGTGATGTGGAGTGTTTACTCTCTGTCAGAAGTTGCATGACTTTGAAACTCTCTGCTTCAGAATGTAGTAGATATCACAGAGTCATAGAGTCTTAGAGATGTACAGCATGGAAACAGACCCTTCGGTCCAACCCGCCCATGCCGACCAGATATCCCAACCCAATCTAGTCCCAGCTGACAGCACCCGGCCCATATCCCTCCAAACCCTTCCTATTCATATACCCATCCAAATGCCTCTTAAATGTTGCAATTGTAGCAGCCTCCACCACATCCTCTGGCAGCTCATTCCATACACGTACCACCCTCTGCGTGAAAAGGTTGCCCCTTAGGTCTCTTTTATGTCTTTCGCCTCTCACCCTAAACCTATGCCCTCTAGTTCTGGACTCCCCGGTCCCAGGGAAAAGACTTTGTCTATTTATCCTATCCATGCCCCTCATAATTTTGTAAACCTCTATAAGGTCACCCCTCAGCCTCTGACGCTCCAGGGAAAACAACCCAGCCTGTTCAGCCTCTCCCTGTAGCTCAGATCCTCCAACCCTGGCAACATCCT
>NC_057710.1:66135777-66143359 GCF_004010195.1 Chiloscyllium plagiosum
GGGGTCTATAATACAATCCCAATAAGGTGATCATCCCTTTCTTATTTCTAAGTTCCACCCAAATAACTTCCCTGAATGTATTTCTGGGAATATCCTCCCTTCGCACAGCTGTAATGCTATCCCTTATCAAGAATGCCATGCCCCCTCCTCTTTTGCCTCCCTTTCTATCCTTCCTATAGTATTTGTATCCTGGAACATTCAGCTGCCAGTCCTGCCCGTCCCAGAGCCATGTTTCCGTAATTGCTATGGTATCCCAGTCCCATGTTCCTAACCATGCCCTGAGTTCATCTGTCTTCCCTGTTAGGCCCCTTGCATTGAAATCAATGCAGTTCAATTTATTAGTCCTACCTTGTCCTGACTGTTTGACTCACTTCTGTTCTCAGCTGTACACGTCTCAGATCGATCTCTTTCCTCACTATCTCCCTGGGTCCCACCTCCCCCAATTTACTAGCTTAAATCCTCCCAAGCAGTTCTAGCAAATTTCCCTGCCAGTATATTAGTCCCCTTCCAATTTAGGTGCAATCCGTCCTTCTTGTACAGGTCACTTCTACCCCAAAAGAGATTCTAATGATCCAAAAATGTGAATCCTTCTCCCATACACCAGCTCCTCAGCCATGCATTCATCTGCACTATCCTCCTACTCCTGCCCTCACTAGCTCGTAGCACTGGGAGTAATCCAGATATTACTACCCTTGAGGACCTCCTTTTTAAATTTCTACCTAACTCTCTGTAATCTCCCTTCAGAGTCTCAACCTTTTCCCTTCCAATGTGAGTTATTTAATATTTTTAATGTGGATGTAGTTAGATTGTTGTCAGGTAAGGAAAATGGATTTATGGGAATGTCGAATTCAAAATACAAAAAGATACCAATATATTATTCAATGAGAAGCAGGCATGAAGGACCAAATGGCTTAGTTCTGTTCCTTATTTTCATGTTCTTGTGTTCGGTGAAATAGCAAGTGAGACGTATATATTGACCTATCATTCTCTTCCGCGCTCACAAAATATGTCTGTTATTTGGAATTATAGCATGAAAAATCATGACATGAAAGTCCAATGCAAAGAGGTGACACCACCAGCCACTACCATCCCAGAACGATACATAGTGATAACACATCTGAAAATAAAATTAAGCTCCTCAATCAGCTCCCTTTTTAGACATTGCAGAAAGTATTACAGTTACTCTGATATCTTGCTGTTACTCATTAACAATCATCAAACCACAAGAAGGAGCACAAAAGAATCAAAGAACTTCTTTATTGCTTAAGGCAGGACCAAATTTTCTTCTGGTTAAGTCAGTTTGAAAGATTTCGGATGGGTATCAGACTCTAGTTCTTGTAGGCAGGAGGCAGCAGTGTTCTGGGCAGCATTTGGGGAAAAAAAAAACTCTTCAAAAATGTGCGGTGAGGCAAAAGGAGAAACAACTTGACTGCCAGCCTGATTGATTTACTTGGGAAATCAAAGAAAATGAGATGGTCAGAAAGGATATATAATAGAGTTTAGTATTTTCCTGTCACCGATGTCAAGGTAACAGGCTTGCAATTGCCACAATCACATGCATTACCTTCAAATCCGTAAGAACCAATAAAACAGAAAAGTGAATAAAAGAAGAAAAATGAATCAAGGCATTTACCTGAATCTGTTGTCTTTACTGAACAATCATTTACTCACAGTGATACTTATTCCCATGAATACCCTATAGAAAGGAAGTTGAAAAAGAAATCGTGTTTCTGCTTTGCAGCATTGAGCTTTTCTTGATTAACAATTCAATTTATTGGATTAGGTACTGGATTCTTTAAAATGACAACACATGGAGCAAATATTTCAATAGCAGTGATCTTTTATGTGAGTGAATGAAAACTGCAGCAGTTAATTTTAGATTAGAAATAATCATGAAATTCTAATTCAATTTCTTCACACACTTAACAATGAAAGATTACTGGTAAGTGGTCAGTAAGGAAATAAAAACAGTGGAGAGACTCAACTGATTAAGGCAGCAAGTAGAGGTGTTAGACAGTCAGACACCTCCCACATTCTCTGCTTAAATTCTGTTGATTTTACAGCCAGGGGACAATGATCACAGTGAAGGGAGCATGCTGACATCCAAACCTGATTTTCCATTCTGTGTTCCTGCTTTCTAGAATTGGGTTTCTAAAACTATTGGAAGATGGTTTTCCTATAATTTGGACGTTCCAAAGTTATTTTGCCTTTTTCTAATAAGCAGATCTGAATTTTCTCAAAATCAGTTAAGTGTCATTTTTGGGGAGTTTCATGGAAGGTTTCTTCCTGTGCGCTCCGGCGACATAGCTCACACAACTCTCCACTGCTTATCCCATTAAGTATGTACCATGCCTCAATAGCAGGGCACTCACACTATGGTGTGCTCCGCTGCAGCTGAAGAACTTGTCATTACCATGAGCTTCTGTTTCCACCCAGAGCAACATTGAAAGCCGAGCTATGCAGTAGGTCTAATCCTCTCCTTTACAGTGGAAAGAAAATGATAAAGGAAAGCTTCTGATGGCGTAAGGGTGGAAAGGGGTCACTTCATTATAAGTAGGCTCAGTCAAGGGCTTATGGACTTGCATCATCAGCCATGGTTGCAGAGGTTATGTTCTCAGTAACCATCCACGCAAGGCATCCTGTCCCTGAAATGTAACAGGAACCTGAAATCTATCAACGATACAGCTTGGCAGCCTCTGTGGCACCTCGAGCAGACACCTCCAACGTGGCACTGATGATCACAGACTTGCAGTTCGTGGAATGGAATACCTTACAATGTATGAAGTCATTGTGTTATAATATGGTGCTCTCAACATCAAGTTCATAACGGTCTGTAAATCAGGCAATTCACATGCAGAAAGCTGCGATGAGAGATATCTTTAACCCGTATGGTGTAAGTGCCTGATTAATGTCATTATCATTTGAAGACATTCACATTTTTTACAAGTAGAACCCACACCCTCAGACAAAGATAATTTTACTTAACCACTGCTAGTCCAGGTGTGTCGTCAGCTATTGTTCATTTCCATCGAATATTTGCAATTTAGATGAGGAAGGAAGGCAACAGGAGTATCACTGAAGAATGATCCATAGGTTTCATCTGTCAATCTAAGAGACACCCCCAGAACCACTGTGTTTCTTTCTTCCTTGCACTTTTTAATCAACCCAATGACTTCTGGACTTCAATGTGTTTACACACAGCTTTTTTACTTAAAGTCTTGTCTCCCCATTTCACCAATCATTCTCAGTTTGCAGTTTAATTATGCTAACCATTTCAATGCTCTTCACCACACCCCACCCCCAACTCTCACCTAAAGTAGTCAACTGATCATGTTCAAGTGTTGGACTGAGATGTTCTTAGCAGTCTGTGGCAATAGCCCCTGTTTGACAAGAGTCAAACTTGACTTGACTAAAGACGACACCATTTTTATAGAGTCATAGAGAAATACAGCACAGAAACAGACTCTTCAGTCCAACTCATCCAAGGCAATCCAGATATCCTGAATAAATCTAATCCCATTTGCCAGCACTTGCCCCATATCCCACTAAACCCTTCCCATTCACGTACCTATCCAGATGCATTTTAAATGTTATAATTGTACCAGCCTCCACCACTTCCTCTGGCAGCTCACTCCACACATGCACCACCCTCTGCATGAAAAGGTGGCCCCTTAGGTTCCTTTTAATTTTTTCCCCTCTCATCCTAAACCTATGCCCTCTAGTTCTGGACTCCCCTACTCCAGGGAAAAAACTTTCTCTATTTACCCTATCCATGCCTCTCATGATTTTATAAATCTCTATAATGTTACCCCTCAGCCTCTCCCTGTAGCTCAAGCCCTCCAACCCTGGAAACATCATTGTAAACTTTTTCTGAACCCTTTCATATTTCACAACTTCCTAAACTTTTTCTGAACCCTTTCATATTTCACAACTTCCTTCCTAAGGGAGACCAGAATTGCATGCAATATTCCAAAAATGGCCTAACCAATGTCCTGTACAGCTGCAACATGACCTCCCAACTCCTATACTCCATACTCTGACCAATAAAGGAAAGCATACCTAAAACCTTCTTCACTATCCTATCTCCCTGCAACTCCACTTTCAAGGAACTATGAACCTGCACTCCAAGGTCTCAACCTGCACTCCAAGGTCTCTTTGTTCAGCAACACTCCCCAGGAACTTACCATTAAGTGTATAAATCCTGCTCAGATTTGCCTTTACAAAATGCAGCACCTCACATGTATCTAAATAAACCTCCATCTACCACTCCTCGACACATTGGCCCATCTGATCAAGATACAGTTGTATTCTGAGGTAATTTTCTTCGCTGCCAACTGCACCTCCAGTTTTGGTGTCATCTGCAAACTTACAAACCATACCTTCTTTGTTCAAATCCAAATTATTTATATAAATGACAAAAAGCAGTGGACCCAGCACCGATCCTTGTGGCACTCCACTGGTCACAAACTTCCAGTCTGAAATGCAACTCTCCACCACCACCTTCTTTTGAGCCAATTCTGTATCCAAGTGGCTGGTTCTCTCTGTATTCTACATGATGTAACCTTGCTAACCAGTCTATCATAAAGAGCCTTATCGAACACCTTACTGAAGTCCACCGTTCTGTGCTTATCAATCCTTTCTGTTACTTTCTCAAAAAATTCAATCACGTTTGTGAGACATGATTTCCCACATGCAAAGTCATGTTGACTTTACCTAATTAGTCCTTGTCTTTCCAAATACATGTAAATCATGACCCCCAGGATTCCTTCCAACATCTTGCCCATCACTGACGTCAGGCTCACTGGTCCACAGTTCCCTGACTTGTCTTTACCGCCCTTCTTAAATAGTGCCACCACGTTAGCCAGCCTCCAGTCTTCCGGCACCTCTCCTGTGACTATCAATGACACAAAATTCTCAGCAAGGGGCCCAGCAATCATTTCACTAGCTTCCATCGGGGTTCTCAGGTACATCTGATCAGTTCCTGGGGATTTATCTACCTTTATATACTTTAAGATATCCAGCACCTCCTTCTCTGTAATATGGACATCTATCAAGATGTCACCATCTATTTCCTTGCATTCTATACCTTCCATGTCCTTCTCCAAGTAAACACTGATGTAAAATACACGTTTAGTATGCCCCTCCCCATCTCCTGCAGTTCCACACATAGGCTGCCTTGCTGATCTTTGAGGAGCCTTATTCTCTCCCTAGTTACCCTTTTGTTCTTAATTTATTTATAAACTCCCCTTTGGATTCTCCTTAACCCTTTTTGCCAAAGCTATCTCATGTCCCCTTTCTGCCTTCCTGATTTCCCTCTTAAGTATACTGCTGCTGGCTTTATACTCACCTAAGGATTGACTCGATCCCTGCTGTCTAAACATGATATATGCTTCCTTCCTTACCTTGACCAAAACTTCAATTTCTCTAGTTATCCAGCATTCCCTGCATGTACCAACCTTGCCTTTCTTCCTAACAGGAAAGTACTGTCTCTGTTCTCTCGTAATCTAATTTTTGAAGGCTTCTCATTTTCCAGCTGCTCCTTTACCTGCAAACATCCACCCATTCAATTTTTGAAAGTTCTTGCCTTACTCCAATTTAGAACTTTAACTTGTAGATCCGGTCTATCCTTTTCCATCATTATTTTAAAACAAATAGAATTGCGGCCGCGAGCCCCAAAGTGCTCCCCCACTGACACGCTGCCCTGCTGTTTCTTTCCACAAGAGTAGGTCAAGTTTTGCACCTTCTCGAGTAGGTCCATTCACATACTGAATCAGGACATTTTCTGGTTGAAGTACATGCAGTGTTTTCAATGTAAGCTACTGGCACAAGGCACAAGCATGACATTGACGTACAATGGACACTTACATCAAGTTGTCCACCTCTTGACTGATCACTGCTGACAACCATGACAAGCTGCTTGGCTTTGTGCCTCTGCAAAATGACAAGGCAACACTGTGAGCCTGTAAATTCTGAATGAAGATGTAATTTGCAAATGGGAAAACAGGCCAAAGTAGAAATGCTATGACACCACTTGTGTTTCTACTGCACAATGACAGCATTAAATGAATAGTTTCACCTCTTGGTTAAAACTGTAAGATTAAGAATAGAATAATGGCTACACTGATCAGATAATTTCTTTTTGTATGCCTTGTAGACTCATGAATGATCCTAAGACTATCAATTGTGGTCCTGAAAGGTTTGCAGTCTCTCCTAAGTGTGAGTTTGTCTCTAACAAAATGCTGCTGTCGAGCCAAAGATTTGATCTATCTGTCACACAAATACATAATGTGTTATAAGAATTTCAGTATGATGCCAGGTATCTCTAGGCCATATGTCTCACATGTCCCAGAAGTATTTCTTCATCTGAGAAATTCCTGGAGAAGCTCAGCAGGTGTGACAGGATCTGTAGAGAACATAGAGTTTGCATTTTGAGTCCTATGCCCCTTCTTCAGAACTGTTCAGAACTATTAAAAAAAGAGAGTCAAATGGCTACAGTTCTGATTCATAAAAAGCAGTTAAACGTTCCGACACCATAGCCACAAAGCTCTCTTGAAAAACAGATCTTTTAAAAACTAAAAACGTTTTCTACACTGAAACACCTTACCTGTGTCCATAAATCAGTTAATTCTGCTGTTTTCTCTCTCCAAATCAATATAAGAGTAGAGGGAAGTTGACAATCCTTATTTGTTACGAACATCACATAGACACTGAAACTTGTAACTAAAAGCCTGTAGTTTGACCCAGAAAACTACTTTATAAACAGCATTCTCAAAGGGACCAACATGAGAACAGCAAGAAAGCTAAAGAGAAACAGAACCAGAAAAGGGAATAATAAAAGACAAGATCAATAAGATAAACAAACATTGTACTGAACTCACACGACATCAGGTTATAGTCCAACAGGTTTAATTAGAAGCACACTAGCTTTCGGAGCGACGCTCCTTCATCGGGTGGTAGTGGAGGGCTCAATCCTAACATAGAATTTATAGCAAAAATTTACAGTGTGATGTAACTTGACGTCAAGTACAAATTCACCCCACAAAATATATGTGTGCATGTGGGTCTTTGTCTGTCTGTGTGTGTGTGTCTGTCTGGGTTGGGGGTTGTGAGTGTGAGAACGTGTATGTGTGTTTGTGTAGTGAGTGCAGAGTGTCTTAAGTCTGTGAGGGGGTGCATGTGTGAGTGTGGGAGTGTGTGTGTCTGTAAGGGTGTGTGTGGGTATCTGTGTGTGCGTCTGTGTGTGTGTGTGTGTCCGTCCGTGTGTATGTGTGCATAGGAGTGTCTGTGTGTGTGTGAGAGTGTATGTAGGAGTATCTGTGTGTGTATATAGTGCAATGGTGGTCACCTGTAATGTGACATGAACCCAAGGTCCCGGTTGAGGCCCTCCCTATGGGTACCGAACTTAGCTATCAGCCGCTGATCTGCCACTTTTCTCTGCTGCCTGTCCCGAAGTCCATCTTGGAGGATGGTCACCCGAAGGTCCGTGGCTGAATGTCCTGGAGCACTGAAGTGTTGCCCAACTGGGAGGGAACCCTCCTGTCTGTTGATTGTTGTGCGGTGCCCATTCATCCGTTGTCGTAGC